>NC_082602.1:38759357-39061232 GCF_030936135.1 Gavia stellata
TGCGTGTTGTGCTTGGAAAAAAAAAATTTAAAAAAGTAACTTTTGGTGAAAATTAATGACATTCAGCTGGAAACTTGATGCATTTAGGTGGTCTGGTGGCACTGGCCCTGTCTTGGTCTTGCCAGAGGTAGAAGTTGGGCCTTGAGGAGAGGAGTCCCTAATGGGGGTAACGGTCTCTAATTACTGTCGATGGCATGGGGGGGCTTGCGGGGCAGCCTGCCTCTGCTTTGTACTGGGAGTGGTGGCACTTGCGCCCCGAGAGAGAAAGGGGACAAGGATGGAGGTGGGACAAGGATGGAGGTGGGACAAGCAGAGACCATCCGGCTGAGGTCTCCGAGACGAGCGGGGCCGTGCTGGTGTGGGTGCAAACATCACGTACGGGGGCTCCGCGTTAGAGGGAGTGGAGGGAGTTAAGCTAAAAACATTTGTTTTCTCAAGTGACAAAACCGTGTGTTTTAGAAACGTGGGAGAAAAAGGGGAAGAAAATAATGTGAGAAACAAAATGGTGTGGGTGTAGTGTTTGATTCCTTTAATTCGCTCTGTCTTTACTCACAAATAAAATAATTACATATGAGTTGTGTTGCACCAGCCATCCTTGCTGGCTGTGCTTTGACTAACGTATTCTTATTGCTAACTAACATATTCTGTAGTCCTTAAATGCATTTAATATATTCTTCTAAGTAAAAGATAAAACCTGAATTCCTAGTTTAAAAGCTTCCTATGCTCCTGACACCTTTAATAGAACCAGACGTCTTTATATACTGCAAATCAGTGTGATGCTGCTGTTTGGACTACAGTAATTTATCCCGAGCCTGTGAAGTGCAGGTGCAAAGATAACAATTTTAGCACATTTGGGTCCTAGTTCGCTTTTGTATCTTGCTTTCTTTCCCCTTTTCCACTTCATATGTTTATCTACCCGTTACCTAGCTCAATCAGGTTTTTTCATCTACGTGAATTAATGGCTGATCTCTGCCAGAACAGCTGTCTTCAATCCCTGTTTTTCTTGGTCTTATTTTTCTTCCCCCACCACCCGTTGCATTCCCAGATTATATGGCCTGGGTGATGTCAGAAATGCACCATGTGGGCTGAAATTATTGGAAGCTAGAAGGTGATGGTTGGGGACTCTGCAAGTTCGAGGTCTGTATAAGAAACTCCTCTTGCACGGTGAAGCAGGGCGTAGGCAGGGCTGCGGTTCTTGGCGTTGTGCAGGTTAAGTGGGCTCTTGCATTGTCCTAACTGAAGGTGACAGCGGTGGCTTACGGCGTTACTGAAGTCTGTATTTTCTTGGCGTCTTTCTCAAAGGATGGTGTGTGCTTCACCATAGCAAAAGTTGCACTCATTAAATAAGTTTGTTGATTGCAAGACACCTGCCTCGCACTGTGCCCATCATGTGCTTTTTGATTCTTCTGTAAGACAAGTTGGGCCATAAGTTGGTTTTTTAGAGCCCTTGGTTTACGGACCACAGCTGCAGAGCTGTGTTATTGACTGAACTAGTTATAGAGCATGTTATAGGAGTACTTTGACCAGTGTACTTGGTGACCTTTCTCTCTTTCATTTAAGAGGTTATATGAAGAAAAACGGGTGGACATGGGTTGACAAACTGCAAAGTGAAAAAGCGCTGTAGGAAGTCTGCGGTGCAAACCTGCCTTGTCTCAGATATCCTTGGTGTTAGTTCTGAGAAGTCAGCTACACACGTTATCAGTAAAGTGCTTATATATGCCTTCATGTTTAATGGTGTCCTGTAAATGTGTTCATCAAGATTTTGGAGTAGGTCAGTCGTACTGTAGTGAAGAACAAAAAAGAGCCAAGGCAAGTGTTGAATGCTGTGCAGGATGAAAATGAGAAAGATAAAAAGGAATACTGAATGTTTGCCTTACTGATGTGAGTGCAGTCCACCCTGTTCCCTGAAGGAAGTGGGAGGTTCTGCAGGAGAAATTGTTCATATAGAGAACCCGAGGATTATGTTTGTACCTCCTTTGAATGATATTGTCATTTTGTAGATGTGGTATTGTATTTCAATCTCTATTTCCAAAATACTCTTCAGCATAGATTTATGGCAGGGCTTAATACCAGCTGGAGATCCTGTGGCTGAAGGTTGTGTCAGAGCACTTGAAGGCTGTCAGCAATGAATGAAGATGCTTTCGTGGAAAAAAACTTGCCTTTACGTAGAAACATTAAGGTGAATGACTCTGTATCTGGAAGCACCCTGAGAATTTCTCAGCAAAAGCAGTTGGTGAGAAAACAGATGTTTTTGCTAGAAGGTGCTATTCCATCGGCCTCAGGGGTTCAGTAAGAAGGGACCGGCTGAGCAGTGGTGGCTCATCTCTGTGTGGAGCAGAGGTGGGGCAAGCTGGGGTCTCGGTCCTGCCTGGAGAACGGGGAAAGCAGCAGCAGCCTGCACTATGTGAGGCCAACCCGCGAGCCAAGGAGCCCGCGGTCAAACCTCTTCTTTTGGGAGGATGATGCGAGCATTTTAATTTTTATGGAAAATGTAGCAGTAGGGGACAAGAGGAAATGGCCTCAAGTTGTGCCAGGGGAGGTTCAGGCTGGATATTAGGAAAAATGTCTTTCCTGAGAGAGTGGTGAAGCATTGGGACAGGCTGCCCAGGGAGGTGGTGGAGTCACCATCCCTGGAGGTGTTCAAGGAACGTGTGGACGTGGCACTGCGGGACATGGTTTAGTGGGCATGGTGGGGTTAGTTGATGGTTGGACTTGGTGATCTTACAGGTCTTTTCCAACCGTAGTGATTCTGTGATTCTGTGAAGGTGAAGAGATTGCTGAGTATACCCTTACACATTTGAGTTTACTGAAAGGTGGGAAGGGCTCTTAGGAGTTCTGTCAGGATTAGCCAGGTTGATGCATTCAAAGTAGATAAAGAGAGGCATAAGAAATTGCTGCTTGTATAAAATGGAAGGGCTGTTACCATAATCGTCATGTTTGAGTTTAGAGATATCCACACGGTTCACCTGATCCTGGAATGTAAGCCGTACGCTGCATTTCAAAGAAACACTCATTTTTTTTTTTTACAATTCGTATATAAATGGTGTAGTACTGGAGGTGTTCAAAGAACATGTGGACGAGGCATTGTGGGACGTGGTTTAGTGGGCATGGTGGGGTTGGGTTGGCGGTTGGACTTGATGATCTTACAGGTCTTTTCCAACCTTAGTGATTCTGTGAACAGCGCACTGCAGTGTTCCTGGTGAATAATGTATGCAAACTTAAATTTGGTTACTTGCTCCACATCCAGCGCAGACTGGGATGCTGTGGCTTTCCAGCGCTGCGTCCTTGTGGCTCCGGATGCGGTGGCGGAGGAGCCAAACCTGGGGGCTGCCGTCGTGATGCCTGCGGTGAGCGGGTCTTTGTTTCTTGATAGGCATTTCATTATTGATTTCTTGATACAATATTAATGAAAGCAGAATCCCTCTGTAACCTAAAATATAATTTGGTGCCCCGTAATCGAAAGTATTGTAAATTGAATTGATACATTATTAAAGAGTTCTGAATTACGTATTCTTTGCGGAGCATTGTTTATGGGTTCCCTGTATGTCATGCTCGTTTTATGGTTTGAGAGCTGTCTTAGGGAATGATTCAGATATTGCTTTAACTGATTCACGATGTGATGCAGCAGAATTCAAGTTGAATGAGAAGTGGCTGTAGCCACCAGGCTGCTCTGCGCAGGCTTTCTGCATCCTTTTTAATTGTAATTTTTTTTTCCCCCTCATTGACTATGCCCTTCTGCACCAGGTTTCATCCAGGTGTAGTCTTTGTCCTGTCTGATAACAATACGTGTTGTATAATCCCAAATGCTTTAAGGGTTAATATTTAAAAAATATAAAAGTGCCTGTATTTATTCCAAACTTTTTGCTGAAATGTAGATCTCTTTTAAGTATATATGTACAACAGACCGGAAAACTTGTGTAAACCAAAGCTGAAATGAGATACTGATAAGACAGAGATTAGGAGAAGCTCAGCAGCAGCAATTTATTGAAGTATTTGTACAGGGCTTATTTTTGCGTTGTTCACAACATGGAACATATTTTTAAGGCATGTGCACAGTGTTGTGCTTTTTTAATTCAGTCGACTTACTGCAGGTATAATAATTCCATCAAAGATATCCTTTTGCCTGCCAAAATCCTCTATGTTGTCTGCAGAGGATGCCTTTGGGAAATGGAAGAATAGATGGGAGATTTTCTTGCTGATAGGAGACGGTGATGCTGTTGGACTGTATTTTGAATTGCAGTGCGCTCAGATTTTTCTTCTTCAGAAAGCCAGCCAACCAATTATCTCCAGTGTAACAGCTCCCTGAACAAGGGTAGCATTAAAGGCTGCTGTTTTCTATCTACCTGGTCCTGGCAGTGAGTTTGGGGACGAGCGGCCTTGCTGACAGTCTGTCCTGGCACCTGCAGCACATGGACAGAAGCCCTTGCCCTGCCCGGTGCCGTGGCTGTCGGGCACGGGGGGGCTGCCTCCGCTCAACCCCGTCCACTGCTCACCGAGTACATCTCCTGCCAAACAGCGATGCCCTAAAAAGGCCCTTTTTCCTTTGACTCCTGGCTAGTGACTCACTGTTGAAGTGGCAAAGTAAAAAGCTGCTTGCAGAGATGTAGTGCTTGCCCATGCAGAAGTGATGTGTCTGTGTTCAAAGGTGTTTCCTGGCTAAGGGAAGAAATAAAACTGGAAAAAAATTTTTTGGGGTAGTTTGTTGCTTGCAGTGACAGCTTATTGTCCCTGGAAAATGTGGCACAACTCAGCCCTGAGTTTTTCTATCCCTTTTATCCCCGCTGAAAAAAGGAAAAAGTGCTTAGTCCTGAAAAGTTAGGTCATCAGAGGTTTTCTTTTTCTAATGTAAAGTAGTAATTTTGGTAGGAATGAGAGATCTGAGCAGGTAAAACTGAAAAAACCAAACCTGTAAATCAGGTAGAGGTGAGATACAAACTAAAAAAAAAATACATGAGTGACAGAAGTGGCAGTTTTGGGTTATTGCTGTTGAGAAGAGACAGCTATTTCACGCGGGAGAGCCGGGATGCCCCAGCAGCTGGATGAAGCTGTGCCAACCGCGCACAGGATCTGTAAATATTTCCTTACCAAGAGCTGTGATTCTTTAGCTTCAGAGCATTCTATATGGAATGCATTTTAATTTGTTTCTTAGAGGGGCAATTCACTTTTCAGCCAACCTTTCTGTCTTTTAATTTATTTTTGGTATAATGTGGCAATTTGTAAGCACATCTGTGTGTAAACTCTGCAGAGAATTTACCATAGCTTATTAGGATACTTTCTTGTCTCACTTGCCTGGCTAGTGTGAGGTCTGCTCTCGCTCCTAGTGTGCTTGAGTTGCAATTTTTAGACTTCCAATGCTGTTAAGACTCTAGTTAAAAGAGTGTGAACCTTTCAAAGCACACTTAAAACTCTCTTTTTTCCTAACAGATTTTATTACTGAACACACTGATTTCTTTACCTATAGCTGTTTCTCAACTAAATTTCAGACAGTGCAAATTAAAAAATAAACAAGCAAACAAAACCAATCTTGTCCAATGCAAACATATCTATTAACCCTTTCTTCACCTTGCTTACTATTTCTTTCAGTAAATTCCATTTTTATTGTCTTTTGCCCTTTAATCTTTTCTTCTTTGCTGTTTATCCTTCGATTATTTTTCTTTGCATTCCTAGCCGTCGTTTCTGCTGTAATATGTTGTATATTGCTTGAGCTACGGTGCCGTGCTCTTTCATGAGTAGTAGGCTATTGATTTAAACAAGCAATGCATCGTGTTTGGATCCTCTGTTCTACGGGTTTAGATGTCTCAGGGACTTTTTGAGTGTTTTTTTTAATTTAGATTTGGGTTTCATGAGTGTATTTAATCATACTGCACAATGTCCCTTAAAATATTTAATTACTCAACAATATTAATTTATCTGCTGCCTGTGTTTCTACTAATCTTGTACAGTTGGGTAAAGTTTGCAAATTGCTGCTGAGAGCAAGATCGTGGTAAAAAAGCTTTCATAATGCAGAAGAAAAGCCTTTGTGTAACCAAGTTAAGATGATATATGCTTTTCCTGTTAAATATAGGAATGCGTTTAAGTGGATTCACATTATCATTTTGTTTGCAGTTGTCAAAAGCTCATTAATTTTAACTCAAACTACCTAGCTTGCTGCTTCAAATTGCTTTTAAATTACACATGTGCTGATCAATCTTGAAAAGGGAAATTAAAAACTCAGTTGAGGACACATTTCAAGGCCACCGATACAACACTTAATTCTAATCTGGTTTTCACAGGCTAACCTCCCGCCTCCAGCACCTCTCCGGTTCCCGCCAGAACAGGGGGGGAGAGGAAATTTTCATGACTTAAATATTTCTGGGAAGGCAGGGAGGAGAGGAAAAGGTGGAAACAGGGGACTATATTTAAAGAATGACCTATTTGTATCTCTTGGTTTAAGCTATTAAAACCAAACGTAGGAAGATGTGATGCTGAGATAATTGGTGTTATCCTAATGTGTGGTTTTTCAAGGAGACTCGCTCCGATTCCACTGGAAGACCCTCTCTGTTTCACTTGAGCACAAGATGGCTTGACCTGGGATACAGAATGATGTGCAGAAGTTCTCTTGGCAGTCAGATTCTTCACTTCTTCTTTTTTTAATATCTTTGACTAGCAAATTAGTTCTTAAGAAGTTATGTGTAAGTGTGACTTGATTGAGTTGTAATTTGTACTGAAAAAGCTTGAGAATTGCTCTACTAAGAGCAGTTTACCAAGATCTACAGAGGAAGAAACTTGAATAATTTCCTTGAAAAATCACTGAACACTCAAAACTTTCTCTGCAAACAGCGTTTTACGTTTCCAAAGGCCCTTGTTTAGCGGTTTATTCTTTGAAATGAAAGCTTAATGCCTTCCAAAAGAGATCACAAATTGTGTCTAGTGTAGCTCTGTGTGCAGTTAACATTTCCAGGCTCTGTTCTGCCAGTCTGTTGCTGTCCTGCCAGTGTGTCCGCATGCTGCTTTTTCCTCCGGTAATGTTATATTTAAATATAATTTATAATAGAATGGTTGGGGTTGGAAGGGATGTTAAAGGTCATGTAGGTCCAGCCCCTCTGCCATGGGCAGGGACACCTTCCACTAGACCAGGTCGCTCAAAGCCCTGTCCAACCTGGCTTTGAATTATATTTAAGTATAATAAATTTTAGCAGGTTAACTCTGCACAGGATCTCTTACATTTTTTTTCTTTTGGTGCTCAGTCCTTCCTCATCTGCTAGGCTCTTTCAACATCTGTTTTAGCAGCTGTAATGTCTATATTCCTGATGTTGGTTTTGCTTAAAAAAATTGGCAGAGAAAAGATCCTGCAGTGACTGAGCATCGGTGACATCTTCCATATCATAAAAAGAGAGAAAACCGGTGTGAAATACTGCTAGCAAAGTTGGAAAGGGCTTGCACCCTACTCTTCCCTGGTAACATAACAACTTCTTTGGGGCATTGCGCTTTCTGACTGATGTTTGACTGCAGCTGATGTTTTCATAGCTGTCAGCCTCAGTGGGAAATGGAGGTTCCTTCGTTCCTCTTCGGGGACTGTATCAAAGAGAACTGAAACACAGGGACTGGTAGAAGGACGAGAGCAGAGAGCCTGGGAATCGCTGCGGGTTTATCTCCAGCCTGCCCTGTGATCCGTACAGTGCTAATGTTTTAAGTAATTAATATTACGCAGGGTGCTTTGGTGCTGAAGGTGTTCTTTAAGAACAGTTATGCTCTGTGCACTTTTACTGAAATTGGACTTAAAGGTGGCTGGTTATGAAATGCTGAAAGGAGAAAAAAGATTATGTTAGAAAATTCCCTCTGGGGAAGGGCTGTGGTTTTTATTTTTTTAAAGGGGAAATTATCCTGCTTGCAAAATGAGATGAAAGGTATGCAGTGCTTGCTCTTCCAGCAATAGATTAGCAAAAGAAAAATCATTTGGTTTTTGGGACGGTGCATTTATTTACCTTAGCCCCTGTGGCAAGGTAAGACCCTCAGGTGCCTCTGTATTTTTGGAGGCAAAGCTCATCTTGGACTTCTTGGAAGGCGTGTAAGTAAGAATCTGCTGTTTCCATCCAGCCTGGCTCTGGTCTGCCGAGATCTGTCCCCTCGGGAGAGAAACTGTTCAGCCCCTTAGAAGCGATGCAGTGTGATTTGGGGACAGCCCATCCCGGAGCTTTTGTCCCCAGGGCACCCTGTTCCGAAAGCCGGGCTGCGGCTGCCTGCCCCGCGGGACGCTGCCATTGCTGGGAGCTGTAATCGGAACCAGCTCCGGAGCGTGGGAAAGGAAGGAACTATCCTGCCGGACGGCGGTTGCAGAAATATGCCCAGCTGTCAAGGGGCCGGGGCGGGGGGGAGCAAAGTTTTGTCAATTTTTCAGCTAGGAAAGCATTCACAGCTGTGTACCAGTTTTCAGAGGTGTGTTATATGCTTTTTATTTTGCCTTCATACCTGAATTTATATTTATTTCAAACTCTTAAATGTAATGACTTCTACTAAACATAGTCTCCTTCAAAACCTCCAGGCTCTCCCGTTCTCTTACAGCTGAGCGTAAACCGTGCTGTTGTCCTGTGCTGTTACACAGCCCGTATCTACCCAACAGTGCTTGGGGCAGCTTTTAACATCTTGAATGATGATGTTATTATGCAAAGACATGTTGAAAGGTTGGTGGATTTCTGCTTATCCATTTAACATATTGCTCAATGTGCAGTAATGTTTTTCATGGTGTTGGTGTGTGGCTGTCCCGCAGGAGCTCTGCCAGTGCTCTGTCCTGCTGCTCTCAACCCTTCTTGCATCTAAGTTATTAATATCCTCATCACTGATTGGATCCATCAAGCTGGTTGTTTATTAAGCTGCTTGCAAAATATGTTTCTGAAGCCATCAGTGACTCAGACGCGTGACAGTTACTTCCCCAAAATACGTGCTGTCTGCCTGGAAGTGAGTAGCTGTGTTCTCGTCCTCATCCCTGGGCTTTCGCCCGAGTGCTAACCCCCATAATAACCATAGCGTGACTGATAACGGAAACATCATCTTTGTAGCAAACACAAAGTGCGGGCCTGACGTGGTTCAAGTGGTTTCCAAATGTCTGGGCTGTATGACGGAAAATAGCATACCCTCATTTACTGCTGTCTGTAGGTGTGTTTTGTTATGGCCAAGAAATAGAGGCTGATGATTCAAGGTCAATGGGACAGCAGATCGGCAGGAGGTGTTAATAGATGCCTATTAGTAAAATTTGTGGTAGGATCACTTTGAAGACATTCCTTTTATAAAAGTACATTTATGGAAAATGTTTGTATTGTATTTTACTTTTAAAAACATTAAAAAACCCCCAAAAACCTGAAAGGCTTGTCCTGCAAGGAATGATATGCCCCTTTGATGATACTTTTAATGCTTAGGTTCATATGCTCCCTTATTAAGTGGATGGACAAATTGAAGCTCAGTGGAGATTAGGTGCTGAATTGCACATGGAGCACCGGAGTTAAAATTGGAGCTGGGATATTCTGTCTTCCTCCCAGTAGTTGGATTATTCTCATAACAAGGAGAATGAAATATGCTCTACAGCCCCTCAAAGAGACAGTCCCCTTAACACAGCGTGTGGGTGTGAACTTGTATTATTTTTCTGTGTTTGGGACCAGCTCCAGCTGCTTCTGGGATGGAAGGAGGAAGTGGTGCTCCTGCCTTCTGGCAGAGCAGGCTCAGGCCCTGGGACTGCCTCTCGATGGTCATTTGGTGTTTGCAGACCCAGAACGCTGCATTTCTGTAGATAAGAAATGTGTATTCACGCTGGCTGTATTTTAACACTCCTGCTTGTGCCATGATCAGAATGGAAACTTGATGATTGGGTAAATTTTCCAACTGTTGTATCTGCATATGAGGCATGCTGCTGTTAATACACTTATCAGCCTCAAATGCCCTCTTTAATACTGTGGTTTTTTCCAAGATTAATTTAATGGATTCATGTGTTCTCAAAGGCAAATTATTTGTGAACGTCACATAATTAAAGCTTCTAGGAACCTAGATACATGGCTATTTTAATATTACTAGAAATCTGAAAACTTGTATTTCCCAGTTTATAAACACGGGTATGCGTGCTCCCCAGCACTGTACCCCTGAACTAGGGCTGGTTTACTTAAGCTCTGTCTTTAGCTGCACAGAGAATCTTCTGCAGGGGTAATTCAGACAACCTGTGGGCTTCTGCCCTGTACTGAGGGCACTTCTTCTCTCAAGACACTTGTCCTACCTTGTCCCTCTCCGATAAGGGAAGGGAGCATGGGGAGATTAACTGGTTGAGTTCCAGTGTTGGGTAATGTACATTTTAGATATCTGTTTGTGTCTATACATATATAGAGATTAAGTCTTACAGCTAAAAGAAACTTATCAAAGCCAACAGAACAAGACAAATAGAGTAAAATATTTTCAATGTATTATTTCTTGTATACAAATAACAATGATAACCTGATAAAACATTGGTAGACAAAGCTCATGGATGGTTTGAATGGGAGTAAAATGAGGTGTGATTTCAAGATTTGAAGTGAAACTTCAGCCTGGTGATGTTTAGTTTCCAGGAGTGAAGGTGGCTTGTGTCAGGAAACAGCTGTTTGGGGAAAGGCAAGACAAAGAGAACAGATAACGTGAATTCAAGAGAGGGCTGTGGTGATGCCCGAGTCGAGTGGCAGATGCGTGAGGTTATGAAAAACCCACAGGAAGGGGAGGGTTTGAAAGGTGGAAGTGGGCTTGCGAGTTCTTGGCTCTGCTGGTCATCACCTTCTCAGTATAACCAGGTGTAGGGCAGAAGTTGCAGCTCGTGAGGGTGATGGTCTTTCCTGTTTCAGCATTGAATAATAAGAACCTGAATCCAAAGAACACCTTGCAAATGTATCCTTACATGCATTAAAGACTTTGTCATAAAAACAATTTTTATGGCAAAATCTGCCCCAATTCTTTTATGAATTGAGTCTGGCTGTGCTGTAGCTTTCACTTAGGTAAGCACGCTTCCTGATCGCCTTTCATTTCAGGACACTCCGTGGCTTTGATGGTATCATAGTATCACAGAATACCAGGTTGGTAGGGACCTCAAGGATCATCTGCTCCAACCTTTCTTGGGAAAAGCATAGTCTAGACAAGATGGCCCAGCACCCTGTCCAGCCGAAAAAAAAAAAAGTTATCATTCCACGAACAATCATCTATTTGTCCAACTTTGTGCTACCTCCTTGAATTTTGATTCTTCCCATATGCATCCTTTCTGCAGTATCATGTCTGCATCTTTCTTCCCATCAGCGTTAACACAATCAATGCACTCAGCCCTTGGCAGAATGGCAAGCCCTTCGTATTTCAGAGTAGTGGCTCTCCCTGGGTGGGCATCTCACAGGGGAGGGGACTCCTGCCCCCTCCGGGACCCCCAGCCCATCTCCCCTACAGTGTCCTGGAGGTGCCAGTGGTGCGGGCAGTTATTGAAGGTTGCTTCAAAATGCAAGAATGAAACAAAAAAGCTGAAATTTTCAAGAAAATATTCTATTTCTTGTGAGTATTTTTCACCGGAGGTGGTACAAGCACATCTGTTGATGCCTAGTAGGCTGCTGCTCAACCCTGCCTTGAGGAACCACAAATGCCCATTGTGTTGGGCAGCATGACTGGCTCTGGAGCTCGCTTGTCATACAGCACCAAACACTGAAGCTATTCACGGTGTCTGACTCCAGGGGCTGACAGCAATCTTTATCTCTGCATAGAAACGAGGATTTTCCTCTGGGACAGAAGCAACAAAGCTCGAGGGGAAAAATGACCACGTTCAGCGCTGATTCGTTTCATCCTGTCAACGGCAAAGCAGGAGCGTAGGGAAGTCCTCCCTTCCCTGAGCCAAAGGCAGGTGGTATTTGGGGCTTATGCCTGTGTTTCATATCCGTTTATCTTTCTCAGAAGTGAGGGTTTTATTTTTTTCTTTTAATCTCATTAGGTCAGAAGGGAATAATGCTTTCCTTAAAGAGTCCTTGTAGTATTGGTCTATTTTTTTAATACCGTATTGATTATATGTGTATTGGTGAATTGTGTCTGTGGAATATAAATGCAGTTTCAAAATCCTGTTGTGATCTCAGGTAGAAGGAAAGGAGAAATTTCTGGCTAGTTTCAGCATCTAAAATTGATAGTTAGAAATGATACAGCCTGTAAACGTCAGAAGTACTACTGCATTTGCTGGGAATTGGTGGCCTGTTGGAATTTGCTGCTTAGGGGGTTGCAGCAGTTCAGCAGTAGCTAATAAATTTTCAAAAGTATTAAACAGATTCTGTTAATTTTCCGGGCCAAAAGGAAACAAAACTCAGAAACCGCAGAGGCGTTTGCATAATTTCTAACTCCATGTTTGAGAACCCCCATGGGAGTCTCTTAAAACCAACAGGTGTTTTCTAGCTTTTTAGGTCTTTATTGTTTTCCAGGGAGACCTAAAAAGCTAGAAACATATAAACCATTGCATCACATGCCTGCTCTTTGATCAGAGTCTTTAAATACTGAAACTCTTCTTTAATTGCAACACACGCTGTTTGGTAATATGAATTTGTGAAATAGCGTATCCTTAAAATAGCTTCCTACCTAGGTCATGGTAACTACATAATCGAATTCAAGCCGTACCAGGATCGTAAGTGGCAATTGGTAATTGCTGTAGTAAAATTAATTTCAGGATTGTTGGGACAGCAATGTTGTTGTGGGGTTTTTTTAGTTGATTTTAATTATGACCACAGTTAAATAATTGAGCAAGGATGATGTTTATGGCAGCAATTCCCTAGTGTTGCTGGGCCCCAAAATAGGCGATTTCTCCATACCGAATCCCCGTAGCCCATGGTGCTTCCAGATTGTTCGGCAGCTGTTAGTTTTATTTTATTTTTTCCCAAGGCATGCAAGCAGGTATTGAATACGTTTACGCGGCCGTGTCTTTCTGTAGGAAGAATGGGCAAACAAGGCATTGCCTGTTTATAAAGTTTCTGGAATGCTAGAATCATTTGTGTGCTTTGTTTCCAAGCAAACAAAGTCAGGACAATGGGGAAAGGATATTGTTATTGGGCCTTTGGGACTCTACTACTGCATTTTGTTTTGAAATAACCTTTAATATTTCTGACCTGATATCCTGAGCAATACAAAAAAATTCCAAGTGGACAGTTAGCTTTCCTTATTTTGGGAATGTCTCTGCTTCCCCTCCATTTTTTTTTTTTTCATTAAGATGCAGGTTATTTTCTTCATGCCAGAACAGCTTATCTGCTGGTGGTGCACTGATATATCTGAAAAGTTCAGCAAAAATTAATTCTCAACAGAAATCAAACCAGCTAATGTAGCGTCGGTGTCCTGCCAGAAGGTAGAGCAGAAAGTAAAAAAGGAAAATAAATTATGCAGATAAATAGTATTGCAGGAGGGCGCATTGAGTATAGGGTTATATGATGGATGTTTGAGACTGTCTTGAGTGTCCGTCCATGAGCTTTTGGCCAGGATAGGATGTCTTGAGTGTCCATCCATGAGCTTTTGGCCAGGATAGGATCAAGTCTTTTTAAAAAAAAAAAAAAAAAAAAGGTTTCAGATCTTCCACTTGGATTTGAATGAACGAGGAACCTTTATAGTGTTGGATCCTAAAGGGGACTAAAATTATATCATGGCCTTGTGGTCCAGAGATCCAAATCCAAACTATTTCTCCTTCCACCTTTGAATAAAATTAGCAGGCACTATTCTGTAGATGTCTGTTAAAACTTTGGTTTAAAATGTTGTTTTATGTTAACTGAATGCCCCAGGGCAGGCAGGGATCTCTCACTCCAGCCTTAAGGAAAGCACTTGAACGGCACTTCAACGCAGTGGTCCAGTTTGATGCTGTCTGGGTTTAATTTAGCAGATTTGGGGCGTTTTTCTGGGGTTATTTTTACAGGAGAAGAAACAACTTTGTTGCTGGGAATGCTGAGCAGTTGTTATGGTGCGTGGCTGGGCTGTGTCTGGGCAACGTTACACTTCATTTCAGTTCACCTCTTGGGGGATACCTTCTTTCCGTTTATGTCTTCAACAACATGTTTACTGTCAGCATTTAAAAAGTCAGCTGGTTTTCGTTTTCCTTTTACAATGTTTCTGCATAATAAATGGAAAAAATTTATTGCATCTTCTCGCTGAGTTAACCTCAGTTGCTGGTAGCCCACGAGGACCAGCCAGGAGCCAACTTAGTCTGTGCAGACTCTATTTCAGCAATACTTCTGCTACCCTTGAAATAAGTTTAGTGATATTGTAAAATAATGCATGGCATTTTGAACATACCGAGTATCTTATTACATGGTATTAAGATGCTAACAGGGATAGATATCGGGGCTGACGTTGTGGCATTCTGTGCGGTTTCCTTTCGAGGCGTAGGCTATTTAATTTTGAGAGTGCTTCTGATGCTGACCTGGTGGGGGTGGTTTGTGCAGGAGCTTTGTTAAATTTTTGACTGAGGCATAAAGTGATCATGCATGGTAACAAAAAGATATTTCTGTAGTTCATGTCTGTTAGAGGGACAAGGATAGCTGTCAGATAGGAAATGACCATTAAAAGAAGAGGTAAGTGTTGCTGTCAAAATTCTTTTTCATGGTCATGTACAGAATTTGTCCCAGGACTGAAGAAATCTCATTGGCAAACGCAGGCTTTGGAGAAGAGGAGCTACAGAAAGGCGCTGCTCCTTACAGTAAACGCAGGAGGAATGAAGAGAGAAAAATCCTTCCTTAAGTGCACAGATGTATTTGCTGTAGTAAAAGTGACTCTGCCTATTGTCTCAAAAAGATTTAAAAACATTTTTTATGTTTATAGGTGTTTTTGATGTCTTGGTAATAGTCATTTTCCAGCATCCATGCTATCATGTACTTTCTGAAGGCTCTGGGCTGGGGTGTGGTTCTTCTCTTTGGTTTTCCCCCCGCTGTGGTTTAGCTAGCGAGAAGCTGCTAAACCGGTCGTAGCTCTGAGGTCTCGGCTTCCTGAGGGCCCCGAATTTTAGATTGAGAACGAGACCAGTTAGAGGTATTTAAAACTAGAACCCTTTGGTTTCTGCCCCCCTGAAACAGATCTCTCTGGGAGTTGTTGTTGCAGTGGGGGCCCTTCACACTCCACAGGGAGATGTAACAGAGGAATATCCGTGACCCAAGAGACTGCGTGTTGATTTTCTGCCACAGCCCTGGAGTGTGGATAGTCGTTCTTGGTGTGGCCCGTCAGTCTCTTGAGTGATTCACATTGTTGTTGCTGCTTTGTGGACCTGCCTGCTGGGTCCCATCACCATCTCTGTCCCTCCTGTAGCTTCAACATCGGAGCAAGTAGGAGAGAAGAGCACACGAGAGAAGAGCACACGAGCAGAAGAGGCCTTTCTAAGCTGATTCATTTCTAGCTCTGTGGTGTTTATAGTGGAATTCATCTGTGTAGGCCTATCTGACCACCAGTATTGGAGGGAAAGGTTCGTGTGACAGACAGGA
This sequence comes from Gavia stellata, assembly GCF_030936135.1. Lineage (NCBI taxonomy): Eukaryota > Metazoa > Chordata > Aves > Gaviiformes > Gaviidae > Gavia > Gavia stellata. Next base: position 38,774,804 of record NC_082602.1, read on the forward strand.
TCTGTTATTTGAGCCTTTTGAAGGCAACCAAGTCACAAAAGGTGTTTTCTTCATGGAAAAGTGCCAATAGCTGGGCATAACTCTCCACTATTTAAGGAGTGGAAGAGACTGGGGCAGTAGAAGAGCCCATGGACAGTCAAGTCTACCTCTTGACTTTAAAACCCTGTCATAAGCGGACTTCACTCTGAAAAAAAGGTGTAATATATGCATTGGAAATGATGGGACTCTGGAGGTGGCAGGAGTCACAGTACTGGTGATCATCCTCAGCCCTGAGCAGCTCCTGGAGATCCTGGAAAATGTATCGGTGTTCATTATGTTTCAGCCTGGAGTTGTAGAACTCCTTCCTCATCGTAGTTTTGCAAAATGGTGAGACTCCGTAGGAAATCTGGTATTTTTGAAAGGAGATTTATCTGTTTTCATTTCACCCTCCCACCGGTAGTTTTTGTTTTGCATCTGGATTTCTGGTTGTTTATCCAGTCTTCAAACATGAGCATCTGACATGCTTCTGGAGCCAGTAGTAACAATGACTTAAGGAAGAATGAAGTTCACCATTTCTGTTTGCATAATTGTATGGAAGAATAGCTGAAATAAACAAAAACTGATACAAGTTTGAGTTTTCATCTCCCACATTAGGCAAATAGTAGTTCTGAGTTTCTACAGGAAGGTCTTAGGACAGCAGCGTCCAAACAAAAAGGTCAAGTCCCCGTAGGACATACCCCGTATGTTCAAATGAAGGAAACTTTGTATAAATGCAAACATGAAAGGCTCCCTGAGGGCAATAACTTTTATTTATCCCCTCAGTATTACAGAAAACAAACTTGGAACCAATTTCTGCTCTTCAAAGCACCACTGTGAGTCTCTGGAGGATGCTGTCCTTCCTGCACACTTACAAGTCTCCAAGGAAGGGTCCTCTCCAGTTGACTCAACATGTGAAGTTGGAAGTTTCTTGTGCACTAAGGCTGAGAAGTAGTTTATTCACATCACATTTGATCTTAAACAGAAAGGAAGAAAAGGCTATAGGTAAAGTTGGCATCAAAGCACATTTATAATGAAAATTGGCAATCATAAGGGGGGGAAGTCATGTCTCCTGTACTGCAACGTTAGATGACAAAAATAATTACTTGAATCTTACAGATTGATCATGGAATGGTCAGGGCTAAAGCAAAGCTGTGCTAGAATGAAGATGAAGGTGATACTTAAATGTTTCCTGCTGTTGAGGTATGTGATTGTGAGAATCCTGTTGTGATTGATCCTGGGAGATTGTATGTACTTATCTGGAAGTTACCTTTCTTTCAAGCTCATAAAATGCTGAGGAGAATAAAAATAGAAATTGCCATCCACTGTCTTGTGTCATCTCATTTGGAAGGGTTCTTTTAGGCACTCTAGTTGATGGAAAAATATATTCTTTAAATAATATTTAATGCAATCTGTCACGTTTGTGAAGTAGAGTTGAATTAGATGGGCTGTGGAAGGGGGAATTGAAGGAAATAACTTGTTAACTCTTATCAGTGACCTGACAGTGTGGATCCTGCTCCAGGCTGCAGACAAGTGTCCGCTGCAGCAGACCTGACCTGGCAGTGCCGGTCTCCGGGATGGGAAAGGGGTTACTGCTTCTGTTTGCATTACACTGGAAAAAACTATTCTGAAGTCTGTGAAAATGGTTCATGATTTACTTGAGCACTAGAAGGAGATGTGTGCAGGACCTGCAAGCAGAGCCTGCGTTTCCCCGGCTCCGCGGAGGAGCTGCTTTGCTCATCGCAGTTGGTCTTTCTGGTCCGTTTATCTTCTCTTTTGCCCACAGGGAGCCATTACGTGAAGGAGATTTTTGGACAGGAAAAGTTACAAACTAAACAGAGAAGACAGACGAAGGCTGAAATAAATGAACTAACAGTGTTCTTGTTTTGTCGATTTGAGTGAAGGCTGTTGTGGTTATATGAACATCGTCTTCCAGCAAAAAATTGTTAATAGGTTTCTGCCTGTCCTCAGTTATTTATTCATGCCCCTGAGCTGCCACTCACTGAAGATGTATAATGTTGTTATTTGCGAGCTGTAAACCAGATCAGGGAAGTGTTTCCTTCTGGAGGGCTCTTGCTCTAGTATTTCATTTATTTTAACCCGGATAGTTTCCCAGGCTGGCTTACGGCGGACAGTTATGCCAACACAAGTAGTGCAGGGTGGCTGAGGTGGCTCTCGGCTATGGAGGGAGGGGAGAAGAGACGAGGGAGGGGAGAAGAGACGAAGGGGAAAAAAAAAAAAGGAGCCTTTGATCTTGGACATTGTTTTTATTGCTGTTTGTATTCATGCGCATGAATACACTCTTGTTTTTCCAATGCTGTGAGCTGTGCTTCCTTTCCGAGTAATGGTGAAAAGAAGATCCCCTATGGCTATATGGTGTTTTAGATGGCTACATCGTGACTGGTGGTTGTGTCTTAAAGATACCACACAAAGACAAAAGTAAAAAGTTTGAACAGGAAGATTAATAAATTAATTATTACTAACTCAGTATGAAACTGGACGAGGAGAACCGTGTTTCCGTGAAAGCACGGACGGCTGTGAAGGAGCTGCCCTTTCCTCGGGTGGTGGCAGTAGGTGCCATAGCCAGTACTGCCCTTAGGATTGAGGGAATTGGCATTGCCCAATAACCCGAGATTCTGACTGCAATTTCTCGCTTCCCCTGGGTATCCCTGTTTGAGAGCACACTCCTGTACCACTTAGCTTGTCATGTTTGTGCTTCATGTGACACTTTTCTGATTGTCCGGGGGGAAATTGCCTTGGTCTCAGGAATCCTTTTGGAATGAGCAGGTTACCAAACCCTAACGATGTTTCCGGACGTTGCAAAATAAAGTTGTTTTCAAGATGTATATTGCTGCTTATTGATGCAGAGCTTAGTCATCAAGTTTTTCTCCTCTTAATTTGTTAAATAACCATTTAAAATTCTTCAATAACAAATACATTTTGGCTATTTAAAAAAGGGAAAAAATCTCCTATGTCCTCTGTGTATATCTCCTATTATCTTCTTCAGAATTACGATTTCTCCTCCAGCACAGAGGGTAAATCCAGAGCTTCTAAAGCAGAACCCTAAAATGTTTGCTGCAAACACACATCCCTTGTTAACTAGTATTTACATAAAACATGCTGACACTACTTTGGGGAGATTGAGTAGGATGCTTTCTCAGCTGTTGAAATTTGCACACGAGATGGAAGATGTTTTGATTAAAAAAAAAGGGTTAGCTGAATATTTTTTCCATTTATTCCCATGTGTCAAAATCAAAGCAGCCTTTCTCCAGGCATTTTGCCCATTTTCTTTTTTTGTTCCTCTTGTTCAGTTGTTTGGATTTTTTCCATCAAGGTTGGGATTTGGTGTTTTTTTTCTCTTAATGGAGGGATTCAATCGCTTAATGAGATAAATACATGTAAAAATGCCTTTTAGACAAAAATGAACATAATATTACTAGTGTTAGATTCCTGTTTATTTTTAGTAGTATTTATAAATTCATTCTTTTATCTATCAGTATAGGCAATGGTGAACTGGGGACAGGGGTGGGAGACCCGTGAGACTTCACCAGTAACGTCCTCCTGCTGTAAGAACCGCAATGGAAAAGATTACAGCTATAATGTCTATTTTACTTCTACACATTCGTCTGCCTTATGACTTTTGAAATAGGAAGCCCCTTCAGTGATAACATTCTAGTATGCGGTTGCTTAGTTTATTTTTGAGCTGTATTTCAAAAGCCTCCTATCAAGGAGGAGATCTCCCAACTTTCTTAATCAGTGTTGAAATGACTGCTTAAAAGCATAAAACAGAATCTTCTCTTTTTCCCTGCAGTGAGGAAAAACATTCCCTTTCTCATTTCTTCGTTTTTATTTTCTCCGCGTGGATGCTAGTGCTTCTGGCCACTCAGAAATGAGAGCAAAATCTTTTTTTAGAAACTAGAACAGAATTTTCATAATAAACCTGATCTTGTACAGATTCAGAGCCTCCTTTGGGGGGAAGTGAGGGAAGGAAGCTGGAATTAGGGAGGGTTATAAACAATGTAATTTCAAGGATCCATATTCTAAAAAGTCTCCGTGGATTTGCTGCTGCTGCCTGGATTAGAAGACCCTTTAATTTGCTTTTAATTAAAATGATTTTCATTTATTCTCTGCTGTCTTCAAAGGTCCCAAGGCACCTTACAAACTTGTGATTATATAGATGAAATGCAAAAGCCATATTCATGCGATGCTGAGGTTTCACATTGAAGTTAAGGATGAAAAAGAGTTTCACCCTCCTTTTTTCTATTAGTATTTTTAGAACCTCAATTCCCCATTACAGTGCAACTTTTAAAGCACCGTAGTTGTACATGTTTGATCTCAATGAGATTGCGGTCCAAAGTGTAAACATCGACCTTCAATAAATATCTTATCTGAATAATATATTTAAATAGCCAAGGCTTTGTTTTTGCAACCTCATCAAGTTGGAGGAAAAAATCATGTAAATACCTTTATTTTTTTTAAACTGGGTAATGCGCCTATTGCAGAAAAGTCCAAACCAAAATGCTATGAAAATGATATAGTGAAGTGGAAACTCTTACATAGCTTGTAAGTATAGTTAGGTTATGCTAATTTTCTTTTAAATAGCTGATCTTAATGCAATGTAAATATTCAGAAGTGAAGAAAAACCTTTCCTCAAGATGACTGTACTGCACTACATTTTACTTGTGTACTCCACAGTAAGTACTAAAGAATAGAAGGAATAAGGTCATCAACAAGGAAATATTTTAAATGCCTTTTGTGGTGGTTTCTGTTTTTTGGTTATTTGCTGTGGAATTAAACCTGATGATCAGCACAGAAACGTGAAGAAGTCCAAGGGGTGGTATGGATAATGCAGTCTCAGGTAGGAATTTGATGGCGCAGCTGAGGTGACGGTGATGGAGCTAGCGCTGGGAGAGAGGAGCAGCAGAGAGGGGGAGACTGGCAGGAGCAAGGGTGCACAAATGCTGAATTTTTCCAGAGACTGGAAAAGTTGCTTTTATGTTGGTTCTTTTTGTTTTGAGAGAAGCATAAATGGTAGTGGCAGAGATGCTAAGATTTTTTTTTTTTTTTTCATGCTCATGAGTTTAGACAGCTCTGAATTAACGTTGGGACATTTCATAACAATCCGCAGTCGTCCGGAGGCAGAAGTTCTCTGTGTGCTTTTGCATGATATAGACAGTTCTACAAATTCAGTAACTGTACCATGAGTTTTTAATATGCGGTAATTAAAATGGAAAACCAGAACAAAGTCCTTAAAACAATTTAGACGTATTTATTTCATAATAAAATTGTGCCTTGAAAAAATGGGTCTTCTACTGTCGAAGAAGAAAACATGAAACTTCTGCTTTTTTATAGAGCACCAGAAATTTCACTGCTCAAGTTAGGGTAAGCAAAATGCCATTTATGACATTACGCTGTTGTTTGAGAATATTACACCAGAACTGTGAGCAGCATATTTTCTTACAATACTGTTTTTGTGTTCTAAATGAATACAGCAGTGTTCGTTTCTATGGAGGAGTTATTCATGAGGAGTTCACAGAACATGCTCAAGATCTGGGAGGAGGGTAGATGGCTGCGCTCAGCAGTTTGACTGAGGATGGGATTTTGGGGTTTTTTGGGGTTAACTTTTGAAAGGTTGGAATCTTTAAGTGGGTATCTAATGTACAATTTTTAAAAAACCCTGATCTAATTGCCTACAGCAGCTACAATTCTGTAGCCTCGTAGCAGTCATCTGCTGAAGTTGTCCAGGTAGCGTAGAGGTGGCACTGGTGGAGGCTGAGGTTGAATAGCAAGAACTGAGTGATCCCAGTGAATGGACAACGTTGACTTGCAGGGTTTCCCTCCCTGACACTTGAATGATTCAATTTGAGGCCTGTGGATTTTTTTGTTTGGTTTTTTTCCACATTATTTCCCAAACCTGTTCCCCATCTCTTGCTCTACAGTCCCATAAAGTCTCAGTATTATTTTCTGGTATAACTGGTCAATAAAGGTGACTGAACATATGAAGGCTGGTGTTTGGTGAAGCATTAGTGAAACATGTTGTAAGGCAACGTGTCTCCTAAGGGCAGGTATGCCTCCTCCCCGCTGTGTCCTCTTCTGTCCCCCGTGGTTTATGGTGGCAGCGGATTGCTGCTGGTTGAGTCTTTCTTCAGATCTGGAGTGGCTTGTTTCCAACGAGAAGTTGCTTGCAAGCTTTGGCCTGGGAATCCATGGATTTCTGTTTTCTGGAAACACGTTAGGCAGTAGGAAAACTGTATTTTAAAAGTAAAAATGACAGTTGCAAAGTAAAGCTGAAAAGGCCTTTCATTTCTTTTTTCTTGGTTTTAGTTGACTCTTACCTTGAGTAAGACGTCTGACTGAATTAGAAGGATGGTTTTAACCACCTTATGAAACCACTATGTTCTGTTGCTCTGTAAATAGGTTGTAATAAATGACTGGTTTGGGGTTGTGTTCATCTGAGACCAAGAAACATGCTGCTGCAGGGTGATTTCTTGTGAAATTGTAAGCCGTTAAGACGATGGACTTAGCGGCAGCTATCCACATACAGCTTTATTACGGGCCAGGTTATGCATTTGTGGTGAAAACCGTAGCAGTTGTATATTTTAAATGACTTTGCAAGCCATCTGCATTGCATCTATTGTGCTTCATTGTTTCATTCAGGCACAGATGTTAGAAAAATGACTGAATGGAGTTACATAAAACTCCAGTGCAAATCTTTGAAATGAGGATGGTGTTGTTTTGGCTCTGGGGAGGTTAGTTGAAATGGGCTTCCTAGAGGAACATCAAACACCACAATCTGCAGCTGAGAGTGATGCTTTGTGAGAGCTCGCTGCTCTCCATCCCTTTAGTAGTGCTACCACCGTGTGGCATCGGCATGAATTATGATCCCTGGGAAAATGGCATTTACGCTGCGTGTCACTGCCCGTGGGAGGACGTCAGCATCAAATAAAGTGCCATCGTGTTGGAAATCCAGTTGAAGAGACGTATCCTGCTGTCCTGATGTGCTGCTTCAGGACAGAAGGGTGTAGAGAAGTGCCTGTAAACTATATAGACTTAATGAACAGCCTTATAGGCTTCCCACAAAGCAGTGTTCACTGCTCTTTAGGCAGTGCCGTTGCATTTTGAAGGCGAGGGGAAGGTATGAGGAGGGGAAATTCCTGAGATAACCCATGTAACTACTGAGGGTTTTGGCCGGGTCTGGTCTGGTGCAGCTTCACTTCTCTGCTGTGATCAGGAGTCAGTCTGTGAGTTTATCTGAAGCTGGATATGCAGTGAATGCTTCAAAGTTGTTGTCATCTCATTCGTGCCTGAAAGGAAGTTCCTTAATGAGCTCAGGGTAAAAGCCATTTTCATAATTACTGTTCTAAAATAAATTTAGGAAACACTCATGACTTTGCTTGACAGTCCCTGGAAAACCTGATCTAAGGCCCAGCTTTCCGCAGAAGATTGGACCAGGTGGTCTCCAGAGCTCCTTGCCAACCTCCGCTTTCCTATGAACAATTTGAAAATCACTAAGCACGTTTCTTTCAGGACTTGCAGCCTTTTCAGTAGATGCAATTAATTAATTTCAGGTGAAAAAGGGTGCTTAAAAGAAGCCTTTGGGGGGGCACATGTAAACTGGTTTCAAGTATTTTTCTTTTTTTTTTGGGGGGGGTGGTGGTAGGGAAGACCCCTTTTAATGTATGTGTTAATGCAGGGTGAGTAACCAGCATATTGGAAATAAATGCAGTTGCACACCCATCAGTGAGCATCCCAGTTGAGCTCTTTGTATTTCTGCTGCATTGAGGTGTAGTGATGTTTGTGAGTTCGTCTGTCTTGAGTGCTTGTAGCAAACGGTCAAAACATTTGCAACCGAAGTCTGCTGAAATAACTGCAGGTCTTAAAGCATATTCATCAAGAAACAATTTTTGTTGGTTTTTTTAAGATGCAGTACAAGAGTTGGATGTTAGTTAACATAGTCCTGATTTTGTATTCTGTATACATCTAAAACATCCTAACAAACATCCTTTGTATATCAAAGCCATAGAAGGCATGCAAAGCCTGACCTCTGAACGCAGTGTTTTTTTCCTGTTTATGTTGGCCAAGACCCTTTTAAAAAAGTTATTTATTTTGTCATGAAGAAGACTACCAAATACGTTCACATCTGTGGAAACTTGTGTAAGGTAGATAGTGAAACTTGGCATGTTCTGAATGTTCTTGGCCTTCCAGGAGATCATTAAGGACTTTGTGCGATATCATCGTCTTATCATTGGAGACACATGGGATCAAAATGAAATGACTGCTACTGCGCTCTAGCAGGGAGCAAACTCTGAAGTCAGATTTGCCCAGTAGCTGTTCCTCATTTAATCTGAACTAACACAAGAGCAAAGGTCTTTATACATCATTTTCCACTGGATACTATTCAGCCGTGTATTCGTATGTAACATCTCTGCCAGTGACCTGGATGATGGGATGAAGTGCGCACTCGGCGGGTTGGCAGATGGCCCCGGTTTGGGAGGAGTGGTTGCTGTGCAGAGGGCCATCAAAAAGCCTCTTGGCGTTGGCCAAAGCCAAACGCAAGGGCGTGAGGACGTGAAGTACGAGCCCAGAGGAGAGGGCTTGCAGGGTGGGGACTGACCTGCTGTCTTCAGCTACCTGGAGGGAGGTAATGGAGAAGACGGAGCCAAGCTCTACCCTGAGGTGCGCGGTGCAAGGACAGGAGGCAGTGGGCGCCAGCAACTGGTTAGATGGGGGGAAATTGCAACTGGTTATATGGGGAGAAGGAAATTCCCCGTGAGGGTGGTGGGCTCCTGCTCCAGTGCTGCACAGGGGGGCTGCAGCATCCCCTTCTCAGAGCCCCACCAGCACGAGCACATGTCCCAGCAGCCTGGAGCTCAGCTCTGCTTTCAGCAGGAGATTGGGCAGGATGACCCCAAAGGTTCTTCTCAGCCCAAGTTATTCTATCTCATTCAGCATTGATGCTCACCAAAAATCCTTGCCAGGAAGCTGCACATGCAGTTAAGTGACTTGCTATTGTTAATTAAGGAAAAAATGCAAAAAAAAAATCCTCTGAATGACTTATAAAAGGCAATTCACATCTTTGTGCAACTCCAACTGCGCTTGGGTATATGCAGTGTTATTCCAAAACGCTGGAGATCCTGACACTTTTTATCATCAATCTGCTTAATTTGTTCATTATTATTAATAATTACGATTAGTCTAAGAAAACGTTTAACACTTCTGTTCAAAGTCTGTATTGACAGGCTGGCGTAGCTTATGACAGCAGGTGGTGTGCTGATCTGTGGGCTTGCACTGCTTTAAAACATCCGCCGGTTACAGTCGTTCAGTGAATTATACTTTAAACTAATTTTCATGAAGTGCATGTACTGTTACGCTTCTATTTTTAGCCATGCTGTTAGCTGGTGTAATACTGGAAATTAAAACCAATTCTGTTGATGCAAAGCAAAGTAAAATTTTATGTTTACCTAAGGCTTAAAGTGTCAATGCTTATAACAGACTACAGGGAAAAGTGAGAGCTCTGCTTACATCTGGAAAGGGTTGTTTTCCTGGGATGTAAATCTGATCCGTATACTTGACTTAGCCAAGTAAAAATCTTGTTGGTAAAAGCATTGCTACAGTCCGTAGTTTGTGGTTTTAAAGAAACTAAGACGTGAATCCGTATTTCAGTGATCAAAAGATAATGTGTTTGGATTACTGGTCACTCACCACCACCCATCCTCTGGAAAAAGCTTATCGTCTTGAGCCATCCCATCGTGGTAGTAGTTATATCAAAAATAGTGCTGTTCCTAGCCCATTAAACCAGGATGTGTAACGCCAGAAATAGTTTGTAAAGGTGCAAGATATGTATCTATATAGCTTTGCGTGGTAGCTATGATACATGTATGTACACTCATATATACATACATGTATCATAGCTATACATATATGAAAGCTAACACACAGTTTTACTCTGTTTTGAATTTTCGGTGTTGAAAAATAAGTCAGTTTTGGTCAAGTTGGTACAGTTACATCTTACAATATGTCTACTTCTGTGTTTTTAGTGATGCCTTTTGCATATGTGAATGAGCATGCGCTAATTAAAGACATAGACTGGTAAAAATCATGAATTGTTCTGTTGAAGCAGGGAAGAGTTCCCCTCCACAGAACAGAAGGAGAAACCTCAGCAGGCATCAAGTATCAACAGAAAATGTATTTAGATTTAGATATTCATAAAAGAAAAAGGTTGGGAAACTGCACAGAAGGGTATGCAGATAAGTTTCGAATTATATTCTGCTGGGGCAATCATGTTGGTTTAGAAAGGCTGATGATGAACGGGTCACTAGAAGAGCTCCCATGGTCTCTCTTGGGCAATATTTAGAGAAGTGCTTCATTATCAATGCTGGGAGGTAGAGGGACACAGTGGGCTACAGCCGTAGCTCTCGGCCATTGCAGCCGACTCCCATGGGTACAGTACGTCGTTTAACTGAGCACCAAAACCTCTGCATTTCAGTTGGAAATCACTCTCTGGTCTAGACAGCACACGGCAGCAGCCCTGCCTGGGGACCTCATCGCTTTCATTGCTGCTTGCGCAGGTAACTTTGCAGATTGCTTGGGTTTTTGGCATCGCCGTGAGCCATCGGGGCCCACGGGTGCAGTGGCCTCGTCCTCACGGATGGGTAGACAGCCAGGGGCCTTTTCACGGCCAACAAGATCTTCTCAAGATCTTTTTATCTACTGAGTTTAGAGACGACCGGTTGCATGTAGTCAGCTTTTTCCCCTATTTTACCATTTTGCATTGGTCATGATTGAGTGGTGTGAGATCTTTCCCTGAAATCTGATGAGGAAATGTTAACTTTGACCAAACTGAATAACTTTAAACCTGCAGATTTTGTCACCTCCCTGTTTATCCTTTTTCCAGATCCCTGAAGAATGGCATTTCTTTTATTTATGTTGTCCAGGTGCCAGCGCAGCTCCTCGTGAAACACCATTGTGAAAACCAGTAAGTAGTTAGAGCAGAAAGAGTAAGGGGCAGAAAAAGTGGTTCACCTGCTAGTGGGTCTTCACCTGTGTCCCATGGTTAAAATACAATGAAGTTAAGAACTTCAGTTTTATATTTTCTGAAAATGATCTTTTGGATGTGTCCTCCATCACAACGTTACCCTTAGTGATTATTGGTTGTGAAGTAAGGAGGAAAAAACCCCAGTGTCTTGCCGTTCCACCTAACTTCACATTTTTTGTCATTACTTGTGAAGCAAAAGGTTTGCTTTATTATGGAATAATCGAGATGTACGTTATTTAGAAAATACTCCCTGCAGGTTCACCTTTCACTAGCCGAAAGGCACTTTAAAGAAGGCATTGCCTTATCTCAGTAATGCATCTTGGAAAGTCATTTAGTGAGCAAATTGCCAGATAATTGCATTGGTAGTAATTGCATCTTAAATTGATCTGCTGTTGAGAAAGATGCTGGAAATGAACTGTTCTTAATCATAATATCTAAATATTGGTTCTGTTCTATTAATTAGCATGCTGTGAAATAGGATATTTTTTTAAGGAAGCAACTTAAGCTGATCTGGTTTCCTTTTTATTTTTAGTTAATGCCTTTAGTTGGTTCCCTGAAAGAGTCAAAGCTCTGCACCTGTGTGCGTGAGAGAGAAAACAAAGTTTCTAGGATGTCGAATGAAAACACTAAAGATTTTTCCATAAAAGACATCTTGAGGTATATCTCAGGATTCTGTGTAGCTTTGCTGAAAGATTTTTTTCTCTTTCTTTCAACACCACTGTTTTGCTAAGAGTTGCCCACCAGTGACAGCACACGTTTTGCTTTTGAACCTGTCGTTAGCAGCAAAAGGTCTGCATTAGTCTGTCATTGTACGTCTGCATTTTCTTTCGCTGACCTGGTCAGAGAAGGTGATGGCTGAGCAGACAGGAGATGCAGAAAGGCGAGGAGTTTGGTTCTTTCCATGAAGTTTTAAAGCTTTCTTGGCAATTTTGGTGACGGCTGGAAAGCTTCTGTTCAGACATGGGGGGGGTTCATTTCACAGGACGCTTATGACTTAATTTGCGCTTCTCCCACAAATAGACTTTCCTTTATAGTCTTTACGTGACCTGTGGACAAAAGGTCTCTTGGAAGCCAGTGTGTTTTGATTTTGTATGTTGAGTTTTGTTCTTCTTTTGAAGCGCTGTTTTGCAGAGTAGCATTGACTTAGTATTAGTTACCATCAGTTTTGTTGATCATTAGACTTGGGTCTCTGCTCTCCAGCAATCTTTTTTTTTTTTAATAGGTATCTTTATGTAGCTTAGTTCTGTGATATGGCCAAAAAACTAAGACAGTGAAATAGGTGCAAAATCAGTTGGAGCCTGGAAATGAGTTACAATCCCATTATTTTGTTTCATTTATTTTTCAGCAACATGACTATGGTTCTTTGGTGGCCTTTCAGGAAAGGTATGTGGTACACTTGAGCATGAAGGGAGAAGAATTGAGGATATGATGTCCTTTGAGAATTGCTGTGGTGCTACTTCTGATAAGGCTAAGATAAGTTTTATGAGACAGCTAGCTTGCGCTAAGTTGTACATTAATAACTTCAGATGGAAAAGCAGATCATAAGCACAAAATATGCATGCCACAGGGCAGGTTTTTGTAGCTAATGCCTGATGTGATGGGAACGGAAGGGATACGTTTCCCACACAGACTGCAGAGCTGCTTGTAAATGCAGCTTGGTTCCGTTTCTCTCATCACTGCAGTATGCCTTATATGGGATGTATATATATATATTTTTTTTGCTGTTGAAAAGCGTGTGAGATGGGGAGAAACCCTCAGCACCCCAGCAGTGCCTCCTGCGGTTGATGTCTCTGTGATAATCCCTACCTTTGCAGGAGCACGCAGTTCTGCCAGGCATGCTGTGCTCAGAGCTATATAAGCAAATTATCTTCATTTTCTTCTGTCGATGGAAGGGGCTGACTTGAATCTAGCAAAATCAGAGCTACCCATTGTCGGTTTTGCAGCTGCCAGAAAGATTTCTTGCCAAAAATTCAATACAGGTCTTCCATCTAATGAGGCCTCAAGTTCTTCAGCATTTTGAGACTTCATTAACTGAAGTTTATCTGCTGCCTTTCTGAATTTTCCACAAGTAGCAATTGTTAATCATGTCTAAAGAAAAAGACCTGTTGTTACGTGAAACACTCAGTCCCACAGAGCACATGGGGGTGAACACTTATCTCTCCTCTTCCCACCACCCCGCTCAGAATGAGTGTGAGTTATCGTGTCAGTTGGTGTGGCTTCCCAGAAAGCGATTTCCTTGCTTTTGTACATCTAATAGGCTTTAAATGAGCTTTGCCATCTCTCTGAACGTGGCTCTTGGTTCTTTCAAATGCCTCTACAAAGACAGAGCCTGCTGGATTCTGAAAACAGAATACTGTTAAGATTACCCTGACTTGGAGATAAAAAACTGCTTACTGTTTCCAAAGGTAGCCGCTATCTCGGGTTTGTGCATCTCTTTCAAAGACAAAATTTGTCCTTTTTCCCCTCTGGTGAGATGTTGCCCTACACATACGAAAAAACGAAGTAGGTGGAGATGGGATTTTGAATTTAATCTCATGCAAATAGGTTGCAGGAGCCCAGTTCTGGGAGTGGAGAGCAGGGGCACCCGAGCGATGTGAGCCGTGCATCAAAGCCAGCTGTTAACTAGGTTTAAAGCAGTTGAGCCCCAGTTTTCCAGGCTGGGTTTTCCCATGGCAGGAGGGAGGAGGCCAGCATGGGAGCACGCCGACGGTGCGCTTGTAGGGAAGAGGGAAAATTGCAGAAAATGGATTTCCTGCAACTTCCCCTTCCCTCCTCCCCCAGTATTTGTAAGTAGGGTGCGACGAGACTGAGGACTGTATACTGAATATTTTGTTTACCTGTACCACGAGTAGATTTTTCTCCTATTATACATGGCCACGTTCTCAGTAGCTGCTCTGTTGGAAGAAAAAAAGAGGGGACTTCACTTTGTTGTGGCTTCAACCAGTCATTGATCCTCCTGAACGTTTCCTTTTCCAGTCACAGGAGGAAAATTTTCATGTTATAACATGGCCAGAGCCTCTCAGGTTATTCCATTGAATCCGTGGGATGAGCACTTATCACATGCTAAAGCCACAAGCAAAATACTCAGCAATCAGGGGTTCCATCACCAGTGTGGGACTATACAAGCACACTGAATTTATTCTATAAAAAAGCTCAGCCTTTTTTGGCTGATATATTCTGAAAGAAGAGTTTGACAGACAGCAGCGTTCCACTGAGCTGAAAAAATGGAACCTGTGGGGCAATGGCATTTGTTCTTGGGCATCTCTGCATCAGTTGGAAAGCAGGTAAATAAAAGGAAAATAAAAATCATCAGTTTGTATAATGCAGTTTAATGAAGTGTACCTGTATTTCTAGATGTGTGTAGTCTTTGGGACCACAGGGGCAAGATACAGGATATGTTGTGTGTCTCCTGGTTTGCCATGCAGGGGTAAATCTGCCCTAATGCTGCTGGAAGAGGGGTGCAGGGAGACAGGGAGGGACCGGCAGGGACAGGAGGTGGGATGGGGATGGTGGAAACAGGTCTAATACGCAGGTCTTGCTGAAGTATAACTCAACTTATGTATTTAGATTGAAGGACTGAGAAAGAATCAAAATTACTTTTAATAGGCTGTCCATTGATTGACCTTAAATAATCTCTCCAGAAATATTAAAAAATATATATATTAGAGGGAGGACTATAGAAGAGCAAAATATGAATTACTTGAGTGAAAAGGGTTGGAAATATAATTTGGAGGATCTCCTTCCTTAGTCTCTTGGGCCTATATTTTTTACCCTAAAATGTACACGTGTGTGACTTGTCTTCATGAAGCCAGAACTATGGCTTGGGCTTAAAAGTATGGGTGTATATTTGTGCTTTGAGTGATGGTGGTCCGGAATGTACAGGGGGAAATAACCAAGATAACGTTCCCTGGACCAGGAAACACAGAGAACTAGGAAGGTATTTTAAAGATTCACTGCTTTGAAAGATTCCTTGTTTTAGAGAGATTCATTTGTTACAGTGTGATAACCGGTTACTCAAAACATAAGATGAAATTGCAAAACGAAAGAAGTAAAAATGTTAGTACCTGTGCCTTTGTAAATTATACTGCTTTCCTACTGGAGATTTCGGTGATGCTATTTTAAACCTGTTTCATCAGAAAGGGTTATTAGGAGGAAGTAAGCTCATATCCTCTGAAGCTAGAAGTGTCATTTAAGTAATTTTTGGGTCCTTCTGTGTACGACAGAAACTGAAATTAAGTGTTTATGTTTCTGTAGCCTAAGGGAATCTGAGCTTATGTGAAAGTTTTGTAGTTGTCTTAGTAAAAAGTTAGTGTTTAATTAGCTATATCATACTGGCAGTCTATTTCTATTGTCAGAAGTAATGGGAACATACTGTTCTGGCACATAAAAATCTGGCTCGATACTTGTAAAATTGCACTTGTAGTGAAACCTTCCAATGGTTTTCCATGTGAAAAGAAAATCTGTATTCTGAAATGAGCCTTGAGGTGTACAGCATCTATATGCAGGTGCTCAGTTGTTCTACAGGTAAGTGGAAAGTATGAAGGAGGAGTGAATTTTGGAATAACAAATTATTTCTGTAATTTTCCCTGGTAAAAGCCTGAGAGCAGCCATGCACAGTGCAAGTGTCTAGGTTGGATTAGCAATGCCAGCATGTACCTACGCTGTGTCTGGGACCTCAGGACCCCTCTGTGTCCCCGTAATCCCTTGGGGAGGGACAGAACCCTTCCCGGGAACCTTGTGGTGCCTTGGCTTACGCTCCTCTGTGGTGTGAAATGTGCTTTTCACCCATCCTTGCATTCTCCCCCCAAACACACCCCTGCTTGTATCTTACCCTCAACGTCTAATGTGAAATAAGTGATCTAAGCTAATAACTGGACGCCAAGCCTGTCTGAAGCGCAGGGGAGTGTGTGTTTGTGCATCCTCCACGTGAGTCTGGGCTACCAGCGGGTTTCCAGTAAGCAGAAACAGATGGCGCGGGCAGACGCCGAGCTCTTGCCAGCTTCCTTTTTTTCAGAGGATGCCATAATAAACACTGGGGCAGAAAAAAAAGTCATTTTTTATTAAAAAAAAAAAAAACCCAAACCTGCCCTTTCAGGAAACAACTGGTTTTACAAGGGGAGAAGCTTTCCTACCCCCTTATTTCGGTGGCTGCTGCTGGTGCTTGGCACCCAAGGGGAGCCAGGGCAGGACGTGTGCCTGCCAGACAGTACCAGGTTGTAGGCTCTGCTCTTGCTGTTGTCTGCTGCTCTGTTTGTGAAAATAAAGCTCGCAGATTTGGAACTGGGTGTCCTGTACAAATGCTGGATTTTTTTCTTTTTTAAGTTAACATACTTCTTTACTTCCAAAATAGAAATATAATTCTCTTTGAGCTTAGGTCCAGGATACAGTCTCAGTCCAAAAAGCTATTCCCATGGGAATAACCCACATTTGACCCAGGGGTGTTTTCCACCGAATAATATTTTTGGATGAAATAGGCCAGCATCTCTAAACACGATGGTCAAATCTACAACTTTGTCACGTGTTTTACTCCAAGGAGGTTCCAAAATGGGACCCTCTTCTGTATTTTCTACACATGGTGTCTTAAGAGAAAGCTGTGAAGGGCTGGTGGGAAAACACTCTGCCTTTTTTCATCCCGGTCCTCAAAGAAAAGCATTCCTTTATGCAAAAATCCAACTCACAGAGTAAGGAAGAGAAATAAACATAATTTTGCAAGGATTTCTAAAGACATTTTTGCGAGCTGTAACAAAATCTGCTGTAAATACCCTGGGCAGCGCTCAAAACTCTCTTGTGCTAAATATTTCCCAAGATTATGCTTCTATATTATTGCTATTATTATTGCACTATTAATCACATACAGTTTTCCTTCTGTTCCTTCGCAAATATGTTCGAGAGTAGCAATTCTTTTTAATACCATGTCTTGAAAAGAATTGATAAGGATTTGAATGCTAACTGGCTATGGATGTTCAGTGCTTTGCCAGGGATTTGAGATACGTGTACGTTTTATCAACAGTAATGCCATCAGGAATTCCGGTGGTGATTTTAAGAGACATTAAATAATAACATACCAGTTTATTCTGCAGAACGTATGACAGTAAATGCATACTGTTGTTGACACCAGCTGTCATTGGAAAGCAAATATTCTTTAGGTTGTTTATTTGTAGGCAGCAGAAGTGATGACAGCAACCTATAGGAAAATCAATAGCTGGATTTTCCATCAGGCACTGCCTCTTGCCAAACTGCTACTCCTGGATGGTACCGCTTCAAATTAGCATATGTTTGCACACTTCTTTGTTAATTAATGTTGTCGATATCTGAGCAAAAGAAAAAGGGGATTGTGTATTAATTGTGGGTGGGAGAAATGGCAAAGTAGGAGTGAAGTCTGCTCATGGCTGGGTTGGGGAGCATCAGTGTTTCCTACTCCGGCGTACTGCAGCCGTGGGTATCCAGGAGGGTTTGCCTTCCTCGCTGTCAGCCTCCGCTTGTGCTTTGGGGAAGAAGGCTCATCATCTCTTGATTTATTTCTCATCATATTTTCCCAGTTACCGTACATCTGCAAGTTCCTCTTTCTTCCAAGTGATGCTTTCAACCTTACTTTCATGCTTGAAATTTGCTGCTTGAAATTTGCTGCTGATTAAATGCTACGTTGCCATTTTTTGATTGTAGTCCAGCCCCTACCAACCTCTTTATTATCTCCTTAAAAAAAAAAAAAAAAAAAAGTTGAGAAGGACTTACAAGGACTTTATTCATGAATAAGCAATGGCAAGTTGTAGCCGTTTGGCCCCACCTGCTAATGCTGCTGTGGGGAGTTCTTGTACAGGCTGTAATTTTTCTCCCAACTTGAGCTGAAAACGGACTTGAAATGTCTGATGCATGGTGGTGTTCGTATCTGTCAAGGTCCCAGAGGATCCACCAGCTTTCCTGCTGGTACCAGAGTTGCCCTCTTTTCTGTGCTGGTGGGTTTTCCTGATTTTGCTTAAATATACACAGTTACAGCTGTATCTCAGAAACCGGCTGGCATCCATCTGCTCCCATCCAGTGCAAGATTTTCCTTCTCTTACTCTTGTTCACATATGTTGGAAATGCACTTTTCTTATTTCTTTCACCCACTCCCTTCAAACCACATCTGAAACAAGGAATGGAGCGAGAAGGTGGCAGAAACAGAAACTCACTGTTTCCCATGTCAAGCTGCAACAATAATTTGAATATAGTCAACTGTGGTCCAAGATCTAAAGCAAGCTTTACAGCTGGCAGGCAAGGCTGGGATGAAAAGGGGAATGTCACGCACAGAATAATGTACCAGGTGTGTTGAAATGGTATAAACAAGGTCTGGAGGAAGCAGAACCTTTCATTTTCATTTGCTCTTAGTCTTGGTATTGTAAATTAGGGAATATCTACCTTTCAGGTGGTTATTTATGATGATAATCTCGTATAGTGTTTGTCTCCTTCAGAAAAGCAGCTGTAATGTCCACGTGATGCGCATTGATGTGGACACTTACTGTAACTCAGCCTGTGCACAACTGAAATGCAAAATAAAGAACATTACAGTTATTACAAAATAACTGTTTGGCCTTCACTGTCTGGATTGGCAGTATTTGAACATATGTTTGCTGTCAGCTTGGCTTGCAGATGAAAACCTTAACGTTTATCCAACAAACCAACTCTTGTGGGCTCTGCATGTTAAGGGGAGGTGTAGCAGCGCCGAGAGCCTTGTCTGTGGTCGGGTTCAGCAGTGGTGCTCCTGTTTCACTGCTGGGGATTCCTTTTCCGTTAGCTTCTTTAGTATTTTCCCAATAACATTTGTTATACCCCATGATTACTAGTATGTACTTACATAATACGTTTATCTGTTCCTTACTATTTAATTATTTGTATTACTGCTGCATTACCTGGCTCGCTAAGCATGCTGCTTTACTCATCCTGCTAAGGCGCAGAAGTCACTTTGCTCAGCGAGACAAGGGGGGGTTTATGCCGAAGCCCAGTCGGGCGCCTGCGCGTCGTGCTGACAGTGCTGGATGTGCAGGATAACCTAAATACACAGTTTTAGCCAGCTTCAACTGAATTGATTTGACCTCTTTTTTTAAAACGTGAGTAGTAAAAGGGAAGGAAGCAGCTTTCTTCATTGATTTTTTAAATTTTTTTTTATTTTTAATCCATCTGTTAAGCCCCCTCACATTTGTATTCAAAAGGCATTGCATTAAACAGTCTGGTTTGTTGTTATGTGGCAGATTGGTGCAAGTGACACATTGCTGCAAGGAACTGCACATGCAAACCGGGTTATTAAGAATATATAATCAGGATTAAAATCATTAGGTATTCTCCCAGTGAATCCACTGGTGTCATATGATTTCTCATGATTATGAAAGGAAGAGAACAAAAATGAAAAACACAGCTTGTTTGGGGGCTTTTTGGTTTGTGGGGTTTTTTTTGACTTGTAAATTTGTAAGTATGTCTTGGCACACAATTATTTTAAGTTTGGCATTAGGAATTGTTGGAGAAGTTCACGCTTACTCTGTCTTCCCTTAATTTAATAAAATATTTTCTATTGGAAAGGTATGACTCTAGGACGTAAGGTAGTTTGAGTTGTATTTTCTTTTTGGACTTTATAGTCTGAAAGACAAATAATTTGTGAATGGTGGGTGGACATGTCTGTGTACGTATATAGAGGCCACGGATCTCGAAGCAGTCGTACTTGCAGGATGAGAAAAAGCCGTTGCAGCCTCATTATCTGTCATCCCCTGGAGATCCATCTCCTGCTGCGCAGTAGCTCCTTTAGGAAGCGACAGACCTTGCGTGTGGGGACTGGGGGTGTTGCAGAAGGGATGCAGCCCCCCCTCCCTGCAGAAGCAAGCCGCTGACGGGATGCTGCGGCGGTTTGCCCAGGCTGTGATTTGTAACCTGCAGTTTGCTGTTCTCGCCAAATATTCCCATTTAAGAGCGGATAAACCTGTCAGTAAATCAGACTGCAGTCTGCTCATTTCTCTTCCATGGGGGATAAAGCATGTTTCAAGAGTGCCAACCCCTGTTTTAGTCTTCCAGAAGCGAAGACAAATGTAGTAGCCAGTTTATATGAGGCATTACTTCTCCCAAGTAAAGCACCATGGGTGATGGGACTTTGTCTGCCTGAATTTGAGTTGAAGCCTGTTGTCCTACACAAGCCCTCTTAGTAATGGTGTGGTCCAAAGTCTTCTGAAAGGAGAAAACATGCTGCTTAGGGTGCACCAAAAGCAAGCCTGACTGGGAGTTAATGTAACGTGAATAATGTGAATAAATGCGTCTCTTGTTCTGATTCAGCAGTAACTTTGCTGGAATGAATGGAGACTGTTCTCAAGTAAATATTTTAGTATGTCCAAGTTGCGCAGAACAACAGGAGCAATGCAGCCCTTGTCTTGTCGGTGGGAAACCAGAGGATAAGAAGTGCATGGGGTTAGTTTCATCTCTTTAGAGGGTTAGGAAAATGTTCCTTCTTGGAGCCTGCGTGAAGCCACTGGAGAGAAACCAGTTAACCCGTGCTGCATGGGCAGAGGTCTCTGCTCGGCGGCATTTCCCCTGCCGTTTCACGTATCGGCTCCTGGCAGCATGCGTAACACCGTGGTTGGTTGTAGCTCCGTGGTCCTGCCCTGAACGCCCCAGCAGAAGACAGCGGTTTGCTTTTATATTGCGCGTGGCTAGGAGTCGGTGAGGGAGCTGTACCCTGCCGACCAAAGGCTCCTCTCCCCACTCTGTGCCATGACCAGGCGGGAAGCTACACAAACCAACCCGTAGCAGCTCTACTGCAACATCGCCATGGCAACCAGCGAAAATAAGGGCCCCTTCTGGGAAAACGAGAGATTTCAAATTTTGTTGCAGCCAAGAATTCTTATCAGTGTCTGATGGCAGCGCTAGCACATCCTTGTTTCAAAGTTTCTCATCAATAAAAACAAATTGCGATGGCTGTTTCTCCAGTGCCCAGGTGAAGTTAATTACAAGCCTGTACTGTTGGTTCAAGAAAAAGAAATGGGATTAAGCCAAAAAATGTAGAAGAAAAATAGCGTTAATTACATTCATAAAGCTACTAAGTGAACGATTAAAAGCTAAATGTCTGCTACGGTCCTCAATGCTGCATGTAGACCCGATGAAATGTGTGTACGTACGTGTATAAGGCTGTGTATAAAATCAGAACACCTTGATTCTCTAAGTGAAGGTTAAGGTCTAGTTTGTTGGGTTATTTTAAGATATTGGAGGAAGTAGCCATGCATTTTCTTAAAGTGAAAAGCCTATTTTTAATATTGGGCTCCTTTGCCAGTCCTCAAGGCATCAGTGCATTCTAGTTCTTTATAGACAAAACTGTGAAATTGGTGTTTTTTAATCAGGAAGGTTTAAATAACTTAAACTATTTAACAAAACTCAAAAACATATAAATAAGAATGGGGAATTTGATAATTACAAAAGCAGTGTGCTGTTGAGTCAGAGCTTATTTTGCATAGAATTACCATTTCAGGTCCTCTTTAGCTAAGAAACTGAACTATGTAAGAAAATACCATATGATATTACATATGGCATTTTAATAGCACCTATTTTACATAGCTTCTGCTTAGCCTAACTAATAAATGTGAAATGTAAAATTTCAAAGACATCTTACCATTTCTAATGGAAAGTCAAGTTTACTTGGCAAGCTAGACCATGCTTTTTTTTTTTTTTTTTTATTTTATTTTATTTTAATTTTTCTTTGAGCAGAGGGGTGAGTCCTGTGCAACTGGGAGACTTTTGCTCCATCAGTGTGGTTATTCGTTCATCAGCTCTTCCCGAGCCGGGTCGCCGTGCTGTGCCCACAAGCAGTGGGGCTGTGCTGGGGCGACCTTCCTTTTCTTCCTTCTTTAGTCAAGGTTAGTGACAGCTCCTTCTTAAACACACGTTTAGGTGAAGATTAGGGTTCTTTTCATGTTATTTCTGGCTCCTGCATTTTAACTACTGATCTGTGTTGATGAAGACAGGGAGAAAGAAGGGAGAGTAGATGAGAGCCTGCAGTCAGCAAATGGAGAAGGCGTAGAAGACAAGAGTGATATATGAAGATACTACCCTGCTTGGATTTCTGCGTGTCTATTATAAATGAAGGGTTAGGTATTTTAACTGGTAAAAAATGATTTTATTCCAGTTCATAATGTTGGTGTGGGGAAATACATGGGTCCCCCAATAATAGTATCCGCTGGTCTGGATGGTTGGAGTCTTGGGTTTATCCTCTGGCTTTACACGAACTACTTGTATGTTTTGGTTTGAAAGCTTAAATCCAGACATTTTTAGGTACTTAAAGGCACTGAAAGTTTCCCAATGAAATTTTCCAAAGTGTTGAGATGCCAGACTTCAGATCTAAGATACAGGATTTTTGCCCTTCCACAACTACCTTTATACCTGATTTGAAGACCTGGTACGGTGTCTTATTCACACTTATGATATACAGAAGTAAATATGAACTGTTTTTAAATTATAGATATGGAATTTATCTGTGAATTTATCAGTGGGAAAGCTACTTTTCTCATAGAAACTTTAGACTTTGAGGGAACTTGCTGAAATATTTTTAGCCCTCTACATAATTTGGGAAGTACTCCTTCCACTGTAGCATATAAAAAGAATTTCCAAGATTTACTATGAATTCAAGAAGATAACGAGCAATCATTACTCAGAAAAACATACTAACTTTTTTTCATAAGTGTAATCTTAGCATTAGGTTATTTTCAAGAAATATATTTTAGTCCGTTAAACCTGTCTTTCCTAAGATGGAGAACTTGGAGTTGGCAATAAAGACCTGACCTCTACCTCTCTCCTCCCGTTATTAATATTTGAAGCCTGTGATGGTTTTCCTCTGTTTGTTTATATGTGGCAAAATTTGACAGCGGGATCGATCAGCTCCATATGCCATTTCCTTCCTGAGAAAGTGGAGTGTTTTTTCTGAATGCATAGATAGAACGAGTATTGACTATACATAATTTTGATTATTCAAATCTATTTTAAAAATTATCATTGCTACTGTGATATTAAAACCAAGGATTAAGTTGCCTTTATTGCAAAGGCACTTAAAACAAATATTGACAATTAAAGAGTATTTAAAAACACAGAATTGGAGGTTCTCAGGTTTGATAAAACAGTGGTTTGACTGAGTGATACGTAATTTGTGGATCTCATGCTCAGCTGCAGAGATTCAGCCTTGGGTATTACTCGGGCAAGTAATAAATACGTAAGTAAATAAAACCTTTTCCTTCTTTAATCAAAAGTCAATATGGTTGAACCCTGCCCAGTGTTCCCATTTGAAGTCCAGCATAGTTCCCTGTTGTTAACAGATGGAGAAGAATCTCCGGCCACACTTCTGAAAGAAAGTTATTTAATGATTACTGTAATCTTAGGTTGTACTGCATTTGAACAAGTGTCTCCAAGGACACTTTACAAGTATGTTGGCAGTAGATATTAGGCTTTGCTCGAGTGTTTGAAGTTATATTTTTTTCAAAGGACTGTTCCCAAATTGACATCAAAACGGAATATTTTCAGATGATCTTGAACATTTCTGAGAGTGCTCTGTGCATTTGCAGTTGAGTCCTCAGAATTATTCTAGATTATCACATTACTGATGAGACTCTATAAAATACATGTCTAAAACAGCCCCAAAGAAGACTTAAAGATAATTTTAATGCTTTTGGCTTAGATTTCAAGGGCTTTGCTGGGTTTGCGTGAAGAATTTCAATAAATATGTATTGGCTGTAGTAGCTTAAGTGGTTAGAAAAACACAGTGGTGGGAATGGATCGTAATCCTTTGGTTAACAAGAATGGAATAGAAAAGTATTATAGGCTTACTGCTTCCATTCTCAGCAGCAGCCGCGTATTAGGCTGCTATTCACAGTGTGATACAGTCTTTCCTCTAAGTCGATGTACGTGTTGTGTATAGGGAATCCCTATTTTTGGGTATATCTAAGGGCGTTCCAGCAGATGCAGTCAAAAATTCCGCACAGCTGCCATTTTTCTGAAGTTGTTCACCATTATAATATAGTTAAGTAATTTAAATATGGTCACAATAAAAATAATTTTTGTACGCTATACTTACTCTCCAGTCTGACTTCAGCGTGGGCTGCAGAGCTATTCTGCAATGCAAATGAACGTGAAAGGGTTTCCTGTTCGAACTACCTGGAGATAGCCACATACGTTCACCTTCCATGGAAAGCAACGGATTGCCTGAATCAAAGTTTTTGTCCTCATTAAAAATGTAATCCTTTACCTTTTCCCCAGGTTTCTTTGGTGCCTTGCTTTTCTCGTATGTATGATGCTGCCTTATTGCCAGTAAAAATGAGCTTACTTTCAGATAAACAATGTATTTCATGTTGATTAAAAGGAATTAAAGATGATAGGTGTATAAAGACACATAAAAATCCTGAAAACGTCTTAGAAATGAGTGTTCCTGCATCACAAAAGCACTCTTTGACAGTTATTTATATATAAAGACTCACTGTTTTCCAAGTAGTTTTCATTTTGATGAAGAAATGAACCATAAAGCTGTACTTTCAGATCCATATATGCATTTTAGAAATGACATGTGAACATTCTCCTTTTTCAGGGGTCATAGTGAAGTTGAGTCAAGCACGTTGCAGTTCAAAACACACTAGGTTTTGCAGCCACTACGTTTCGGGGGCTGTTTAATTTCTTTGGGATTAATTTCGTTCGTGTATTCGAAATACTAATCCTTGCCTTTTGAGGCAATATCTTAGAATTATTGAAGTGATAAATTTTGCTTGGAATCATCTATTTAGCTAGCTCAAATGCCAAGAGAGCTAAACTGAAGATTCATCATTTATCGCTGTAGTTACGAGCGAAGAAAAAAATGTTAGCACCAAGTGCCATAGATACTCTTTTGGGAGAAGGATCTAAGCTTCACTTTAGCAGATCATTATGTGTATCGTACTGTTGTTCAGTTTTCTGAGCCAGCAGGATATAAATATCTAGGAAGAAAAACAGAAGGTCAAGTGTAAACCTCTCACATCAAAGGAGGCCATCCAGCATCTTCCAACCTTCATTCTGCTAATCTCTGATGAGAAAAACATATTTTTTTTTTTCTTTCATAATGCAAACAAACCAACCAAAAAAACCTCTCTGAATTCACTGGGGCTGGGAATAGTAAAAGGTGGGAAGTTAGGAAATGGGTGGATTGAGGAGTGTCAGGGATGCAGGGGTGGTGCAGCCCAGGGGTCAGAGCAGTGACTGACGCTGGATCCTTGTGCCAGGTTTTCCTGGGAAGGGTTTTTAAGCTGTACTCTTCGATACAGCTGTAAATGTAAGCGAGAATGTGCCATGTTTAAATGTTTTTTTTTGCTGCAGATAATACTTCTAAGGAAGCTCAAAATGTTATGACACTTGCATAATTATAACTGCAGTGGAAAGAGCTTATTTTCTAAATATAGTGACGATATTTAATTTATAATTCTCTCCTCTTCTCTGGGGCAAGAAAAGCTCACTCTCCTGTTCAAGTTTCTGAGTTGGTGAATATGACTACTGGATGTGTAGGCAGCAATGGAAGAAATTTGTAGGCATGGAGGCTATACATAAATTCTATATGCTGTTCTCCCACCCTACTAAAATGCTGTGTGATTCTGAGGCTGGGCAATGGGGCAGGGCGCATGCTTGCTCAGTTTGCCAACAGCACCCAACTGGAAGGCTGGCTGGTAGACCTGATGGCTGTGCTGCCGTCCAGAGGGGCCTGGACCCACTGGAGACGTGGGCCAACAGGAACCTGGTGAAGCTCCACAGAGTCCTGCCCCTGGGGAGGAATCCTGCCTGCAGGAAGGCAGCTGGAGGAATGCTGCTGCATATTTAAATCTACTTTAGGATCTAACTTTTGAAAGCTGCCCTTTGGTCAACTAACATTATGCATACTTGGCTTTAGCCCTGTGCTGTGTATTAGCATTTTAAACCTGGTTTTTTGAACAGGAACTCTTGCAAAAGTGGCTGGCATTTAAAACTTGGCCGTGTGTATGCAAATATTCATTGTGGGTTAATGACTTTGCTCATTTTGAATAAATCAGATTGTGATTTTTTTTTTTAGTGACTTAAAACCTGCAGGCAGAATATATGCATGCAGTATACCGCTGCTGCGTCTGAGTTGGAAGTAAAAGCTGTGGGGAGGTCAGTGGTAACAAGCTGCAAGGTCCGCTGTTGTCCAGGGGAAACCTTCTATGTCCCCCAGCCAACTCCTTTTGTTTTCTTGACATCTCTTGGACTGAATGGTCCGGCAGTGCTGTAGGATGGCAGTCGCACAAAGATGAGCGTAAATGTTGGAATGTCCCTAAGTGCTATAGGTTGGCTATGCTGTTGGCGCTCGTGATTGCTCTTCCCGGCTTTCTCCTTAATAGAGTCATGCATTTCAGGCAATTTGCACCCTTTGGCACAATTTTGTCCTTTATGGATGCATAATGTAGTAGGCTGAAACATTGAATAGCCAAAAGTAAGAGATAACATAGCAATCAACATTTTGGAAGCAGGTCTGAAATAGATGAAGTATGCTCTTTTCTGACCATTCAGACAACATAAGCCTTGTGAAGGTTGTGCATATTGATGAGAAGATAGCCTGCCCTCGCTAGTGCAGTGTACGGTGGGACCTCCATAGCTGTGAGGTCTCTGGCACCTGATCACATCTCACAAGCACAAAATTTGTGGCATAAATATGTTGTTTTAAGCAGCAGTGAGTAACATGGATTATTTTCCTTAAGGTTTTCAAGAAGAACCTTGCTACACAAGTTGCAGTATTATTAGTTCACAACAAA
This sequence comes from Gavia stellata, assembly GCF_030936135.1. Classification (NCBI taxonomy): domain Eukaryota; kingdom Metazoa; phylum Chordata; class Aves; order Gaviiformes; family Gaviidae; genus Gavia; species Gavia stellata. The sequence continues at coordinate 38,801,627 of NC_082602.1, forward strand.
TACCACAGCTGAGCAGAAAACTTATTTCTGTATTGAAGGTTGCTGTTTATATTTAGGTGGCATTGAAGAGAGAAAAGCCCTGATGTAAGTATTTAGCAAAGCCATCTGAACAAAATAAATAATGTGACCTTGGACTAATGATACATTTTCTCAAGAGATGCAGCAGCTCCACCGCAGAGAGATTCCTGTGTTTTAGGTAAGTAGCACAGTTTTTGGAGAAGGCGGAGAAGCCACTGACCTAAATACATGTTTATCTGAGAACTGTTCCATTACAGGGAGTTTTTTAAATAAAAGCGATATTAATCTTAGTCCTCTAAATCAGTAGGGGTTTGGAGATTTTTAAGGTTACAGGACCCAATAAATTTGCATGGACAGTTCTGGCATTATTCTGTGTTTATTACACAGTTTCTTAACTAATCTTGCAATTTATCATTGTCTTGGATGTTAATATATTAGTAATGTGAACTTAGCGTGAAGGTATAGAACAGATTTAAAGTGCACCATGGTAGACTGAATATTATATCTAATTTCCATTAATTTTTTTGAATGGATATTTCAGAGGAGATGATTTTCTGGTTCAAATTTCTTCAAGGCTCAGAAGCACTAGGTAGAGAAACATTTTTCTTTACTCACGAGATGCTGTCAATTATTTTTATATATGATTGAAGAGTGATTTTTATTTTTTTTCTGATGTTCTCACATTTGTAAGTGGCATCTCTAACGCACTGAAGAGGCTGCAAGCATACCCTCTGGTGTGGATTTTCTTTTTCTTTCACTTGAGCTCGCTTGCCGCTGCCTGCCAGCCGCTCTCCCCGGTGTGAGCCCCCCCTCTGTAAGCTGCCGTTCCCTGGAGAGCCCCACGGCTGCTGGCTTGTGGTTTGAGAGGTGGCCGTGATGGGGGAGATAGGGGAGGCTGGAAAGGAGGGGGCAGAGCAGCGATGGGTGCGTTTGCAAAGGCCTCTTCTGCAAAATTAAAATATAAAAAAAATTGAATTTCAGCTGGGGATTCTGTCATCGCCTGCTCCTTCCCTGAGCGTGAAGAACCATTTGTCCTACAGGACGCGGCTGTAGGATGCTGCTAATGAAATATTTGTGAAGATGAAAATCAAATTAAATAATAATTTCAGCAAATTGTACTGCCTTTGAAGGCGTTTTCAGTCATCAAGGACGGAGGGAGATATCTTGGAGGCAGAGTAACTTTTTTTTCCTTCAAGATTGAATTGAGTGGAAAGGAGCAGAGGACTGTGTAAGGCAGAAACTTTGACTGTCCCAAGGCATCCTGTCATCCTGCGGATGTATGGAGAAGAGGTATGTATTTGGGGACAGAAGTTTTGTCATGTCACTTCAAGGAGAAAAAGGGAAAACAATGCAGCCATCCGCCCTTATTTAAGGAAAGCTTTCTGTTGACTCGCATAAGAAATCATGCACTCAGGCTGTACTCTGTAGTGCAAACACTAAGAGCTGCTCAGAGATACCAGGAGTCACAACCCTAATTTTTGCAAATACAGTAACTGTAGCACACTATATAGCATGTGTTTTACTACTCAGCTTTGTTTCCGATTAACTACTAAGTGGTTAAGTTCTTGCAGATCAGAGCCTAAGGCTGTTGTCATTGACAGTTGGGATGCTCAGACGATGATACTAGTTTTTCAGATAGGGAAAAAAAAGAAGTTTAATAATGTTCCAGTAATGAAATTTGTATTTTTGTTCAGAAGAAAAAATTAGAAGCCATCCAACATTAGACAGAAGGAGTTATGGAAGCAGAATTATCTGTGTGCTTCTTGATGCATAAAGACTTCAGCCTTAAGCTTTCTGCCTGAAGTGCACAGCTTTGGGGCAGATTAATTATAGAAGGCAAATGGACTTTTCTGAGTTTGGCTGTATATTTTGAATTACAGCTGAGAATGTAAATAATTTTTCTAATTAACGGAGTTTAAGGTTTCCAGTCTTCACTTAAGATACTCGGTGTCCAGTGCTCCTAATGGGCAGGGACATTATTATACACTGACTTTCTGCACCTGGGAGAGCCCATAATTTCCAGCAAATTTGATATGCAAAGATAAAACATTGTTGACCTACATGTGCTCTGCAGTTTAGTGAGGGGGTTTAGCATTATTTAAGAGAGGGTGTTTCTATGCTGGAGATACTGCAGATGCTTTTTAAAGATGGCTGGAGGCAGAAGAAGCAGTGCCGGTGCTGGTGCTGCCCTGGGCTGCTGAGGGCAGCCAGCGTGGGCTGGTACCGGCTCTCAAAGGCAGGGCCGGGGGCACCCAGCCCACCCTGCAGAGCAGGCTGTAGCGCGAGAATTGCGGGCAGGCTCTGTTATCTTTTCTGCATTTAAATTGCTGCTAAATAAGTTAGTTGAAGGAGCAGACCTGTGGGTCTGAAATGGAAGTGGAGAAAATTGCGTCCAGGAGATGCCCCATCCCTGGAAACATTCCAGCTCAGGTTGGACGGGGCTCTGAGCAACCTCATTTAGTTGAAGCCGTCCCTGCTCATGGCAGGGGGGTTGGACTGGATGACCTTTAAAGGTCCACTCCAACCCAAACCATTCTGTGATTCTATGATTGTGGAGTTCTGGGCTCCCCGGATCAAGGAGGACAGGGAGCTGCTGGAGGGGGTACAGCAAAGGGCTACGGAGAGGATTGAGGGAGTGGAACATCTTTGTTATGAGGAAAGGCTGAGGGACTTGGGTCATTTTAGTCTGGAGAAGAGAAGACTGAGGGGGATCTTATCAATGCTTCTAAATACTGAAGGGGTGGGTGCCAGGAGGATGGGGCCAGTCTTTTTTCAGGGGTGCCCCATGACAGGACAAGAGGTAACGGGCACAAACTTGGCCATAGGAAGTTCCATCTAAACACGAGGAGGAACTTCGTTCCTTTGAGGGTGGCAGAGCCCTGGAAGAGGCTGCCCAGAGAGGCTGTGGAGTCTCCTTCTCTGGAGATATTCCAGACTCGCCTGGACACATTCCTGTGCAACCTGCTCCAGGTGACCCTGCTCTGGCGGGGGGGTTGGACTAGGTGATCTCCAGAGCTCCCTTCCACCCCTGTCCTTCTGTCATTCTGTGAAAATTATTCTCCTTTATGCATATGAATAAACTTCTGGTTAGAGTTCTTGGACTAGGGGTGTTAGGAAAGGGCACTGCGCGTGCAGAAAAAGCGGAGTGGGCGTTTTGCTGCAGCTCCTTGGGGCCTTTGTGCCTCCGCAGATGGAATGGGATGCTCCGGAGGGATGTGGCATGGGCATTGACGTGGGTCTCAGTAATGGTTTTCTTTGTAAGAGTTCCTTGCTTAGGATTCCTCCTATCTATTTCCTCATAGACAAGAAACAGAAAGACTTTTTGGTGTTTATTTTTCCCCAAAAATACAGTTTTAAAAGATGGTTAAATATGCTATAAGTTGATACGTATTGGGCAGTTAGGTCTTGCATACCTCCCTTGTGAACAGTTGCACAGAAGCATTGGTCCATACCAGCTTTTCTGAATTACTAGCAAGATAGGTTTGGGTTAGTATTTATTATTTTGATAGCACTTTAAATATGCTTAGGGCCTCAGTGTAAAATGTGATTCTGGATGATGTTTCATTGCTTGGATGCTATGATCCTGCATTTAGTGACAACTAGAAGAATAATGGAAATGTCATCACGGTGTTTATTCTGAAGATAAATTCACTTTTTCCCCAACCTGGTCGTTGAACAGGATTGCTGTACCTCTGCCGAGAGGAGATGTGCAACACCAGCTTCCTCAGCAGGGTACTTGACGTGGAAGTTAAAGGATTTTGCTCAGTGCATCGGTGTCAGATAGCTCAACAAGCTATTGCTTCAGTAACTCCTTGGATTCATAAATAGAACTGTCTTACCTCCATATCAAATAGAAGTACAAAAATGTAGTGATTTTTTTAATAGGAAAAAAGGCAATCTTACAGTGTTTTAGCAGCTTCTGGCTAATATTATGACAAGCGTTACTCAGCCAAAGCAGCGGTGTGCTTGGTGGCGAATGAAACAAACCAAAAAAGTTGGAAACCTTCAGTTGTGTTTTGAGCTATTTCCTGTATTAGAATAACAAAAATGCATGGAACTGAAAGGATTGTTTATGAGAAAACTGTTCTTGGCAAGGCTAGAGGTTTCGAGAGCGCCGCTGGAGAGCGGCTGGGTAGGTGGATGGGCGGCAGGAGGAGAAGGTTTGCAGGGGGTGCGTGGGGAGGGGAAGGGTCAAGCCTAGGGGGAGTGGAGGGGAGCCGAGGAGTAACAACAAGTAACTCAGTGGGGCAATAGCGAACAGTGACAGCAGTAATTTTTTCTTTTTTTTTTTTTCAAATCTCCTTTTGATCTTCTTTTAACATGTTTCTCAGACTGTTTTGCTTTCATTCCATGTATTGGCCATTTTACCATTCTTATTTGTTGTATTTCTATGTAGATTAGGTTTCTACACAGTCCCAAAGCATGGCCCAAACACCAAGAACAAGGGAGATGGATAACTGGCTTGTTGGGGTGGGGGATGTTGGGTTTTTCTTTTTTTTTTTAAGCTTTGGTTTTGTTTTTTTCCCCCCACGTGGATTCTTACCATTTGATCAGAGCATCTTCAAGCTGAGGCTCAATCCGGTTTCTCACGGGAAGTGCACCCTAACTAGGAAAAGTGAGCAGAAAAGTGAGCAGAGTGGCCTTGCCTGGGAGATGCTTATACTTTTGTATTCACCCCGAGACCCCTGAGCTGGCTGTGGTGGTAATTGCGAAGAGGAGTCCACACTGCCAGCTATAATTTTTGAAGGGTGACAAATCGTCTTTTATAGCTCATCAGGAGCCTGGCTTTGCAATATGAATGTCATTTGCCTCGAGGAGCTAACATGAATCCATTGATTTGTAGGGCTGTAAAAGTGAGAAGATGATGATGAATGGGAGGTGAGTTAGGCACACGGAAGGACACCTCCAGCGGTGTAGCTGTCGATAGCTCAGGCAGCTCTATCTCTGTTATCAGTGCAGCCATCAGAGGTCATGATCATCGTTGGTAGATTTTACCTCAGCTCTCCGTATCTTTGATTTCAGAATCATTTATCTGAAATGGTTTTCAGCTGTCGTGTAGTTTCAAGGGGATATCTAGCATCATTTTTTAGTGTATACAAATTTACAGCTCAATATTTAAGCTTAACAGTGCAAGGAGTGGTGCTAAGAAAAACTTGTGCAAAGCTTTATCCTTTTTTCTAAGCTTAATGTAAAGTGGGTTTTTTTTTAAAGCTTACTGTCTATATCACGCAGCTTATACTAAAGAGTGCCTGTATCCTTTAATAATCGGTAAGTTCAGGGAAAAAGATATATAACAGTGCAGGATGTTTCTAGACCCAAAATCTCACCAGTTATTTTCTTATCAGTGCCTCACCTCCTCCCAGCTACCTATTTTTTGGTCCCATTGCAAGGAGGCTTTGCTAACAGGATGCCTGTTCATTAATTCAAGAGTATTTTAGAGCCAATTAGGTAACACCACAAAACATTTGGCACATTTAAGTCCAGTGCACCGGGGGTATATTGTAATCTGCAGAAAAAGGGTGAGTGGTTTAAGCCCTTTGTTTGAATACAGCCCAGGCCGGCCAGCTGCTCGGTCGGGCTCGTAAATCCAACTCGTACCCCATGAGATGTTCCTCTGAGCGAAAACTTCTCTTCAAAGGTACGCAAGTGATACGACAGAGTGGGGAGAAGGAAAACAAGGTGGGGTGTGTGCATATTTTGAGAAGAGCAGAGTTACGACAGGCGAAGGAGGCTTTGAGAGCCCAAGAACTGCAAAAGCGAGTGCTGTTTGCTTCCTCCCTGGGCAAAGCTTCAGGAGGAATCTCTGCGCATTTATACTCGGGGGGGTTGGTTTTCCTTTCCTAGTGACATTTATAGAAATGTAGTAGAAGTCAAGCTATAATCCTGGGTCAGCTAGCGAAAAGGAAACATATTTTTCCCTAGTGAGAAAACATTGGAGATCTCCCCGCTGCATTACAACACGTGTCCAGGCTCTCATTCCTTTTTCTTACATTCATTCTAAAAGAATAAAATAAAAATTAGAATTTTTTTTTAAATGTCTTTTTTAGGAACTTTGCTGCCATTGTGCAGTGCTCGAGGTATACTTTTTAGACGACCTGTAAGAAACTGAAAAATCGCACCCGTTCCTTGCAGTTCCGTGGCATTTCTTGGCTGAGCCGCAGGCTGGCGCGGGGGGAAGCTCTGCAGTTCTGCCTCGGGGGTTATCAGCAAAGCCCCGATGGCTTTTTCACTTGCTGCCTGTACAGAGATCATCGTTCGGTTTGAGGTTTTCTTGCTGATCATTTTTTTTCTTTGAAGTGATTGATCGATTTTTAAAGGTTTAATACTACATTAAAAAAGCAGAATTTTGAGTCTTGACTCCTAGAAATGATTCATGTTGATATAAGCAGCTGCAGGCTATGTGCTGCCCTTCAGAGATGTTGTACTATTTTATTGGACTCTATTTTCTGTTTTTTGTCTTAATGGGTTTTAATTTTTATTTCCTATTAAAACAGAGTTGACTGATTTTTGTCCAGTGAACTGAACTTGGAAAATATTCTCTGAGCTCCCGCTTACTGAATTTTTTTTTAAGAGTATGTGGCCACCACTAGTAATTTTGAATGGTATGCAGATGTTTTAATTGGAAATTCAAACATTTAAATTGTTCCTTCCTGCCCTGTCCCTTACTCCCTCATTTTTCCCATTCTATGAAGAAGGTTAATATTTGGCAGAGGGCCGGAGGGGAACGGCTGCCTGGGCTCCGAGTGTCACACGTGTCTCAGGGAGGACTTCTTTCCAAAGGGATGAAAGTAATTTGGTTTTCTGTTTTAATATCTTCCAATATATTTCCATTTCTCCAAACTGAGTGCAAGCTTAAAGTTTGAGAAGGCTTCAGACTTTGAAAGATGCTCCAAGGACTTAGCTCAGCCCAATACTGTTTTCTTGGGTTTCCCTGTGTTTTCCCAGTCCAGTGCTGATCTGAGTTGAAATGATGGAAAATTCACTGCATCCCTGCAGAGGTGGTTTCAGTAGTGAATTGCCCTCCTGGTCTAGTCTCAGTGTTTTGCTGTCAGAGACGGTATTACGGGGAGGAGGGAGGAGGTAGGAGTTCTTGCTGCATTTAACCTCCCCAACTGCTGCAGAGCACAGCGTTAGAGAGCTTGTTACTAACGCAATTTTTCTATCTTGTAGCTTTTTTTTCTTTTCCTATCTTATGGCTTTTCTGGCCTGCATCAGCGTTTTCCTCATGGGATTAACCTTTTTTCCTACTTGTCGTTCCACTTTTATGATACTAATTCTTCTTTTTCAGACTTGAGCAACGATAAATCTTCTCCCCCCGCCAAGAAACCTTCATCTTCTGTTACGCTGTGAAAAGTTGCAGATAGCTTATTCAGGAGGGATTTTATTTTCTCCGGGCGGAAGAACAGCATGTGTTAACACTTTCAGCCCTGTTTGTGGCGATGCTGATGCTGTGCCTGGGGCGGCGATCTGCCCTCCCGCAGCGACTCGGGGTGCGGAGGGCATGGCAGGGATGCAGGCACTCAGCATCCCAGAGACACTGACCGCCGTTGCTGTGGACAGGCTTGAGAGCCTGCATCCCTGGGACTCAACCCGGGCTCCGAGAGCTGCCTGCACAAACCATGCTGCGGGCTTGGATTTTACGTTTCTAATAACTCAGAGGCTTGCTAGATTAATTTTAATGCTAAATACATAGTTTCTGTTTATTTTTGAGACTCTAGGCTGTAAAGAACATTACTATCCCTAGAAATTTGCATTGGTAATGATCTTTTGAGAAAAATGGCTTATTAGCAGGCCTAGACCTTAATAATGGATGAGAAAATCAGATGCATTTCATGTCCCAAAGCCTTATTTCAAATTAAAGCTGCTGCTGTTGATATCATAAATTTACTTATATAGAGTAAATATATCTGCTATCTTAGTGAATGTCACAGGAAAAGAGAAATACTGAACACTGGTGACAGATGCTACAATATATATGTAATTCGGGCCCTGCTGTTGCTTTAGTTCTTAGTGCAGGGGAGCTGGAAGAGCAGAGAGCTGCCGTCTGTCCCCGAGACAGCGATGTCTTTCAAATAAATAATTGGAGTATCAGGCTTTTGATGAATGCTCAGCAAGGAACTAATACAAAAACAGATGTTACCCTTGAATCTCTGTGCACGTTTCCGCATGCTGTTATTACGATACGACACCCGTCGCAAAACAGGTGTTGCATGAAATTATCCGGGGTGTAAGTTCAACATCTGGCAGAGCTTGCTTCATTAGTTTTGTAATTGTTTCTTAGGCATTTAATTTGCGGCGTAGCCTGGCTGGTCAGTGGGAAGTGCTTTTGGTTGGAAGGTGCAGGTTTTCACAAGTAGCACGCGGCCATCTATTTCATTAACTTTTCATTTGGTTGCTGTTTTACTGTGGCTGCTGTCAGTCTCAGGAGACTATTAGATTGTGTGACGGTTAATACTATGGGGTAACTTTTAGTAGTTAAAGTTTTGGTGCTTCTTTGTAAAAAATTGGAGAGATAGATATAGACACACACACACACATCTCCTCAGTGGAAGCTGCAGAGAAAAAAAGGCTACAAAGAGTATGGATTTTTGCCTCTTGTAAACTGCGGTGTGTGCTGTTTTGAAGCTGATGCTTTCTGTGAGCCCTGGGATGTACGCCGTGAGCGTGGTCCTCTGCTCGCCTTGCGTGATGAGTGGCTTGGTTTGAACAGCGAGAACTCCTGTTGCTTTAGCTTTAAAAATAATCCCCAAAGTGACATTTATCGTATTGCTCTTTTGTATTTTGAAAGATTCTGGTTCCTGCTCTTGTCGGTGTTTGGAAACAGCTGGCTCAGCGTGAGGAAGCTGTATCCAAACCCCGCCATGGAGGGGTGTGTTGTGGGGCTGTTTGGGTTGCCGGCCGTAGGGAATGCCCGTGGCTCGGTGGCAGTCACTCTTGCCTGGCTGGCAGCTCGGGGTGTGGATGGTGCATCCTCACTGCTGACACGGGGGTCCACCTTGGGCAGGTCAGAGATACGCACATAGGTCATGCCAGGAGTTGAGAAGAGGGTTGAGCATGGTTATAGAAAATAGTCTGTGCTTAAAGAAAGGGGAGAGCCTGGGGTGGGGGCCTCGGGGAGTGACGTCGGGTTACGCATTATTTCAGCATGAAGAGCGGGTACCTGTCTGCCTGCAGGACATCAGCAGGGTCCAGAGCTGCGCAAGCTCTGCCAAGGAGGCTGTGAAGAAACAGTCCGTGCAAGCAAAGGGAGATGTGGAACCCCACCTGTGATGCGTGTGTCATCTGCAGGCATGGCCAAGCTGCGCCTGACCAGGCTGGGTCAGGTACCGTTCCCAGGCTGAGCTGCTCTGCCCTGTATTTACTGCTGCTGCTCTGCAGTCCCTTGCCTGTGCCTGCTTTGCAGTACAGGGGCACCTCCATTTCCCTGGCTCAGCCGTTGGTTGGGCTATGCTTGTGAGTTTGATCGTTATACTGGTTCAGATTTAAGAGAAAAATAGGCTCTTCTTCCTTCTCTCCCTCGTTTTAACCTGATCGGTTGGCAGTATGATGTATGGTTGTGTTGGTGTAAGTAGGAACAAGTGGGGTGGTAGGAAGACAAAAGGTATAAGAATGTGTAAAGCCTTGTGCTATCAAACCCTTTGTGTCTTAGAGCAGCAGTCAGAGGCTGATACAGCCTCTCTGGCATTGCCTCCGAGCTGTGCCTGTGTGTGCTGGGAGGAGGAGGTTTCGTAGCATCATAGCATCACTGAATGGTTTGGGTCTGAAGGGACCTTTGAAGGACATCTAGTCCAACCCCCCTGCCATGAGCAGGGACGTTTTCAACTAAATCGGGTTGCTCAGAGCCCCGTCCAACCTGACCTTGAACGTTTCCAGGGATGGGGCATCTACCACCTCTCTGGGCAACCTGGGCCAGGGTTTCACCACCCACATCGTAAAAAATTTCTTCCTTTTGTTCTTGGCATCTCCGTGCCCCAGTGAACTGCTGGAGGAGGGTGTCAGCCGTGGGCAGATGCGGTGCAGAGCTGATGAGAGTAATGATAAGCCTTGAAACACATCGGTACCGTTACTACTTCTCCAGTTAGACAACTGCTGCAAATTTATATTGCTGTACATGGGAAGGAAATGAAGGCTTAAACCCAAGAAGTTACTCCACTCAAAGTACACAGTGGACACATTGACTGCGAAGCAGGGGAATCCCGTGGAGGACACCAAGTAGGAGAGGAGGAGGAGCGGGTTACCCGAAGCAGCTGGTCGGAGCAGCTCTAGAGTTACCTCCAGCAGTAAATCAGGGGAAGGAGCAGTTCTGAGCTCTCTTGAGCCATGCCAGCTTTGTGGTGGGGCTGGAGCTCCTGACCTGTCTCACAGCGAGCTGACCTCCCACACCAGCCAAGGAGAACCTTTACTATTAACTTTAATGTTGATAGTGTCCGTTTCAATCTTCAGCTTTGAAAAAATACTTCTATCTTTAAATTTTGCCAAGTGATGGAGATAACCCTGAATAATATGCCCGAGGCTTGGCTGCTTACCTTTCCTTCAAGGATAACAACTGATTTGCTAGGTGAGCTCTGAAGAGTGTCTCTGGTGCTGTCTCCGGCCTGGAGGGGCTGTGGGGTTCACAGTGGGACGTGGGGCTCTCAGCCACTGAGGACCTGGTGTGGAGGGAGCTCAGGTCACGGTGGAGGTAGAGATGTGGAAGCAGGATCAGGAGTGAGCTATTACACTGGCCGTGCGTTACGGCCAAGACTAATGACGGCACTGAAAACAGCGTTGGAGTTCGCCATGTCTGGACGCACCATGAAATCCACCTTTAAACTTGGGACCTTGAGCGTTGCTTTCGCTGCAGGGCCATTGTTTGGGTTTGAATTTCTGCAGTGCGAAGCTGTGCTAGACTTTGGACCTATCCGTAGGGTTTCCAAGCCCTGCTGGGCTAAACAGCTTCAAGCTATAACACTGCAACCTCCCTTTCTGTATTACACCTTCTTGATGTGTTACGAATGAATCCTCAAACATCCAGATGTTATGTTCTCCTTTTCCGCTTTGTCTGGATACGTAGACAGAGCACACACTTGTGCTTTTGTTTTTCCAATCCTCCCCTCCAAAATGAAATACTTCACTGGTGAAAGACAAGCATTTAATCTGGCCATTGTGCAGCGTATTATTCTTCTGTGTGTATTTTCCATCATATATAATTAGCTTTCATTTTCAAGAAGCAATTTTAAATATTCATATAGATCTATTACAAGGGAGCATCTGTATGATGATATGTTTTCTGCAACTGAAGAATAAAAGGACCACTGGGAAGGAACAAAAGGCAACTTCTCAAGTTAATTGCAAGATTTTATTGGTGTTTCACTCTGCTGCTCGAGGGTTTCTCCTGCGAATCAATCACAGACTGCCTAATTTATGCATGAGCCCTGGTTGAAAGGCGTCGCAAATTGATTTGCTGACAATGCACGGGGAAAGGTGACCCTAATTTCTGACTTCAGTCTCCAGAACAGGCCTGTTGGGACAGGGGGGTGCTAGAAGCTTGTGAAAATGTAAATGCAAATTTTTGTGTTTGCTTGAAAGGTTCTCCATGTGTATTCAGTAAAACATAATTAATTTTGGGTATGGGTAGCAATTGTTTAGAAGATATTAATGAGATTTTAACATCAGTTGAGGTGTTTTTCCTGAAATATTTCTTCCTGTAAGATTTTATAAGGAAGTCCTGGAACTTTTTTGCTGGCCGATGTTGAATTGTTTGATTAGTGCCCTGAAAATACTGGTCTGATAAGCCTCTTTTCCTTCTCCTTGTTTCTGCGTTAATCAACTCACTCCTTTGGTAAGCTTGCAGGTAAAATAGTAAATAATTCAAAATAGAGCCTTGCTGCGGAGATCTTTATCTAAAATAAGACCAAGAAGGACAGACAATGAATATTTATGCAGCAAGAGACACATTTGTATGTGAAATAGGAATATAAAATGGCTGTGGCATAGACCTAGCGGTAGGCAACATGTACTTTTAAAATAATCCAATGTTTTTTCTTTCGTTTTCACCATAATAATTTTCTATGCTTTGATCTCAACTCAGTCTTCCATGGCTTCATCCTCCACTTGGGTGCGGGGCAACTCTTAACGCTGGGGCTGGTGTGAGCATCCCCCGGGGACTGTGGGGTGGGGCGTGGGGATGCGGTTGTGGCACCGGCGGTCAGGAGTCACAGCTGCCCTGCGAGGTGGGCCACCAGCAACCCAGGAGTCACAACCGCTTCCTTTCTGGGTGCTGCTCCCGGCCACCGTGCCACGGGGACGGTGGCCGGAGTGTGGGCTTCTTGCTGACTCAGCACCGGCATCCTGCCCATGCCACCACTGCCCCTCTCCTTAACCGTGAGTTACAGCTTGTCCTCGCGACAGATTTGCCCAGGGCTTTTCATTTTAAAGTTGTAACTCATTATCTGGATGTAATTTCGTCTGTGCTGAGTATCTGTCTCTAAACTTTAAAGTGTCTTTTAGGATTTAGCCTCTGATCTAGAATTTCTAGAGATTCGGGGTAGGAAAGGGATTGACGGGGCAAGTTGAGGTTAGCAGTGAGAGCCCAGGCAATTTATAAACCTGCCAAAAATAAGATGAGGCCCTTTCTCCCACACTATCTTTGAATAGATTGGCTTCTCTTTGTACACTCTAAAAGCTGGGGTTATTCAAATGTTCATCAAAACGCTGATATAATGCTCTCCTGTGCCAGGGAATGTGGGCCAGGGGAGGGCTGGCTCCTCACTGATTGTAAGCTTTTCTATATATAAAATTGCGTGACTGGCTCAGGATAGCGCTAACGCGATGTGAAACGTTCTGTTAACTATTTCATAAATGCAGCTGTAGTTAGAGCAGGTATCACTCGCTTTCCCTAAGTCGTTTCGCTAATGACTAAGAGCAAGGCGTAGTTCTTAATATTCACGCGCGCAGCCCTGCACTGCAGAAGCCGCTGCTGCAACTGGGCACGTTAGCAAAAAGGAAATGGTGAAAGTGGTCATAAAAAAAGGGAATAAGTCCAAGCCCAACTGCACAGTAGAAGCAAGAAAAGGACAATAAACTGAAAATAGTTTGTTCTTCCTGTAAAAATGTCATACAAAGGAGATGTATGTTCGAGTGTTATCTGAGGAGCCTGCAGAAATACTGCAATTGAAACACTGCAGACAACTAATTCAGCTCTTCCTTTAGCTCAAGAAAGATCCCTTAGCTCAACAAATACTTCTACAGCAGCTTTTGGGCTTTGCACGGAAGCAGTCGGTTGAAAATTGCGCCTGCGGATGGAGTCACCTGCCAGCGGCTGGCGTGTGACACTGAGCGTGGACAGCGGCTGAGATGAGGTTATTGGGGTGTGATGTACATTGAGCTCCAGGATTTGCCGTTCTGGTTTCCAGTTTCTGCCTTTTCCGCTTCAGCTAAAGCTGTTGTGCAGAGGAATTTGGGCTCAAACCTGGCATTTCAGGTCAAGGTTGTTACTGCAGCGAGGAGCTCTCTCCCCAGAGCTGCAGTTTGCTGTTTGAGGGCAGGACCGGGCATTGCAGTTAAGACGGGACCAAAAAGAGAAGAACCAACTTCTCGTGAATTTCCTGGTTTCTGAGAAGACTTCTGGTTTGGTGGAGATCATGTCATTCTGCTCCTTTACAGCTGTACCTTCATGAGATGCCTGCGAGTGGTTGGCCTTAGGTAGTGGTTGGGCTTAGGTGTCACTGATTGAAATGGTCCTTCAGGGGCTGCATGCGTGAACGCTGAAGGTAGGTGAAAGAACGTATGGAAGAGCGGTGGCTTAGCTCTCCTCCCCGGCAGAGGATGCTCAGCATGTCGGGCTTCTGCCCGGGGACAAGCAACCAAACCCACCAGGCGCCAGCGCTGCGTGGTAACGGGTGCAGGGATGGGCACTCAGGCTGCGACGAGGGAAGGACAAACTCGCGTTCAGATGAAGTTAGGTATTTTCAAACTAGGTGGCTTGTCTGAAATTCTCATCTGAGAACAGGCTGGAGCAATCTCCAGGTTTGTGTTTGGGAGCTCACAGGGGCCGGGAGATGTCGCGTGAGCGGGCAGAGGGCATTCCGTGAGTCCACTTTGGGAAGGAGACGAGGAGGAGCTGGAGGTTTCACAGACAGGTCAGCTTAACTCCGTTTCCAGGAGAAACACCGAAATGATTCAATATCAGTACTGGAAACTGTTGGAAAGATGTGAAGGGAGTGACGTGTCCTGTCACATCAGACTGTTTCCTGGGACGGTGTAACATGCCTTACGGATTTCAGCAGAACCTGTAGGTGTTGTAGTGGGGTTTTGCCCCTGTCTCAAAGAGACGATGCTTTCTCAGAAGCATGTTAGGAAGAGATGGATGTGATGAAACTGATGTTTTCAAAGCAGCTATTAATTGGAAAAACTCTACCCTGAAGAGTGCAGGTGTGTGGCCTTCACAGTAGCCTGGATGGTATTATGTATTGTGTCTATTAATGGCTTGGCTTGCGTGGGAAGTATTCTATGCATGGCGTTCAAAGCAATCTTGACTAATTAGGGAAACATTGTGGAGAGGACGGCATGCAGATGCAGAGCAGTTGCAACGTCTGAAGCAGGAGCCATCGGTTGCCCCGTGCGAGTTGGTGATGTATTTTGCCTCCATAGGAGAACATAGGAAAGGAGCTGTCTGATCCTTCCTATGTCACGATGTGTAAAATATATGAACCTATGAGATAGTGAACTAATCGTACCCCTGCGTTTTGGGCTGATGAGGCCTTACCCAGAGCATCAGGGCTTTGGGAAGGATCTTGGGCTGAGAGAGTCCAGAAGAGAGTAATGAGAATTACTGGGGTTTAGAAGTGATCTGTTTGGAGAGGCTGAAAGAATTGCTGCTGGTAATGAGTTTACAGAAGAGATGATTAAGGGGAGATGCCTGTCTTCAAACATAGGAGGCTCAAATGGGAATGGTTTGTAATCCGTCTCTCTGGGTAGGGAGAGAAGGAGCGGTGGGCTGACTCGACACGGGGAAAATAAATTAAAAAAAATAAATAAAAAGAAAATGTGAAGGACTGGAATGTAGAGCCGAGGGATGCTGAAGAACTGGAGATTGAATGCACACTTCAGACTACCATGCCAAGACCAGGGTTGGTGTAGTCGGTCCAGCCTATGGTGAGGGAATGGCCTCGGTGACTTGTCAGGGACCTTTTGCAAAGAAGGCCCTGTTTGCTCCGCCGTATTATTGAGTGCTTTACAGCTCTGGTGGTTGTATTTAGAATTAATCCTCTTGCAGTTGCGTAAACACCTAAATAAAACATGACTCATTTCATTAATTACACTGAAATCGTGGGAATTTACACTTAGGTTTAGACAGGAGTTATTTTAACTTCCTCCTTAATGATTAAAGCCTCAGTTCATGACAGAACAGGTATGAATCTTTTAAAAATATATTATTAGGGGACTTTTTTAGTTAACACAGGTATTTGTATTTGGTTTTTTTTTTAATAACAGAAGGAACTACAGGAATTTTGTTTAAATTTTCAGGAATATTAAAACACTTTGCTGTACGTCAGGTAAGAAATAGTGTCCTCGATGCATTGACTTTGGAACTATAGTACTGGTTATAGCAGTCTGGGCTTGACAGACAGACATCCGTAATGGTACTCATCACATCTGAAAATGATGCTGCATCTACAAATAGTGTTAGTCATTGCATCATCAGGTGGGGGGCTATTTTATAAATTATAATTTGCTTGCTGGCTTCATTCTGATTAATTATTTTTCATTTCTTCTGGTTAGTGTGGACTGGCTTAGCCCAGCTCAGTTTAAATCAATATTGGTCTCAGTGGCAGCCGGTGGAGATGGATTATGAGTACTTCAGAAATGCACCTGCTGAGGCTGTTGTTTCCTGCAAAAGCTGGTCAGACAACTGCAAAAACTGTCAAAAGAGTTCTTTAAAAAGTGTTTGCAAGTAAATGTACGTCTGTGAGGGAGAGAATGTATTAATCGTCCTAACCTTTTTTTATTGCAGCATGAAAATACAGTTTTGAATTTGAAAAAAAATTGCATCTCTCTCTCTGAAGTTGTAGTTCCTTCTCTTTTATCTTGTGTATTCTTTTCCTAATTTTGGCTTTCTATGATACACAAACTGACTGTTCCAAGTCTAATCTGTGTAGTTCTAAATATGATGTCCCAAAGTCTTTGCAGCCTTTGTGTTGTTTCATTGAGAGCCACTCAGCACGGCATGGAAAAGAAATCTCTGGTTTTTCCCTTCATTTCCAGAAGCATGGGGCTGCAGATAAGCCATATACGTAATACATGAGTGGGATATGCATAGTTTCCCAAAATTAAGGCTGCGGTCAAAGTTCATTATGTTCTTGGTTTCAAACACATTTAAACCGATCCTCTTTTTAATACAATTTAGCTCATAGCATATCTTCATAACTGCTCTGAATCTAATCCTGGTGAGCAATAGTACCAAAAACTCCAAGCAAATGGAAGACAACAGATGACCGTTGTACTCAACGCTGCTGCCTCCCGGTCCTGGGTGCATTTGTGGAATCAGATTGATTGAAAAGTTCCTCGCCGTTTTTAATGTGGCGAATGTAATGGTGGCACGTCAACCCCACTGTCAACACTGTCGTTTCATCCCTTTCGGAGCAGACCTGCTAATGCAGTGCTTAAGCTGCCGGTGACAACCAGTGATTTATATTCCCTGGAGGTCTCGGCATTGCTAATTGAACTCGTGTTAGTCGTGGTAGACTGGGTTTTGAGACTTGCTCACGATACTGAGAAAGACAGATAGGACTGGCTATATCGGGTCAGTAGAATTTAAAAATTACTATTACAGAAGTGGTAAATTTTGTCTGTATTAAGTTATGGATCTTTAAACATAACTTGAACTTTTGAACAGATAACATATTTTCTCTATAAATCCTTGTTAAGCTGCATGTGAATGTGTGTGGACTGCCGTGCAGATTGCTGGTGTGCTTACCTGAGAATCTGGCCTCTGGCACATCAGAAATCGTCATTTCTCCGCTGACTGCTGCAAATTTTTGTCCCACATATACTCTGTGCTGCATATGCTGACCTCCTTTTACATGAAAATGAAAGCAAATGTAATAATTTGTCTACCTGTATTACAGACAAAGTGACTAAGCAAGTACGACAGTCTATCAAGCTTGATTATTCTAAATGGAAATTCATTTTATTCAGTTAATTGGTACTTTGCCTCACTCAGTCTCTTACGTGTAAGTGATTATTCTAACTTGTATTTTTTTAATCCAATTATTTCCATCCCCTTTAAATAATCTTTATTGCAGGTATTTGTATAGAATACATGAGGAATTGTTATTGTCAGATACAATTTTGTGAGCAGTTATATTAACTTATATATTATTTTAAATGCTAGATATTTATCCCTTAAATTCTCTTGCTCTTCCTGAAGAGGTCAGAAACAAAGCTGGTATTTATACATAAAAAAAAAACCCAACAGTGAGTGTGCTGTAGACAGTCTCATAAAAACCACGTTTTTATGATGAAATTTAACTTCTCAGCGCAGGGCGTTTTCTAACTTGCCTCTGAGGCGCGGCCGTGCAGCAGACCGCACGGCTGGATTTTGAGCAGCGTTTCCCAAGCAGAGGGGTCCCTGCCCGAGTTTCTTGCTGCTCGCTGGGCTGTGCTGAACGCACACGCAAACGTCCCAACAAACGTCTTAAGTCCTTTTCTTGTTCTTCCTCTGGATTTTAGGACATCCTAAGTCTCTGAGCCAGAATTACAGGGACTTGGAAAAAGAAAAGGGAAAGATACTGGATATATTCATTTCTTCTAAAGCTCCCAAATTTTAAAGCAGGTCAAAACATAGGACTTTTACCAAGCTTCTGGAAATTTGATTTGTGACTTAATATATAGCTCCAAGTTACAAATCGTTATTGAATGGTTACCCCAAACGAGGAATACTGAAAAGCTGTTGCCAGCTGATGCCCCATGGAGTGGTGGGACGTGCTCGCCCACGGAGCTGAGCTCAGGAGCGTGAAGTCCTGCTGCTCCACGGGCTTTGATGCCGACTGCCCAAGGTGGGGACGGCGGCGGAGAGCCTGGCCTTTTGGTCGGGAGGTGTGCTGGGACTCGGCGCTCCCCTCCACTGTTTATTGAATCATCTTGAAGCCCTGTGTTTTGAATTCATCTTCGTGCCAGCTCCCACTTCCCACCTGTTCCTTTGGAACGGAAAGGACTTCCTTCTCCAGTTTTTTTGTAAAAACATAATTCAAATGAGTAATTTTCTTTGAAATGCTTCCGTAATGCTTTCGTACCCGCCTTATGATGTAATGGTGCAATAAAGTCCAAACCAAAAATGAAGTCATGCAAGAGCTGTTCTTCAGTTAAACTATAACTCGGCGCTGTCTGGTGTGTTAAGGTGGGTCGGCGGAGACGCAGTGGGAATGCCAGAGCTTCGGGAAAGAGAAAGTAGCTGCGGTCAGTCCAATGGGAGACGAGAGCTGCTCCCAGTGCTCGGCGTTCCCGTCCGGGGGGGGGATGCCACCGCGCCGGCTCACCTGCTCCAGGTAGGGCAGCCAGCTGGAGAAAACAGAGACTGGGGCTTAAGGCTCTTCAATGGGACTGACTGTGTTTGGGGGTTTATGGGTGAAAAGCAGGAAGAACAAAAGGAGAAAAGGTAGAGCAAGGAGAGAGGGTGGCTTTCCCCCCTTCCCCCTTTTTGGAGGCTTTTTTTTTATTAACTATCAGTCTTTTTGGGTAGGCGCCTGCTCTTGGCATCGCCAGTGTCCCAGGTGCCAACGCATTTGTCAACCTACAGTGACAATGCTTTCATGTCTCTCATTTTTAATTATGTTTTCTGAATTGATGGTGCTTGTCCTTTAGAATATTACTTTTTTAGCACTAAAAATCTGGGGCATGACCTGAACTGCATGTTACTAAAGCCTAGGGGGGAAAAAACAAAACCCAACAGTCTCGCCACCATCCTCTGTATTAGATGGGATGTTTTGCTCTTTTATTCCTGCTTTAGGAGGATGCAGGGGATGGGTATCTATTTAACCCTCTCTGAAGCAGCTTGTGCATCAGGCTCCTTGAAAAAAGTCACACAGCGGTAGCAATGCCGCACAGCATGACAAAGGTTTTATTGGTCTGTTTTCTTAAAATCCAGGTTTTATTTTTAAGCCATCAGGGCAGGTGAGGATTCAGTTCTGCAGCCAAAATAGAAATTAAGTATGTATACTAATGTAGTAATTCCTGAAAATAATGCCGTTTTCTCGCGTTTTGGGGAGCTGGGCCATCCTCTGTGGCGTCTCCTTGGGCTGCGCGAGAAGCAGTGCCAGCGTTCCCGATGCTAGGAAGAGCTGTGTCCAGGCTCCACACACTCCCCTGATTTCTGAGCCGATCCTTACTGGGTTGCAATTGGATTTCAAGTGCTCTGCCTCCTTGGCGGGATTTGAGTTAGCTGTGCAATTTCACAGTGATTTTTTTTTTTTGTCATGGTATCAAGTTCTCTGTTGGACATAGAAGCATTTGTCTATAACAATGGAGAATTTTAAAATTGTGGTTGTAACAGGAATCATTGGCACCTTTTTAAGGATTCAGATAATCAGAAATAGCCAAGAATCCTTCACTGCAAAAAAGTATTAGTCCATGGAGTTAAAGCTTAAGTGCCTGAGCCATTTACCCATGCATATCCAGGAAATAAAGGCTGGAGGTAGTAGGAAATAAGTAGATAAAAATGCATTGTATACCCATACAGTTATGAAAGCAGCTCCTATTTCTTTTTCCAGGCGGGGCAGCAAAGCTGTGTAATAATGACAGTGTGCATCTCTACCTGGATCTGTTTCTCTCTGATTTTATCAACAAGAGGCTTCTTTTGTAGTTCGTGGTTGTCCTTTCTTGTTCTGCAGTGCTTTCCTACCTGCCTGTTCTTTCTGGAGAGGAGTTGTTATTATTTTTTACTTTTTTTTTTAACAGACTGTGTCATGACATCGCACCTTCTTGAGGATGGAAAATGCTGCTGTGTCTATGGCAGTGGGGTTTTTTGTTTCAAAAAATTATACAGTTGTGGTCCTGTGTGTGAAGTACATACATATGTACAGCATGGGTTCATGAAAGGCAGGTCCTGCCTGACCAACCTGATCTCCTTCTGTGACAAGGTGACACGCTTAGTGGATGAGGGAAAGGCTGTGGATGTTGTCTACCTGGACTTTAGTAAAGCCTTTGACACCATTTCCACAGCATTCTCCTGGAGAATATGGCTGCTCATGGCTTGGACGGGTGCACTCTTCGCTGGGTAAAAACCTGGCTGGATGGCCGGGCCCAAAGGGTTGTGGTGAATGGAGTCAAATCCAGTTGGTGGTCGGTCACAAGCAGAGTCCCCCAGGGCTCAGTACTGGGGCTGGTCTTGTTTAATATATTTATCAATGATCTGGATGAGGGGATTGAGTGCTCCCTCAGCAAGTTTGCAGACTTCACCAAGTTGGGCGGGAGTGTTGATCTGCTGGAGGGCAGGAGGGCTCTGCAGAGGGATCTGGACAGGCTGGATCGATGGGCCCAGGCCAACTGTATGACGTTCAACAAGGCCAAGTGCCGGGTCCTGCCCTTGGGTCACAACAACCCCGTGCAACGCTCCAGGCGTGGGGACGAGTGGCTGGAAAGCTGCCCGGCGGAAAAGGACCTGGGGGTGCTGGTCGACAGCCGGCTGAATGTGAGCCGGCAGTGTGCCCAGGTGGCCAAGAAGGCCAACGGCATCCTGGCCTGTATCAGAAATGGTGTGGGCAGCGGGAGTAGGGAGGGGATCGTGCCCCTGTACTCGGCGCTGGTGAGGCTGCACCTCGAATGCTGCGTTCAGTTTTGGGCCCCTCACTCCAAGAAGGACATTGAGGTGCTGGAGCGTGTCCAGAGAAGGGCGACGGAGCTGGAGAGGGGTCTGGAGCACAAGTCTGATGAGGAGCGGCTGAGGGAGCTGGGGGTGTTCAGTCTGGAGAAGAGGAGGCTGAGGGGAGACCTCATCGCTCTCTGCAACTGCCTGAAAGGGGGTTGTGGTGAGGTGGGTGTTGGTCTCTTCTCCCAAGTGACAAGTGATAGGACAAGAGGGAATGGCCTCAAGTTGCTCCAGGGGAGGTTTAGACTGGATATTAGGAAAAGTTTCTCCACCGAAAGGGTTGTCAGACACTGGAAGAGGCTGCCCAGGGAGGTGGTGGAGTCACCATCCCTGGAGGTATTTAGAAGATGTGTGGATGAGGCTCTGAGGGACATGGTTTAGTGGTGGACTTGGCAGCGTTAGGTTTACGGTTGGACTTGATGATCTTAAAGGTCTTTTCCAACCTAAATAATTCTATGATTCTATGATACAGATATACAGTAAAGCTTACAGTGGTTTTATGTTATTGGAACTTGCTCCCCTCCTCATCCACCCCAGTCTGAAGTGGAGTACCGGCTAGTTGGTCATACATAGTGCTTGGTCGTGCTGAGCTCAGTCTCTTGCATCTGCCTCCGTGCTGCAGCACCTAAATTTGCTATAAATTTTCATCGTTTTAAGCACAAATATAAAGTGCTTAATCATGGCTTCAGACAAAAACGAGATCCCAGAATTTGCATAGTCTTTGTAGATGTGTTTATTTCTGATAAATTGTGGGGTGTTGAATGTGTACTCGAGTTATACTTTATCACGTTCGAGAGAACAGATACAAGATGTCTGGTGTGGCTTTTGTAGCTGTACAACCCTCATCACAGTAGTTTTGTGAGAAATGTTGGTGTTCCTTACACTTTCTAGTCTTTTGGAAACCTGTCAGCAACTTCAGTTATTACTTTTTTTCTAAGAGCTGGATGTATTTTAACGATGCGCCGGTGAACTCAACGCTGCACTGCAAAATCGGTCAGCAAAGCAGCTCGCTGTAACTGCCAGAACTGATCACCCAAAAGTCCCGTGGGTTGAAGCAGCCCTTGCCGAGGGTGTAAAGCATTCCCGTCGGTGAAGAGCAGCATTCAGCACCGTGTTCCTGGCAACGCCAGCCCTTTGCCTATTGATTCCACTTGTATTCTGGCTTTATTCCAGATTTCCAAATCTTTGTCCTTCCTTTCCCCTCCCTTCAGTTTATATAAAATGCTGCTGCGTGTTTTGAGCTTCCAGCATACTATTGGTTTATAATTCTAACCTGTTAGATTTTGGCAGATTATATATAATGCTAAATACAATGACGCCTTACCAGGTTTTTGTAATACAAGTGGCTTCCAATATTACACCAAATTCCCCTGGTCGTATTTGTTTTGCTGAACAGAAAAATTCACAATGACTTGCAGGTTTTTAGAGCAGGTGATTGTCTTAAATTATTTAATTTTTTAATTTTTTTTAGTTCAGGGTTAACCTGGCTGTTTACTGAGCCTGTTAGTGTAAGACATCTAGGTTGCTGAAATTATAAACAGTAGTAGAAGGAATTGAATGAGTAACTGTCAGTAGGAAGCTGGACTGGAAAAAATCAAAAGGAATTTAAGAAAATAAAGTTTGAGACTAATCATACTTTTTATTATTCTTTCTTCACTCAGTATGTTAACGAAAAATTCAGCTAGATCCGTTGAGCTTCCAAACTGTAAGAAGCGAAGCAAGAATAAAGAAATGCTATTGTGTGCGTGCTCCGGTGTAAAAAAGTTTGACACTTCCCCCCCCCAAATATACATTATTTAATGAAAATTTATTTTCATGTTCTTTTTTCCTTACTCCTGTGTTCTCATATCACTCAGAAGAGTTTAAAAGAGCATCCTAGAGGCGACGGACAGAAGGCACCCTGCAATCCCTTCTGGAGGGGGTTACCTTGGTAAACTGAGGGTGCTTTAAGCGCTTTCAGCGGGGCAGAAGGGCTGCCCTGTATCTAGCAGAGCCTTGAAAAAGAAAAGAAATAATGAACTGGAACATCAGCTGAGATTCCTTGATGCCCTTCCTTCAAGGGTCCCTGTGCTCCCTAAGGCAGCTCCAGCTTCTGGGGCCCTCCGCTGAGCAGCACCCGCGCTGGCAGCTCGGCTTGGCCAGAGCCTTGCTGCTGCTGACACCCTTCAAAGCACGAGAGAGTTAATTCTTAAGTCTGTTTCTTTCTTTTAAAGAATACCAGGTGTGCGCTGAGTTTGAATTTAGTCCTAGGTATCGCGGGGAGGCTGGCAGTAAGGTTCACCTCTGAGTACGGCACGTGAGAGTGGTGAAAAGGTGGTGCAAAAGTTGTTGTTACGGAAGTTTTTTTATACATTCGAGTTTATCCAGAGATTATTTCTGGTGGATTATCCCATTTTACATTGAAAGGAAGGATTTTCTAATGGTTATTCTAATGACTGCCAAGTTCCTGGACTGTTTTTTTCTGTTGTTAGGCAGTACTATATAATGTCCCGTGGAAATTGTAATATTAAATATATTATACTGAAACATCGGGGAGCTTTGTTGTGCAGTATTACTGTGGTTACAATTTTAGCAATGGATGTAGAGCCACCATCTGGATGTCTTCTGCCATTTGTGAAATACAGAAAGTAATGCTTGTGTGCTATGTTTTTGCCGAAGAAAATATTTTAAAATCAAGCAAGGCCAGCTAATGGATGAGATGGCAGCCTCTTATAATTAATGTGTTTATTAGGGTCTGGATAGATTTACAGCAAATTAATAACAACATTTATTTTTTCCACCTAAACCTCAATTTAGAGGGACTAGAGTATTTCTAGACCAGCTCATTTATCTACAACTATTAATTTCCCTGAATTTCTCTATAGTCTTCAAAGCAGCAGCACATTCTCATCACACCTTTTTGCTAACCTTCTCTACATTGGAAGTTGTTTTCTGGTCTCATGAAATTCTGTGTATTTGGAAGGCTCTGGTGAAATGCTTTATAGCTCGCAGACTCATAGCTGTGGCCCATGTGTTGTCCAAAGGAACATATCCCTGAAGCACCATGTGTATGTCCATAGGAGATCGAGGTGGGATAAGTAAACTCTGAAAGGTGCTTGTTACAGGTACTTCAGACTTTGTGGTTGTTACTGGTCTACTTGATGGTAAGAGCTTTTCCTCTTTGTTTCGGTCTCCAGGCATCTCCGATGCCAAAATTGTGTGGCGAAGTTGCACGGCGTCGAAGTGTTGGTCTTGTGGAGGAAAGTCACTTGGACCCGTAAGGCAGGGTCCGGCCAGGCTGGGGCTTCGGGCTGCGTGCTGCCCACGCTGCTCCTACTCCGGCTCTTTGCAGGAGGTAGAATACATGCAATTATGGCAGGAACCACCAAAAATACGTGATTTTTGCATTTATTCTCAAGATTTACATTTATTCTCAAGATTCTAGCTGCTGGCACTTAGGAGCTTTCTTCTTATCTATGGAAATGACTTCAAGAGTCCTTGCCTCGGTGTCCTCTGCTGCGGTGTTTTACTGATGTGGAGCTCTTCTGGCCTGATTTCGGTCATTGTCTTTGAACGATGGCTGAGCATTATCTTCCTGTTCTTGGATTTAAAACATTCTTAATGAATTCTTAGTGCGCGCAACTGGTATTTTCCTTTTCCTTCTGCACCAAAACTGAAAGTTGAGTGATAAGGCAATGGGAGAGTATAAAACAAGTTTTAAAACTTTCCTCATCTAAAGTAAACATTGCTTTCTCTTTTAGCTTTGTTCTGACGTGAGGAAAAAACATAATAATAATTTAACCTGAAAATTTTATCTTTTGCTTTCATTTTCTTTTAGGTCCAGCATGGAACATTCCTGCTCGCTCCTGCTGCTTTGTGTTAGTTTTCTGTTGGCACAAGCTTTACCACCCAATGGAACTGAATTGCCA
Organism: Gavia stellata; assembly: GCF_030936135.1. Lineage (NCBI taxonomy): Eukaryota > Metazoa > Chordata > Aves > Gaviiformes > Gaviidae > Gavia > Gavia stellata. Next base: position 38,826,398 of record NC_082602.1, read on the forward strand.
AAACCAACAACAACAACAAGTAAGGACATCGCTTAATTTGCAGGGATGGGAGTGGGTGTGGAAAGGGACTTCTGGCGAGGTCTCCCTGGTGACATAGTCCTGGATATTTTTCCAGGACTTTGACCCCACTAATGTGTTTCTGATCTTCCCAGATGACCTCTGTCATCTGTTTCCTGGCAGAAAAGGACCTGGGGGTGTTGGTCGACAGCCGGCTGAATATGAGCCGGCAGTGTGCCCAGGTGGCCAAGAAGGCCAACGGCATCCTGGCCTGTATCAGAAATGGTGTGGGCAGCGGGAGCAGGGAGGGGATCGTGCCCCTGTACTCGGCGCTGGTGAGGCCGCACCTCGAATGCTGTGTTCAGTTTTGGACCCCTCACTCCAAGAAGGACACTGAGGTGCTGGAGCGTGTCCAGAGAAGGGCGACGGAGCTGGTGAGGGGTCTGGAGCACAAGTCTGATGAGGAGCGGCTGAGGGAGCTGGGGGTGTTCAGTCTGGAGAAGAGGAGGCTGAGGGGAGACCTCATCGCTCTCTACAACTGCCTGAAAGGGGGTTGTGGTGAGGTGGGTGTTGGTCTCTTCTCCCAAGTGACAAGTGATAGGACTAGAGGAAATGGCCTCAAGTAGCACCAGGGGAGGTTTAGGCTGGGTATTAGGAAAAATTTCTTTGCTGAGAGTGGTGAAACACTGGAACAGGCTGCCCAGGGAGGTGGTGGAGTCACCATCACTGGAGGTGTTCAAGGAACGTGTGGACGTGGCACTGCGGGACATGGTTTAGTGGGCATGGTGGGGTTGGGTTGGTGGTTGGACTTGATGATCTTAAAGGTCTTTTCCAACCTTAATGATTCTGTGATTCTGTATTTGATCTCCATATGACTGCTGCTGTACACTTTTACTTTCTCTTTCCTGTGTATGGGACATGCGCAGGATAGGTTTGGGAGAGGTGGAGAAGTACAGGATGTCTCCTCCTGCCTGGGCTGCAAGCTCGCCATGCCCTAGGAGCTGTCATTGTGGGTTTCCACAACGATGGGACCTGGACCCAGATAACATGAAATAAAGAAATTCTCAATTAGACAACAGGATGAACATATTTAAACATCATGAGGAACTACGGTCTTTATATGTGTTCTGTGTTTTCTAACGATACGAGCCGTCTAAGGCAAGACTTGAGGAGATGGATAATAATGCAGGTGTCCTGCATAAGATTAGGTTGGGTGAAAAATAGAAAAGCCTTTTTCAAAGACCTGAGAGCAATCTTCTACTCACCAGTCCACCACAGCATCTTTTATTCATCCTCATTTCTGTTTCCAGAATTTCTTCCTCTTGCTTCAAGCCCTCCTACAACTACCTCCTAACACATTACAGTCCCGGAGAGGGGCTTGTTCAAGTCAAATAAGGGTTTGTTGGGGTTTTTTGTTTAAGACATTGATTTTGCTATTATGTTCTGTGATGGGATGATATATTTTATTTGCACATTGTCCTTACCCTTCGTAATCCTAGCTAGCTGTTTTCAAAATCCCTGTGCTGTCAGGCAGTGGTTTGCTGTTAAGGCGGTGGCAGTGCATGACGCTGTGCTTGCGTCACAGGGCGATTTCCAAAGGGGTAGCTGCTCCATGGACTTGGTTGAAGGGAAATAAAGCTGATGATGTTCCGTATAAACAGTGTAGTAAAATCTTGATAAGTTTTCAGGTGACTGTTGTTGACACCCAGTCTTTACAGGACGGTGTTTTTGTGGGTGCGGTGGTTTGGTTGGGTTGTTTTTAATCTGCCTGTGAACTTTACACCCATATGGAAGGGAGAGCCAAGCAAGAATTAAATGCCAGGCATGGCTGATGGCCGCTTTGGTTGTTTTGGTCCTTAGTTGTAGTAATTTAAGTGTTAGGCGTTTGCTTTTGCCAAAATCAGAGGCTGGAGGAGAGCGGAGGCGCAGCTGAGCCCTGCTCTGCCTGGGCACTGACAGACCTCCACGAGGAACGTGGTAGAGCAAGGGGCTCTACCCTTAGTAATGACAATCTTAGTGTTTTGCTTAGGGCTTTTAAAATAAATACATTGCTACTATAAATAAAAATTCAGCTAAGTATAATGTAGCTGATAAATGGCTCTGCTGTAGGATTGTCAAGCAGTTGTCAGTGCCCTGCTTCTTGCCTGGTGCCCAGGGCGGTGGAAGAACAAGTTACTAAGATTGGTCTGAATATGTAAGAACATGGGCATTGGGAAAGGAAAGTAACTTGTTAGTAGTATCACTTCCCAGAATTTTAATGAAACTAATAAAAAGGGAATTTCTCCATAGATGCTGTTCATCTTCAAAGCTTAATTCAAAATTGTGTTGAATTTAAATATGATAATATGGATAAGAGTAATCTTATAATCCATGTTTTAATTAAAACTTAATTTCAGTGATACAAGTTAGACACGATTAGTACAACTAAACTGGTTTTTCCTAAATATCAAAACTTTCACTACTTTGCAGTGAGAAGCGAAGAAGAGTTTTGTCTGATAGACAAGTACGTGCACACTGAAATTATATTGCTGTATAGAATGTTCCAAGATAATAGGGTTATCTAATACATTTGATAACCATTGAACTAGTACAGTATTTTTTAAAACAAAAATAAAGATTTTTGATTGAAGCATCAAGAAAACTCCATATAAAAGAACATGGAAAGAACTGAAGGATACTAAAAAAAAAAATCCAGCTTTCCTTTTGCATGCTAATTTGATGAATGATCCAAAAAGACAAGGTGCTTTTGATTCTGAAAGGAATAGTTACAATTTATTGCATGTCATAATTTTAGCTGACTTGATTTTTAAAACATTTGTTGAATTAAAATGTTGGCTTTATTCTTATTTTAAACACAGATACCTAGTCTGTATGGCTCAATCTTTCAGCACTCCTGCCATTTTGCTTCCTACAAGAGTACCATGAAATTGCTACCATGAAATTTCCCTTTCATAAAATCAGAATATTCTGCGTTTTACTGCACTGCCATTTACTGGAGAAAATGCACTGCCATTTACTCAGAGTATTTAACTGTATTAAAGAAATATAAACCAGTATTTATTTATTTGGATATGCATAAATAAATGTATATTTCCAAGTAGATAAAACTTTATGCTATCAAATATGTGACAGACTATTTATACATGATACTGTCCATAGCATTCAAATAATTCCTGGTTATTCAAATATTAATTAGTTATCCAGTATTAATCACAGTCAGGATTCTTTTTCTTCCTCTTGTATTTTTACTTGTTATGTAGTATAAATGTGAAAGCAGCCTGGGAGTTGCAGTAGTAAAGCTTTTAAGTCCTTTCCAAATGTTGAAATTTCTTTAGTGTTTACTCGATGAATATTTCATGGGTTTCATGCCCATCTTTACAATTTCTTTCCACTACTGATGTATTAACATGCAGAGGTAATGAATTTATCGGGTGAGTGAGAGGTTAAAAGGCAGCAAATGGTGCGGCTTTTGATGCCCTGTTTATTACTGGTTTAAACTTTCAAGAAGTTAGTGTGTGTCTTTGAAGATAACTGAAGCAATGTATAGAATGAAGTCTTGCTATACGATAGCCAGAAAGAGACCCAGAGACGAGGACTGTAACGTTAGATTTGTGGGGCTTCCTTCATGTAGAAAATGAGGCATCATCAGAAATTTGAGTTTTGAAGAAGGAGGCTGGCTCGTTTTACTTAGTATTTAAAAGCCAAAGGGATGCTTTGCTGGTAGACACTCAATTTCAAGAATCAGTTTGAAAAGCAGAACTTCAGAAATCGGTGGTTTTGGATTGGGGGTTGGACTAGATGACCTTTAAAGGTCCCTTCCAACCCAAACTAGTCTATGATTGTGTGATTGCGGCGGCAGGCGGGGCTGTGCTCTGTCCGGCTGTGCGGCATTCGGCTCAGGGATGGCAAACGCAGGCACTGTTCTTGCATTTGCTGCTGCTTGCCTTCTTGTGTTCTGCAGGCTGTGGACACTGGTTTGTCTTCCCTACCTGTCTTTTTCTTTTACCTTTCCTTTATTTTTATTTTTTTTTTAATTTGGGTTTGTTTTTCATACGTACCAAACGCATCTCCTGGTTATCAGCTGCGTATCTGCTTCTTCTCTGCAGTCAAGGCAGGGTGAAGCACAGAGATTCTCTGCAGGCTTGGGGCTTTCTCTTCCAAAAATAGTGTGAGAGGGCTTAGTCTGACCTTTGTGATATCCCCCTTGACATGCCCCATCATCACAGCATAAGCTCAGCCGGACCTCCAGGAGACAGGGTGGCTAGATGAAAACGTAGAAAGGAGGATAGTTCTCCTTTTATTGGGTTAACTTGTAGGTTTTCAGCATATAGAAAGCACACAGTGATGTGCAAGAGGCTTAATGATAATAACTCAGTCACTGGTAAATCTGAACAGAAAGTTCAGCAAACAGAAGTTGAGCACTTGCGGAAGTTTTTACAAAAACAACAGCAAATAATTGAAATACTCTGCTACTCACCCAATCTAGCCATTTAAAAAATGCCTACGTCCGCAAAAAGTACTAAGGGCTACCCAAAATATGTCACCTGGGTGTGCCTTCACCTTAGCATCAGTCCAAATGATGGCACGAGGACAGCCTGTGCCACATGCACATCTGCACTGTGAGCAGCGTCCCGGTACCCCCAGCGAGGTGGTAACATGGAAGAGTTTCTGTCCCGTGGCAGTGTGGGCTTTGGTGAGCTCTGCCGGTCCCTGCAGTTGTTCTCCGTGAATTTTGAGAGAGTTACCTGCTCTGTGGGGCGTGTGGGGAGCATTGAAAGACTACAATAAAAATTGAAGATGCTTCATTGCCCTTTGAAACATGAACAGGTGAAGGAGTAATATGGAAGATACTCGACACTCTCATGCATGATAGATTATCCGGTCTGAAGTATCCCCTAAATTAATGTGTGAGGTCTTGCTCGGTCACCAGGCAAGCTGGCTGCAGAAGTTAATGCAAGCTGGACTGAGCTCTTCAGCAGAGACATGTCTAAGAGCTCCTGTATCCCGCACGTGGCGGGTGCGTAACTCTGGTAGCAGTTGTGTGTAAGTACCAACACTGTGGTAAGCTGGGAAGCATTGGGTTTTGTGCCTGCAGGTGACGAAACACCTCTATTAAAATTTGACCAGAATTGTATTCATAGTCATGTATTTTGTACTGTGGCACTATTTAAGATTGCATGCACTGTGTTTGCCATGTGATGGATAAGGTCTGTCTCGCGTGTTGTGACAGCCGCTCTTCATGTAAAATAAATGTCAGAGGAGGTCGGGGTCCTTTGCAGGGCTGGATGTCTGAAACAACAGTTCTGACCCAAAACAGAGGCACGTGTCACTGCCCAAAAGCCTCTGTGGTCAGATTTGACTGAGCACTCTTTAAAGGACATTTGGGTGTCTGCTGAAGGGACAGCAGAGATGAAGGATGCACCCTGAAAAAACCCACTTGAAGTCTAACCCAAATGATGGGTGACAGCAGTTGAGTGTTAGTTTTGGAGAGGTGGAGGGTTAAGTTCTCTGTTGTTTGAAAAGAAGTTCAGACCTGTGAATAAATAGTCTGCTGTGGTGTTTCTCCTGTGCTCAGATAAACAGTACCTTGTCTGTTCTCTGTCGAGCACCGGAATAATTTCAGGTACCTGACTTGCTAATCTAGGATAAGCCACGTGCCTTGCCTTGTGAGCTTGCTTTTGTGGAGGGAGAAAAAAGTGCTTTAATCACACTTTTATTCATGGGCCGTTTTACCGTTCAGCTCCTACATGCAAAGGAACCGATCCAGGGATGAAGAAAACCAAAGTTTGGGAGAGAGTGTGGAGGGAGGATCACGGGACAGTTACTGATGTGTGTACACTGCTGTTAGTTCCCCTTTTTTTCTTGTGGGTGGTTTTATTTTTGACACATACAGAAAGTGGGAACATCATAACCCTGAAGGAAACGGTGATACATTTCCAGAAAGCCGTTCAGATGCCTGGGCTGGTGGCACAGGGAATGAAGCTGGGAAGAACCCATGAGTCAGCCTCGGTGGGTGGCAGGGGAAGCACGAGGGGTTGCCACCATCCTCCTGGCAATAATCCTCCTCTCTTGTCAAGGTGACAGTCACTATTTCATTGTATTTCTGAAAAATACCCTGGGGATGATCTTTTTCGTGTGGCTGTGAACAGAAAGCCCTGTGGTTTTGGACCACAGCTCTTTTTGTGTTGGAATAGTGGAAAATTTTCCCTGATAGTGGCTGCAGTAGAGATCTGTTTTAGAGGACATCTGCCTCTTCTCTGTGCATTTACTCATTAAGTTTCAGTTGTCAATTTTTGAGGCAGCTCAAAAATTGTCAATTTTTTCAGGTTTTTTAATAGAAATTTTATAAAATTTTTATTGTAGTCTTTCAATGCTCCCCATGTGCCCCACAGAGCAGGTAACTCTCTCAAAATTCATCGAGAACAACTGCAGGGACCGGCAGAGCTCATCAAATTTATAAATTTTTTTATAATTTTTTTCAGTTGTCAATTTTTGAGGCAGCATTGATTAAAAAGATATTTCAGGTCTGTCTTTAAGTCTCCCCTTAAAATCCCACTTAATATGCAGACAGTTATGTTGGCCAAAGATCTTTCAGCCTCTGAGTCTACAGTGGCCTAAGCCCGCTTGTAACTGAAGAAGGGACTGTTTGTGGGTTTTGACCTAATTTCCTTGTGAAATGGTAGTGGTTTAGTGGGCATGGTGGGGTTGGGTTGATGGTTGGACTTGATGATCTTACAGGTCTTCTCCAACCTTAGTGATTCTGTGAGAGGTGCAGTCTTGATGCAGAGAATTGCAGGGGTTGCTCTGTCCCTAACTAAAGAAATGTAGACAGTAGTCTGGCAGGAAGTTGAACTTCTCCTGGCTTGGGTTGAGGCTTTGCGTGTTTGTCCGGGAATCAGTTTTCTGAAGACACCCCAAAAATGTGGTGTGAGGTATGTCAGTTCTCTGAAAGGAAGAGACGGGTGATTTTTGTATTGTGTAATGAACTGAGGGAAATTTTAATTCCCTCGTGACTCAAACTTGTTGTTTTTCCCCCCTTGTGTCATGGGTCTTGACACAGAGCCAATGATGAGACCTAACACAAAACCCCGAAATCCTGGCAGATTCCGAGATACTGAGTCTGAAATTTCTAAGCTTCAGGAGTGGGCTAAAGTGGCTCCTCTTTGCCTGTGACGGGCAAAACCAGAGCGCGATATTGCTAAATACCACACAGAAATTGTTAAGCTGCTTCTGGTGATGCACGTTCATCCAGACACTCCTTCCAATAGTGATGTTCTGAAACCCTGCCAAGTGATGGTTTCTGATTACAGTTTTGTCATGCCTGTCACTTTTATCTTTATATACCACTTAAAAATCAAGCTTCATGCATTTTATTGCCTTCCCTTTCTTTGTACTATTGTGTTGACTTGAGATACCTTCTTTCCTTGTATGCTCCCAGTGCACCTATGCCTCTAAAGGAGGTTTTGCTGAGCCCTAATACCTTGTATTAGGTATCCAGAGAGTTTCCAGCTGCTCACAAGACACAAACCAACACACAAATGGTTTTGCAGCGATCAATTCGGGCCAGTCGGTTTATCCACATGAGCTCTTTTCTATAATATTGCAGGTGTTACGTACTACTATATATTTACTGTAATCTTGTGCTTTCATGGTATTTTATGTCGGGGCTTGTGGCAAGATCTCTTCAAAAAGCCTTTGCTGCAAGTAAGCAAAAAGAGAGAGTTTAGGGAAGTGTGAATGCAGGAGGTGTTGAGAGAATCACTACTGCAGTTCTCAAAGACAGCTGTAGGAATGGTGAAGAACTCCTTAAAAGTGTGCAAATGTAGTTTAAAAAGAAAAAAATGCACCAGCCGCACCTCGAATGCTGTGTTCAGTTTTGGGCCTCTCACTCCAAGAAGGACATTGAGGTGCTGGAGCGTGTCCAGAGAAGGGCGACAGAGCTGGTGAGGGGTCTGGAGCACAAGTCTGATGAGGAGCAGCTGAGGGAGCTGGGGGTGTTCAGTCTGGAGAAGAGGAGGCTGAGGGGAGACCTCATCGCTCTCTACAACTGCCTGAAAGGGGGTTGTGGTGAGGTGGGTGATGGTCTCTTCTCCCAAGGGACAAGTGACAGGACAAGACGAAATGGCCTCAAGTTGCGCCAGGGGAGGTTCAGGCTGGGTATTAGGAAAAATATCTTTCCTGAGAGAGTGGTGAAGCACTGGAAGAGGCTGCCCAGGGAGGTGGTGGAGTCACCATCACTGGAGGTGTTCAAGGAACGTGTAGACGTGGCACTGTGGGACATGGTTTAGTGGGCATGGTGGGGTTGGGTTGGTGGTTGGACTTGATGATCTTACAGGTCTTTTCCAACCTTAGTGATTCTGTGATTCGGTGAAAAATTGCCTTAATTTTGGAAGAGTGTACATTGGTAAGATTTCTAAACAGCGCAAATGAGGAAGGCTGATGTAACGATGGTAACGATGGAGAAAGCGGGGGGTGCGGACCCCCGGGGAACCGTCCCAGTGGATGCCCTAAGTGGGGGCTGCTGCCTCGGGTGGCTCCTCTAGCTGTAACTGAGGAAAGATCGGCCTCTTTCTGTATCCTCTGGCACGGGCAATAAATTTTGGATGTGAAGCCCTCATCCTTCCCTCTTAGCAAGATTTCTACCACTGCTGTTACACTAACTTGGATTGATTCGTCTGGTTGGAAGGAAAAACAGGTAGCAGGTTTGTATTTTGCTTGCTGAAGGCGAAGGTTGAGAGTTTTGCTTGCTTAAATAAAACATGTTGTTTTTTAAATTATTTTAATGTGTTAAATATTGAATTGTTCAGTAGAATTAAAAGGTTACAGAAGCATAATGAAACTGAAATTAAAGAGTTGCATACATAAAAATGCTATTAACAGAAGGATGAGACTTGCAATTTATACTCGGTAAAACAAAATTTCAATTTTTTTTAATCTCCATTCTAAGCATTTGTTAAGTCTCATCCTTCCTGCTTGTTCTTATATTTATATGTTATATATATATTATATATAATACAAGCCACAGAAGCTGCAGCAGTTTGCACTGTCCCCTCCGCCTTCCCCTCCGTCGTGCTCAGCGTGTGCTTTACAGCCTGGTACAGCCAGCAGCGGTGGTTGGAACTGGTAAATGAGATGTGCTTAAAACACATGTTGTATCCCTGGAGTCAATAAAGTCTCTACAAAGGGTGGCATTCTTGGGTGATTTCTGTCTGGCTGAGAAACAGCTGATGTGCGTAGGGGTGCTGCAGCAACCCTTTTGAATGGGCTTCAAATTTAGCTTAATACTTTGTACCCATTAAACTTACTCTAACTAGAGGGAAATTCTTTGATTAACCAGTCATTCCAAAAATTATCCTTGATATTCTCAGCAGCAGGTAGTTTGGTTGTGCTTTTGAAGGGGTGGGAAAAGTAAAAATATTGAACTTTCAATTTCAGCTTTGCATGTATTAAATAATTTGTGATGCTTTTAGTAAGTACAAGCAGATTATTGCATAGAACCACAGCTTTATGACACACCAAGCAGAGTTTCTGTACCAGATAAGGCAATCCGTGTCTGTAACATTCCACATTTGCTCTGTTCAATCCACAGACTCTACAGAGGAGAGCAATTTACACAAGGACCTACTGACTTCGATGCTGATTCTGCTCCTGGTCTTCATCATTTTCATTCTGTTGGCTGGCTATTTTTTCAGGTAGGTCTGTGTGGAGCTCTGCGTGCAGAACTAGCTCAGGCTTGTTTCGATATGATCTAAGGAGGAAATGAAATGCATACTTATGGTGAGGCAGGAGCCTCCATCACAGCGTAGAGGAGGGTGCCGCGGCGGTGGTGGCTCTCGCTGTGAAGATGAACAGGAAGAGTTTCTCCAGAATTACATGGTTGGTAAAGACTGGTTGGGAAAAATGTTTGTTACCTTTCAGCATACTTACTCGGATTAACGTGGTGTGTGTATTTCAGGTTCAGGAGACATAGGAAAGCTGTTGTGAACTCCGGGGACAAAAAGATGCCAAATGGGATCTTAGAAGAACAAGGTATGGAGAGCTTTGCTTTCCTTCTCACTGTGAATTTTCTTTGTGTACACACATGCTCGTTTGCTAATTAAGAATTCAGTTACTCAGCTATGTTTGCTTTTCATTTATAATATAAGTTACAGGATTGTTATTAAGAAGAAAAAGGTTAAAAAAATAGAGGTCCATATTTAAGTGTGTGTGTATAACCTTAACTTTCAGTTGTTGGTTTTAAAAAATTTTCACTTTAAGTTGTGATACAGAAAATATTTCTTTGTAAGTGTTCCTCGTGCTCTTTCTATATGTTTTATTAGGATGCCAGCTGAGATCCAGGTTTCTGGTACGGTGATCTTTGTATTCAGAGAAAGGATTGCAATATTTCTTCTTAAAAGGAGATAAAATAGATCCTTAACTCTTTGTGAAATTGGGCTGGTTCCTAACGTAAAGAGAAACAAGGAAGGGGCTGAGACAGGGCAGTATTGTAAGCCAGCGGCACTAAAATAAAACAGGAGCTGAAAATGTTTTCCACTGGCTTTTTCAATGTGCTGGCTTTGTTTCTGTTAGCGGGGAGCCCTTGGGGTGGGTTGCTCTGTGGGGCTCAGTTCAGACCTAGCAAACGTGGAGGAGCCGTCTGTTTCTTTCTTACAAATTATTTCAACCATAATAAAGAGAAAAAATTAATGATAAAAAGAATTTGTGCCGGTTCCACGTCGCTGCGTGTGAACCCAAGAGTGGGTTAACAAACCCGGTGGCAGTCATAGAGAAAGTCAAACCTCTAAATACAGCCGGCAGCTTCCTGTTGGGTCGGTGCTTGTGCACAGGAACCCCGGCGAGCGCGGTTTGGAGATCCCCGCGGTGGCCCTGCGCCGGCTAGTACCCCTGGCCGCTGAATGGGTAGTGCAACCACCAGCGAGTTTGAGTTTGCAAGTGGAAATCGCCCTGTCATTATTGGACTGTAGAGAAGTGGTCTGCCTTTCTGTTTGCCTTTGGGTGTGAATAAAACTTGTCTTCAGCGAACAGCGGGCATAATCCCTCCACTTCCTGCAGCCGTCCTGCCAGGCAGCCCGTGGGATGCTCATTTCAATTTCCAGCTTGCCAGTTGTGCTCTTGAAGGGCCGTGAAGGCAGCAGGTGACGGTGTCCTGAGGCTTTATTGCGCTATGCGAGCTGAGGTCTAGGTGGTGAGAAGTCCAGGCAGCAATCCCTGGACGGAGCAGTGCTGCCGCAGAGTGATGGCATGCCGGGGCTGGGCTGAGGCTTCGGTGATCTGGGGCAACAGAGAGCAGCAGCTCATCTCAGTGCAGAGTTTCTGTTGTCTGCTCAGTTAAAGTTTTTTGGGCTTTGGTGTTTTTTCCCCCCAAATAATCTAGCATATCTCTTCAGTGATAGATACTATAAGCTGTCCTGCAGTCCCTGCCCTGTGGCAGAGCAGCTCTGGGTTGGTGTGCTCTTCGTCAGCAGAAAGAACCTTCTCCTTTTCTAAATAAAACTTGGTCACATTTTAATCTGGTGTAAATACGGAAACCATTAGTTTTACCAATAGTCATTCTGCTTTAATTTATTCTGCTCTCAAAGCAACTACTTGGCCTGTGGTTTTGGATTTTTATTTAATTTAAATCAGCTTTATTACCGATTGAAGTCTCGTGAGGAGTATGTTTTGGCATCTTCCAGCACAAAAATTAATTTGCAGTTGGAAATACCTTGTTGTCTGTTGCTCTGGACGTGCCTTTAACACGTACTTTCCTTGTACCGACAGAACAGCAACGGGTGATGCTGCTCAGTAGGTCTCCCTCGGGCCCGAAGAAGTATTTCCCTATTCCAGTTGAAAACCTCGAAGAGGAAATACGGATGCGATCAGCAGACGAAGGGAAACTCTTCCGGGAGGAGTTTAATGTAAGTCCTCACATGTGGAGTGGACGGCTGCGTGGCGAAAAGTGGGGGGCAAATCAAAACATCTGCAAATATTAACAATTCTTTTAAAAGTGTTTGGTGCGTGACGTCGGTATCTTGGAGCCTCGGCACTTGTTGCGTGAGCGTCCTGGTGCTGTTTGTACGTGCTGTGTCACGCGTGGTAACCCTTTATCTGGACAAAATCATGAAGGTTAACTGCTTTATGATACAGTGATGCCAAATCTGTAATATATAAACTGTTTGACACTTGCTAACATTTAAAGAAGGTCTTTAGTATTTGCCTGAAAGCTGGAGGAGAGGAAAATGGAATATGAATCTCTTTAGCATTGATTTTCTTGGTGATGGTGGAGGGTGTTTTTGGGGAGTCTGAGTGTTTGACCTCTATGGGAAGTACGTAGAGGAGAAGACACAGTGTGGCCTTTAATATTGCCCTAGTGAGGTCTGACTTTTTTTTTTTTTTTGGTAATTTGACCTTTTGCTCTTTGTTATCATCCCATCACTTCCCTATTTGCAGCGCCCTGTGCCCTAGCACATACATTTCTATGAAGTATCTCAACTTTAAGTGGTTTTCTTTAAAGTGTTGCCTTGGTCAGGAAGGAGATTTTATTTTCTGCCGATAACCTGAGCTTCAGTCGCCTGTGGTCGTGTAGATGAGTCTTAACCGGAGTCTGTGCGAGCTGCTGCAGAGCCGGTTTCTATGGAGAAACCCGGCGCGATGAGTCTACTCTCGCACGTCTGCATTCGGGGGCCTTTTCCATACGTCTATTATTTCTTTTCACTTCCCTTCACAGCAGAAGCAAGCTGAACAGAGCAGTAGCTTAAATGTCAAATACGGAGTTGTCAAAGCCGATGCGTGCACTGATTAGACCGTCTGTTAAGTTACCTTCTTAATTGGTAGCATATTTATATCTGCAATTTGTTTGATGATATATTTAAAACACATAATTCCTTTGCCTTATCAGAGAGGGAGCATTGTGGAGATACTTATCAAAGTCAACAAAATGAATGTGAAAACTAATTTGTCAAGATGTGCGCCTGTGAATTTTGACTCTCCTGATTAATTCGTTCTGCAGTCAGGAGCAAAACAAGCCATTTATTTTTATTCTTAAAAGCTGCTTTGCTTGGATCATTTTCCGCACCATGCTGGGAGTGTGTGAGTTTCTGTCTGCACACAAGCGCTGAGTCTGAAAACTGGGGTCCGGTCCCCGTAACTGAGCAGTCTGAGCAGTGACGGGGGGTGATGGTACAGAAATTCTGCATGATGCCTTCTGTGGGTTTTTGTCCCCGCTGTCTCCTGTGGCTGCTTGCGTGGATGTATGAGCTATTTGCTCGAGCCTGAGAGGGGAAGAAAGGGTGAAAGACAGTTGAAAATCAGAGTGATTGATGTTGTAGTATAAAGCAGGAAAGCTGACAAAGAGAAGTCTGTAATTGCAGAACGGGAAGGAAAGGGGCTGAGAAATCAAGACCCTTCAGCTCAGACATCCGTGTGATGACCTTTCCTTCAGAGCATCCCCTGGCACGCGGAAGCCCTGAACTCAGCTCCATCCTCCCTCCAGCTGGGGTTACACCTGTATCTGCCCCTCAAAGCCGTAGCTGCCAAATCCTGCAGTTTTTGGGTGGGTCCAAAGCCGTCCCCTTTGCACAAGCCTTTGGGCGGGAGCTGCTGAGCCGTGGCGGACCCTGACTGCAGCCCAGGGCTGGGGATGCTCAGCTGGTGGGGATGCGCCAGGGGATCTCTGCCCACTGCGGTGTTTGCTTCACACGGCCTGATCTGATGTGTCAGGTGTTCAGGCGTCTCCGGGAGCGCAGATACAGCGTCTCCGTCACGAATTTGAAGCAGATTTAGGCCGAAAACAATGAGTCCTGGGAGCCAGCAGTGGCCAGGCACGAGCACCAGCCAAAGAAGTGAGGTCCCAAGGGATTTTTCTGGTGAAAAGAAAAACTAAGTGCTGATAGATGACGACACGCAGCAGTTAGAAAGGATTTTTGAGGACAGTCCTCTTAGATTTATGTGCCTAATGGTGTTCTTCAGTATTTTTTATTTTATCCTTAAAGCCTAAATTACCCTTAAGAAGTACATTGCACTTGTTGCACTTGTACAGTAACCAAAATAGCAGAGGCTCCTTCTACCCTCAGTTGTTTCATTTTTTTATTATTTGATTTCTTTGTGAGCATAGAACACTAGAAAGAGTGTGTTCTTTCTAGACAGAAGAAAAAGAAAAAAAGAAGAAACAAAAAATCTATTTCTTTCCATATGGGCCCTTACCTCCATTTATCATCCATAATGCAAAGTGAGCTGGGTGTTTGAAGTTTGTGATGGCTGGCTCATTGCCTTGATTTTCAGATTAATGTCTGAAAACCTTCCCGTAAGAATTTGCTTTTGAAATTTTAATTTTGACTTGATTAAGACATTCCTGTGGCTCGTGCAGTGAAAAAAAGGAGAAAAAGAGGCGATGGTGGGGTAGATCGAGCCCCTCGGAACCTTCAGAGAGATTTTAGGATTCCTGGGGAGTAGGAACAGATAAGGCTGCGGTGGCAGCAGATGACCCAGTGCCACCGAGACTCATCGGCTCCTCGTGATTCGCAGGGTGATGGAGAGGACGTGATGAAGTGCATCCTCGATGAATCACATCCTCCCCTCTGAAGATGGGTGGGAGCGGCGGAACGGGCTGTGTCCTTGCACCGGGGTTCAACACCCGCTCTAAGCCGTGCAGCGTGATGTTAAAGGAGGTTTCTAGGGAGATGCCAGGGCTTTACAGGAGTGAGGAGCAGGGAATGGAGAGATTATTTTGCCGGGGAGAATTACTTTTCCTGTGTTTTTCACATGAAGATGCAGAACTTCTATGACTGTTTATTGGGAATTTGTTGCCTGACTTTTGAAGTTGGAAGAAATTGTGTTTGAAGTGCTAATTATTTCTTTGTATGTGAAACATAAATTAAGTTTCTGTGTTTTCTAAATTGTAAATGTACTTAATTAGTAAAACCATGGTCTTCATTCAAAAAAGGAATTAAGCAGTTTGCTAAAAGCAGCTTTCTTTTTCAACTCTTTTTTCAACCTTCTCTCTCTCTCCTTTCTTCTACTTACATTCGCAAGTTTAAGTGATATAAGTAAAAAAAATCAAACCCACAAACACACGTTGCTGTTTCCTCTGTGGCGGTGGAGAAGTCCTCCCCGTGCTCCCCCTTTTATCCCGTGTCACCCTGACAACACGGATTGCTGCTTTTAAGGGGAAATTCCGAGCCTCGCTCACTGCCAGGCAAGCCAGGACAGTTGCTTTAAGCTGTACAGTCGCTTACCATTTTTTTCCCTTTCCCCGTGTGATTCAGACTGGGTGGTGGGAGGTAGAAGGGTGGGAGAAAGTGGTTGTGCGTTCCCAAACCGCTGGGATTTTACCTCGGTGGGATCCAACATGCTAACACTGTTTTTTAGGGGTTCAATACAAGAAGCTTGATGAAACTTGGTTCTTGTTTACGGCATTCGCAGTGAGGGGGCAGCTGAAAGCGCAGGGCAGGAGCCTCGGGCCAAGTCTCTTGGTGAACGCTGCCTTTTCCGACTCTCCCCTTGCCCGGGGCTCTCCGCCACAGCCCGAGCTCGGCCGCTTGGCCACGGTGGTGGTATCTCAGCAGCTTCTGCGTGGAGGTGGAGGGGCTCCACCTCAGTCACCTCCTTGTTTTCATCTTCACCCTCTTCCTCTCCGTTTCTTCCTTTCATCTCATTACTCTGCAAGAGTGCTTTATTTTTTTGAGCTTGACTAAATTTATCTGCAGTCTTAGATCTCGCTGATTCCTTGCAGAATTTGACTTGTGCTCGTACAGCCACTTTTAGCATAAAAGAATCGGGATTTATTTTTGCTTCCTCCCTTTCTGCTGGAGTTGGGCCCTCACCTGCGGGTCTCGGCAAGATGTTTGATATTTAATGTCCTTAGCAGTCAGCTATTAACAATCAAACTCTATTTACGTTCTTGAACCAACTGTTATTGCTAAAAGTAGCTGTCGGAGCCGAGCTCGAGGGAGCGGCGCATCGCGCGGCTGGGTCACGGCGCTGTGAATCACCGCGGCAGATGGCACTTAAAGCAGCGGCTCAGAGTTTAACAATTTTCTAAATAACTGACATCTCTGGTGGAAAAATTACTTATTTTTCCAGAACTGCTGAACTCGTTTTCTGTAGTGAAATCTGCCAGGACGTGGTTTCCTGTTTTAGAGTAATGAAAGTTATTGCGGGGAAAAAAAATGAAATGTGTTTAATTCTGGTGGCTGCAAGGCGATATGTATAAATGCAGATTTTCCCTGAGCCTTGTGCAGTCAAGAGTTAGCTGTTTTCTAACACATTGACTTTTGTGTCTTTTTTTTTTAGTCATTAACACCTGGATATGTGCAGGGAACATTTGAAACGGCAAATAAGGAAGAAAACAGGGAGAAAAACAGATACCCTAACATCCTGCCATGTAAGACATTACCTTTTCTTTTAAATCAGACGATTAACTGGCACTGAGCATGCTGGTAGTAGTGTTCATTTGCTGAAAATACCCAAGTAATGTAACTTCACCAGTCACAAATGTTCTTCATATGTTGTCCGTGCAAAACCTGTCTGTTTTGTGGCATGTTTCTAGTGTTGATCGTCTCCCGTTAGGTTTTCTGCAGCGGTTAGCAGGTGCTGCGCCGTAAAGCCTTAGCTCTCACGGGGTTCTACCGAATTTCACTATGTTAAGTGGATATTTTAGTGTCTCAGGTTAGTTTTGGGCAAGCAAATATGGCAAAATTTGGGCTTCCAGTATTGTAGAGCTGCAGTCCTGCTGACCTCCAGGTGTGGAAGCAAAGCAAGAGTTTGTGGAGAAACTTTCTTGATGAGAAGTAGGAGCAATACAGGAGAGAGCTGGTTTGGGAAGCGTGTGCTTAGCCTGGCCTCCCTTTTGTGAGGATGTAAGATATTTCAGGTTGATTCACATGCAAACATGCTTGTGATGTGATTTCTTCCAGATGATCATTCCAGAGTGATTTTGACCCAAATCGATGGAGTCCCACCTTCAGACTACATTAATGCGTCGTATATAGATGTAAGTTGACAGTTTTCCACTGTTGGCCAAACTGCAAACTTTGACTGTGAATTAAATAAGTATTTTTCTGCTTGCGTACATTGGCATTTCATCTTTTAACGGCTGTGATATTTATTTCCATAGGGTTATAAAGAAAAGAATAAATTTATCGCCGCACAAGGTAATTTATTCTGATTTCTCTATTCTGTACGTCTTATGGCTGAACGTACTTAATTTTAGACGTGTTTTAAAGGTTATTTTCAGCTACAGATGGTGGCCAAATGTGAGGTGGGATTTCGAGGTTACAGTTTAAACGAAATTAAAGCGAATGTGAGGTAACCCACTGCCTTTAGACCCGCAGATACTGCTCTGAGCGAAGAGGCTCGCCTTCCCCCCTCCACCCCCGCTTTGCTTCTCTCTTCTTATTTTTAATCTGCTTACTGGGGGGTTGAAAAACGATGTGTCCTAATAATACAGTCTGTCTAAGCGATCCTGATACAGAAATTAGCATTTTCACATGAATTCTTATGCGGTATTTAGTGGCAAATTTTGTGAACTTTGTTGCCGCAATCCCAGGCACAAAGCAATAGCTGCCCCTGCCCTTCAAAAATACTCCCGTCCTGCTTGGCACGATGAGCAGCTCTCAAGACCAGTTGTTCATTGTGGTCCCACATAATGTTGGACCTCGGCGTGGGGGAGAGCTGCAACGTAGAATTCCTAAACGATGCTCCTGCCGTAGCCCACTTAAAAGAACGTTAGTAATATTTCAAGAGAGGAGATATCTGCTAGAAACATAGATTTGAGTGCATATGATAGTGTAAAAGAAAATATGATATTTTTTAAAGAAATACATGGTATATTCAAAACCTGAGCAGTCTGCAGGAAGCACAGATCTGGGTGGGCACCCAGCGCGCAGGGGCAGAGGGTGTTCATGCTGGTCTCCATCACCCCTCTTGAGCAAAGCTGTATTCTGTCTGCAGGACCGAAGCAAGAAACAGTTAATGATTTCTGGAGGATGATGTGGGAGCAGAAGTCAGCCATTATCGTCATGTTAACCAACCTGAAAGAAAGAAAAGAGGTAAAGAGCTTTCAGTTTGCTCTGGGATGTCTCTACGAGAGCGTGCTCCAAAAGCAGTCGTGGTCGCTCAGCATCTGGCCAGTCGCGTTTCTGACCGCTTCCTTCTCCAGTCCCTGTTAGCACATTGGAGTTTCTGCTCATAAATGTAGTTTTCATTTCCAAGATACAAATCCATATACATAGATCTCAAGGAGAAAATTCTGATAGCTAATTTTGTCCTGCATAGCCCATAGCCAAAGGCAAATTCTCAGGCCTGTGTTATCACAGCGTAAGGCTGCGCTTGTGGGTGGGTTTGATTAGAAAGGAAGATAAAAACTTTATTCATTTTTCTGAGAGCTAGGTTTCAAAATTCTTTCTGCACATGCATGTAAAAATTAAAAAACAACACTTTTTTCTTATGAGAGTGATGCTGTTCCTTCCTGTCCCCCCATTCCTCCTCGTACGCGTCTTGCTCCTCCCGTTGTGCAAGACTTTCTACATGTACTGGCTGAATGCCGAGACGCACACGAGTAGCATGAAACATTTCACTTCATTCCCGCTTCGCAGACTTGAGAAACTAAGTTAAAATATTAAGGAAATGTATAATCAGAAACATAAAAGCTGCTTTTTAATTATTTTATTATTTTATTATTATTATTTTCTTTTCCCCTGGGGGACAGTTTGCCACACTGAGCATGCTACAGCCTTATTTGAAATATATCAAGTCCTCAAACATGTGTGTCCAAGAAGTGAACCTTGTTTCTCTGGTGACTACACCTAAAGCATAAAAATAAAGAGTCAAGACATCACAGTCCCTGCAGTTAGGCACCCCCTAACAAAAAAACCAAACCAAACCAAAAGCTGTTTAGGTTAAAAAACAACTTCAAAGCTTTTCTCACCTTCTCTGCATAAATTTAAGCATCAATAGCAGTAGCAAAGCGTTAAAGCTGTATTGTGCCGGATGAGAAGCTCTGCATACTCGTATGCGTGCGTATGTACACGATTTTCAAGTAACTTCATTGTTTTATGAGTGACCAACAGTGGAAGCAGACTCAGTGTTAGAAAACTCACTGTATGTTTGTGCAGGAAAAATGTTATCAGTATTGGCCTGACCAAGGGTGCTGGACTTACGGAAATATCCGCGTGTCCGTGGAAGATTGCATAGTTCTGGTGGACTACACCATTCGCAAGTTCTGCGTGCAGTCGGTAAGTAACTATAATGCTCTCGCTGGGTCTTCATTTTAATTTTTGAAGCAAATTTTTACAATGTCAAATATTTGCTTAAAAGAAATTCAGGAAATCAGTTAAACGCATTTGCAAACCGGGAGGGGTGTGACACCTCTCCTAGGCGGGTGAGCAAGCGCTGCGGGTCAGCACACGCAGCGTCCGCTACGGTTCAGTGGGTTGCAAGAGGTTCTGTTCGGTTTCTTCTTGCCTGGAGCCAGGGGCCACAGAAAGTCATTCCTTGTGACTGTCAGGGAGGGAGCACAGGAGCGGTGCCTTGACCTTTTTGGGGACAAATTGCATAGATAAATAAATGAGTGAATTTGGGTATGTTTGGGTATTTGGAGTAGACTGTGGATATCAGTTGGCCAAAGTCAGCCAGCATTGCAGCTTGGTTTCGGTGGTATCCTTGGTCTCTGGTGCAAGTTAAAGCTTTAGATAATCAGAGAGACTTTGTGCTTGTCCATGGTGTGTAGCTTCATGTGGGAGCAGATTGCTAGAGATCCTCACCCCCTAAAGGGAGGGCTGCTGTGTTTGTAACGCAACACCCGTCTAATTCAGATTGAAGACTGAAGACAATATGGGCTGGTGAGAGGTGATAAACCACGTATAGCTGTGTAGAAGTACCTGGAGAGCTCAGAACCCCTCAAAATACGGGTGGATTCATTCAGCATTAGTTGCAGATTCTGAACTGTGAGGCAGTCTCTGCTGACTGAGCGTGCAGATCGCTTCGGCATGACTGGTGATCGCAGATAAGGCATCGCTGATAAAAGTGCTCAGAGAAACTGTGCTCAGAGGCAGAATGGGAAAGAAGGAACTCTACAGAGATGTACATACTGTGGATAAGCTGAAGGTCTGGAAAGTTTATGAACGGACCCAGCTGCCTTTCACTTGTTGATCACTGCTGAGTATGTGTTAGGAGGATTTGGCTGTCCGTTAATGGAGAGCAGGTAACCTTACCAAAGCAAGCGGCTTTCTGCAGTTAGAAAGCAATGGCCTTGACCCTGGCCAACAGACTGCAAGCTTGTGAGACAGACACGCTTCCTAACCTTAAGGATAGGTTGTGGTTAGTGAATGCAGGTGAAACGATGCTGAGCGCCGCTTCTGTAGTATCTTCTCTACAAGTGGGCCCCTCACTCCAAGAAGGACATTGAGGTGCTGGAGCATGTCCAGAGAAGGGCGACGGAGCTGGTGAGGGGTCTGGAGCACAAGTCTGATGAGGAGCGGCTGAGGGAGCTGGGGGTGTTCAGTCTGGAGAAGAGGAGGCTGAGGGGAGACCTCATCGCTCTCTACAACTGCCTGAAAGGGGGTTGTGGGGAGGTGGGTGTTGGTCTCTTCTCCCAAGGGACGAGTGATAGGACCAGAGGAAATGGCCTCAAGTTGTGCCAGGGGAGGTTCAGGCTGGATATTAGGAAAAATGTCTTTCCTGAGAGAGTGGTGAAGCACTGGGACAGGCTGCCCAGGGAAAGGGTGGAGGTGTTCAAGGAACGTGTGGATGTGGCATTGTGGGACATGGCTTAATGGGCATGGTGATGGGTTTGTTGGGTTTTTTTTGGTTGATGGTTGGACTTGATGATCTTCCAACCTTAGTGATTCTATGATTCTGTGATTCTCTGTTATTCTTGAAGAGCAGGACAGATTGTGAACCTGTCAGTGTTGGCCATTAGAGGGGCAGCCCTTCTTTCATTATTCATACGCGGTACGGCGAAAGCTGGTGTTTAGCATCTCTTAGCGGTGCAGATCCTGAACGTTTAGGCTGAATTTTGTGAGTTTCATCTGAGGCTGCTAAAAGAAGTGTGAAGATTTTTGTAAGTGAAAAAGGACTTAGGATTTGATCCGTTATTAATGTAAATTGTGAGTCTTACTCTTTGCACTCCTGCTCTGGGATTATTCCAGTTTTCACTGCAAAGATGCATTTTAATAATATATGGTAATTTTACTCTGTGTTTGTCTTTTACGTACACTGTAAACTTCTGATCCTTGAGTCGGGCTCCGAGTGTTGCAGGAATTAAAGTCATAAATAACCAGAGCAGTTTGTTTATAAATCTTTGCATGAAAAATGAAACGTCAGACTCAGAGTCTGTGTGTTCCCTGCAGCTTCATGACGGTTGTAAAGCTCCGAGGCTCGTTACGCAGCTTCACTTTACCAGCTGGCCTGATTTCGGGGTGCCTTTCACACCTATCGGGATGCTGAAATTCCTGAAAAAAGTCAAAACGTTGAATCCTGCCCATGCTGGACCAATTGTGGTTCACTGTAGGTATGTATGTGCTCTCCAAGCCATTCTCTTAGCTTGGCCTGGAGTTACGTGTAGAATATCAAGGCTAAATTTTAATCTTCTGTTCATAGACTACGAAGTTTGTTTGTGTGTGTGTATGTATATATGTATTTACTTACATATTTATGTTCATATATGTAAAGGGCAGTAATAGGCTGAGCTTTCTGAGAGCCCAGGGTAAAAACAATTTCAAAAGATCTGTCTTTGCTGGCACTTTAATACTCAAACAGAAGTTGTTGTTTTGGGTTTTTTTTTATCCATGAGTGATACCCAGTGTTTGGTATAAATATGCTCTTTGTCAGAAAAACAGACTTGTAATACAAATCTGCGACCTTTGCTGCTAAATGCCCCTCTGAGAATTCATCCCCCACTTCTCCCACCATTAAATTGCAGTTTGCTATGTAAATTATCTATTAAATGCCTAGAAAGTTTTGAATAAAGACTTGCATTTAAGAGACTTGAATGCTGCAATTTTAAAAATGTACTATGTACCGATACAGAACATATTCCCACTCATTCGGTCACACACACATGAACATCCTGCTAGTAAAGACTTGTGCTAAACTGTTTGAAATGTTATGTTTCAAACACCAAACAAATGCCAAATCAGTTTTAAAAGAATAATTGCAATCTCTATAGCAACTGTAAGCTCAGAACTGAGCAAGAAGTGTCTTTTCAGGAGCAATTATCATAGCAAGGGTAGAATAAAAAGAAAAGAATAGCAGCTTTGTCATTCTGGGTTTTGTTTTTAAGGAAGTGGCTGTAAATTCATGTATTTGTTTCTATTTCTCTTGCTTGTGTCAGACAACTAGAAATAGTCTCCAAGAGTCCTTGAAGCGCGTACTATCGAAAAAGAGCATGTTTGTCCTGACCAAGCCAGCGTTTTTGTTTCTTCATTTCCATCCAGACCTTGCCTTGCTAGGATTCTTCTTCTCTCCCAGGTGTTGTACAGAAGAGGCTTAAAGAAAAGCATTAAACGGAAAAAGAAGGTTTTAGTAGTTTCACACAGTCTTTCCTTTGAGAAACCCACAATATTTTTATCGCCTTTTGCCATGATGTTCTGTGGAGAATCAAATTGCCTTTGAGCTTTATTTTGCACCAGCAGGAAATTCTGTACTTAGTTTAATCAGCAGAAGTAGAGACAAAATAAAGGAAAATATGAAATATCTTAATAAAAATCTGCAGAGATTTAAATATAATGGTCCAAGTGAAGGCAGTTCTCTGTCAGTGCTGGGGGCTAGAGCAGTACTTCAGCCTGCTTTAGAAATAAAGAATGAGAGAGGTGACACTTAATTTCCGTTACAGTTCAGGATATGACACCACTGAATTGTTGAAAAAAGGAAAGGGAAACTCATCGATAGTGAGTAACCGTCTGTTTTTAGTGAGCTTTTATAAAAATATCACCCAGTCATTCCGAGCAAAAACTGCTCAATCGGAATCTTTTGGAAGTTAATAAAAGGCTAATTTAGCATTTGGAAGTAAAGAATTGCAGATAAAGGGAGGTGGGAGGGGGGATTTCTGCCAATATTTTTTTTCAAGAAGTTTTCAGAAATATGTATTTTCAGTGAGCAGAGAGCTACACTGAGGAATGGCTGAGTAAGGGATACCCTGCAGGAGGTTAAGGATGGATAAAGTCAGGGAACTTCCAAGGCAAATGCCAAGGTTGGTGAAATTACCAGCTTTAGCAGGAACATGCAAGGGTTGAACTAAGCACTGATCCGAAGTAAGGTGACCTTGGGGCACAGGCACGGGGAGGGAACAAGGATGTGTAAAAAGGGATCATATCTGCAAAGGGAAGAGAAGTGAGGAAGCTGAGCGCGGGGCTCGATGGGTAGAAGCTCACAGGACTGAGCTACGAAGGACAAGTGTGAACTGGCGATGAGCAGCCCACACTCAGAGGTGGTTTCCAGGACATGTCAGGAAGAGGAAAATCTCTGTAAACTGAGAGTCAAGACAGCAGGACTCGAGGTGGACTCATCCGTGGTGGCAGAGGTCAACATGAATGAAAGGAAGCGAGAGGGAAGGGAGCCTTGGCCCACCACGGTGGCCCGTGGTCAATGGCCGCAGAGGGGCCAAGGGGGACTGGCGGGTGGGAGCGCTGGACCGGGACGTGGCTGGGCAGGGAGAGAGGGGAGCCTGCCAAACCGATGACTGAACGCAAAGGGATTTGGAGGCAGAAGGTTATAGTGGGCTTGTTCACTGTGAAGAAGTTGCGTGAAGTTTTGGCGGGGGGCCGTGGTACTCCATGGGTTTGCTCATCTCGGTCATCCCTCTGGACCTCTGGAATAGAGGGGCTTGGGGGGCTTTGGTTTCACGCAGCATTTGCTGTTAAAAGTTTGTGTGTGTGCATATGAACTAAGTCGTATTATGCATGCATTTTTTTTTTCTGATGTTATTTAAAGCCTAATGTTTCCTGGCTGAAAATTGACCTGTGTCTTAGGACACGCTGGGATGGGGGGAGAGATTTTTGTCGTGTCTCAGAAGGTGTTTGTGGACACTACAGCACTTGCTGTACAAAGTAAGCTAACAGAAGGTTAAAGGAGAGCTATTAATGCCTAGCACAGGATGCCATGCCCTTTTCCTCTGGAAGGAAGAGCTGAAAGTGGCTGGAGTAGTGTAATTTATAATGATTGCGCTCCCTCTCGTGGCTGTTGAAGGGTAGGTTAAAAAAAGAAACTAATTCGCGATGGCAGTTAGGAAGTGTAGAACTTGTAACAAGTAAATATTATCTAATGGGCATGGAGCAGCAACCATGCAGAAAAGAGCAGAAATTAAGGAAAAAAAAATGTCAAATTTCATCTTAGACTGAATTATTATGCCTGGTCAAGCAGAATTTTTTTCCAAAGGTCTTTTCTAATACAATTTTGATCTTATCATTTCAGAGCTGTTAAGGGGTGACTTTTTATGTTAAAAACGTAGACCCCTGTTTGTTGCTATCCCTGCTAAAATAAAAAATGAAATTTGTTTTTTCACAGTTGACTATTTCAGTCCAGTATAAGCAGCACAAGTTCTACCTGTGTCATTGCTGTAGCAATTCCTGCAGACTTGGTAATTCCATAGAGATTTTTGTTTGTTTGGTTTTGTTTCCTTTTCAAGCGCTGGTGTGGGTCGCACAGGCACGTTCATCGTTATAGATGCCATAATAGACATGATGCACGCAGAACAGAAAGTTGATGTTTTTGAGTTTGTTTCAAGAATCCGTAATCAGCGTCCGCAGATGGTCCAGACTGACGTAAGTGGACTTTAATCGGTTGAATTTACAACTTTTCGCGAGCGAAGAAGAATATGCTTCTGTATTTCCACTCTGATATGCATCCCAGTATGTCCCGTTCTGTTGTACACCTGGATAATTGGAAGATGAACAAAGCCCAGTAGAAGGATGGGGTTGGGGAAGAAGATAAAGGCATGTTAGGGCTGTGAAGACCACCGTAAGGCACATTATCTTTAGGTATCGTGTCCAGGTTTCCCCATGCAACACGAGAGTGGAGTTTTAGAGAATGTGAGTGATGTGACAGGAAAATTCTGTTTTAGCTTAAAGGTATATTTTGATAACTAGTAGATTGTAGACCAAATGAGATGGATGAAAGCGCCAGATGTGATAGTTCCGCTTCCTTGCTTGGCAGTATGCTTATATGGCTGCTCTTTGTTGGTTCCAGATGCAATACTCCTTCATTTATCAAGCCTTACTTGAATACTACCTCTACGGTGACACGGAGCTAGATGTGTCATCCTTAGAAAAACATCTACAAACATCGCACAACGCGGCGCCAAACCTTGTCAAAATAGGGCTGGAAGAAGAATTCAAGGTAAGTATGAAAGGCCTTTACCATCGGATGTCTAAGCATGGAAACACTTAGGCCAAAAAGATACTTCAAAAGCAGGAAGAGTGTAACCTTAAAAGAAAAGGTCCGTCAAAATGGAACAACTTGTTTTATTTTGTGCTTGCTGTGAATGGGTCCCGTGGAGTCGGTGAATGGGGCCTTGCTTAACATCCTGTTCTGCAAGTGCTCATTCAAAGCTACATCGTCTTACGGACCTTTTCCTATATGCTTTCTGTTTGTTTATAAAAGAAAAATGGAATTATTCCTTCCGTCTGGTACTAGATGCCAGATCAGATAGTGCTGGAAGAGGGAGCTGGATAATGTGACCTAATTTGCATCTCAACAGGATTGTTAACTCAGCGATGACTGACTGAGGACAGAGAGAATTTACACATCCCGTGCTGAATATCCAGACCTGTCAGGAAAGAAAAGAAAAATGCATTTCTCTTTAGTGGAGAAAGTCCAAATGCGGAAAGCAACCACGCTGGCTCTTTGTGATCATTATTTAAAATGGACTTTATTGTTCTAAAGAAGGAGTTAGAACTTTTCTATGACTTTGGCTGTGCTAAAATATTTATTCTATATATAGGTGTAAAGCATTAAATGACATATAGGTGTTAACTGGAGTGCTCCCTTTCCTTTAAGGGATTAATTTAATTAGACGTTGGGAACCGGAAAAAGAAAATGATGTAAAAATAAGTCCGACGATATAGCACCAAGATGAAAAATCAAAAGTATTGGCCTGTCTGAGGGAAGGAAGCAAGTAAAAACGTCGAGTATTCTACTTTTTCTAGAATTCCTAAGTTTGTTTTCCACTGTGCCAGCAAGGCTCCATTAAAGTGCGTAGAACAACGTTTAGTTCTGCCGAGTATTCTGAAAAGCATTTAGGTGGCCCAGGAGCACTGAGCCCATCTACACCAAAAAAGGAGTAGAGCTATGTTGTACCGGGCGTGAGAAACTCTGACGTAAAGTCCATCCAACGCAGTATTACAGAGAGCTGGTTTCTCAGAGGTGGGGGTTTCTTTTCAGTAGTTCGTTGCTGGTACTACAGATTTTACTGGAATTGAGATAGCTTCTGAAACTCAGTACCTGGCAAATACATGCTTGAAAATCTGCTTGCAGTTTGAAAATTAAATTAATTTTAATTTCAATTGAATTTATATTAAATAGTTGCCAAAATGCAGCTGTGTAACTATGATCATTGTCTGGTGAGTCCCACCCCAGCAGAAGCATCCTATTATTGTTGTGTTATCTTGCGCGATCTTGCGGGTGTGTAAGGGATACTATAAAAAAAATTGTTGGGGCAAGAGCAGCATTTGTCTTCTGTGTCCTGGGAATGCTGTCAGCACAAACTGAATAAAATAATAAGGAATATTGGTCCCTTCACTAGCAAAAGCTTGAAAATATATAGAGCCAAGCTGCAGGGTTTGGTGCACAGCAGTCCATAAACTCGTGCGACCTTGTTGTGCCAGCAGCAGGGTGGTGTGCCGCAGGGAAAACACGGTCCAGGACTACAGGACCAGAGTTTTAATACTCTGAACAGGATTGTAATAATAGTAATATGAATGAAATGAATGGGAATGCATACGAATTCAGTTCATGTTTTGACCATAAAGGAAGGGAAGGCTATAAAAAGGAAATTTTTCAGTACTTGAGGACAACGTGGAAATGAAAAGCTGCTGGAGACAGGTGGTGGTGGGTGTGCTGCTCAGCCTGCCTCCGCTTACGTAAAGCCTGGAAAGAAAAAACCAAAATGAATTTGATAAAATGGTGCGCAGACCTTTTTATTAAAAGGTATTTTCAAAAGTGGCTAATTCAACGAAACTAAATTTCCAGTGGTCAAATTTAGACCTTTTCAAAGGGAATGGATACTGTCATGCTTCTGAAAGCCATGCTCAGACCATCCAAAAGTGTCATAAAAAAACCCAAAACCAAACAGACCCAAAATGTTAAAATCTGCTGTCATTTTACAGCCCTTAAACTTTATTGATATGCCTTGGGAGTACGTTCAGATTCTTAAATATTTATCAGTATGAAAAAATTACAGGAGTCTTATGCTTAATTCATTTTTATAGACAGGACAATGAAGTGGCTTTTGTGAAAAGTCACTCTCGCTTTGACTGCGTTGCCGTTTTGTACCCGATAAAGACGCATAAGAACCCTTTGAGTACTGGATATGGTGAGCGAGAACCGCTTCTGTTCCAATGAGTTCTCATCCTCATTTGTGTCTTTTCTTACAGAAGTTAACAAATGTTCGGATAATGAAAGAAAACATGAGAACAGGCAATCTTCCAGCAAACATGAAGAAAGCTAGAGTCATCCAGATTATCCCATGTAAGAGGTCAACCTTTTATATAGAGAAACAAGTGCTATCAACACATGATTATCCTAAGGTTGTCGTCTACATGCTATATCTATATGTTGAGAACAACACAGCTCATATCAGAGTACAGCTCCGTTGGGATAACTCAAGAACAGGGGTCCTGCCCAGATTTGGAAACTGGAATTCTGCAACTAATTACTGCGTGTGTCTTAAAAAGTTTTAACGTCTCTGCCTGCAAAATTCAAATGTTTTCAACAGCTGTTGTACTGTCCAGAGTGGTAGTTTTTGGGTTCCTTCATTTTTAGTTAGAACACATTTTTGGGGTGTTTCCATTAGCCTTCCCTTTTGTTTTGTCATCCTTTTTGGCATGTCTGCTCTAAAGTTTCTAGAGAATCTAACAATACAAACAGCAGTATCCTCTCCTCTTAAAGTGTAATACCCTTGTAAAGCGTCTGCAAACAATTCGATGAATTGTTTTTTACTTTATCAATGTAAAATGTATTACAAGCAGATATTTTTCAGGACTGAATTAAGTAATTCAGCAGTTACACCTTTTAAACCAACATATTTTGTGAGCGATTCCTTGCGTAGTCTGGAGCAGCACTGTAATGTCTGCATCTGAAAAGGAACGTTCCAGACCTTGCTGGCCATATCCTGTGTGAATGGAAAAAGAACAGCAGAAAAACCAGCACCCTCCTCCAGACACTCACTAAATCCTGGATAAGATCTTTGAGACACTCTTTGGCTTTCAGATAAAAGATTTGGTTGGTTTTGTTCTCTCCCAAATGTAATAGTGGAGCAATCAACGTACAGTTAGCAAAAGTAAGACTAGACTTTTTTGTTTTTTTCAGATGATTTTAATAGAGTGATTCTGTCAATGAAAAGAGGGCAAGAGTATACAGACTACATCAATGCTTCCTTCATAGATGTACGTATAAAAACCTCTCATGTATTTAAATTGCAAGTCAAATCTTTTGCTGTTGCTGATAAGTCTTTTTAAAGAGACACGATCCACTTGGCTTATAAAGAACGTTAGCTTTTTTGTTTGGGTTCGGCTTATGAGAGTTTCCAAATACGTTTCTTACCTGGTGTTTTCAATTTCAGTTTAAATGGTTGTGTGATTTAAACATTCTTGTTGTTAGATTTATAAACTAAGGTTTTTGTTAAATTCTGACAAAGAGGCAGCGAAACAAATTAGCTAGACAACTAACATCTAACAGCTCCATTATCTGTGTTCAGGTTAACGGATGTAAATATGCGCTCTTCTGAGGAGACGAAAAAGAAAAGTCCGTATTTCGCATGGGGAAAGGCTGACCCAGTGTTTGGGCCCAGGGTTCACCTGGGCAGACCTGCATTAATTCACAACTTTTTTTCCCGGCTTCCTGTTGGAACCTGGGCAGCACCTTCCACCGTGTCTTATTTTTATTTAAATATGAGAATTAATTATATCCTTAAGCAATAAAACCCTATTAGTGATTGAGGCTTGTGGATACCACAGCTGTGAAGATCACATCACAGTACATAAGTAGAACTGTAGCTCAAAAACTGAGTTAAATGTTAATTCTGTAGTAAAGCTAACAGCTGCAGTTGTTAACGTTGATAATCTCATTGTGAAACCCTCTCGGTTAGCTATTACTGCAGAATTTCATTCACACAGAACCACAGAATCACTAAGGTTGGAAAAGACCTGTAAGATCATCAAGTCCAACCATCAACCCAACCCCACCATGCCCACTAAACCATGTACCACAGTGCCACGTCTGACTGTAAAAAGTCATAAAATACAACTCAGGATTGTGAATTGGGGGATTTTTTTCCTGCGTTTCTGGCAACGAGCAAGAATCAGGTGGGCTCAGCAGCACTAGATTTGCAGTAACCGTCACATCGTCAAGCAGCGGGGCTCACAGGAAGCGCCAGTTTAAGTCGTGATCACCTCTCCAACCATCACGTTCCGTCCCTCTGCACTTGTACTCGTGTGTCACGACATAACGGCATCCCGGTCTTTCTCCGCAGGGCTATCGCCAGAAGGATTACTTCATTGCCACCCAGGGACCGCTTCCGCACACGGTGGAGGATTTCTGGCGGATGGTGTGGGAGTGGAAGTGCCACACCATCGTTATGCTCACGGAAGTTCAAGAGAGGGAGCAGGTATGCGTCCCGTGGCTGCCAGCTCCAGAGCAAAGAAGTTGCTGTTAACACCTGTAAAACATGAGCATTAATATTAGATAAACTATTTGTTGCCTGCGAATTCCAGTGCTACAAGATTTTTTGCCTTCCCTAAAACGAGCTCTTGCTTCGCTGTTTGGCTTGGGCCAATGTTGCTGCTTTTGCTCAAATTGTCAGAAAACCCACTAAAACTACTGCAAATTATGGTTGTGGAAGGGCCCAGTTCACATTAAAAGCACAAAATTTATAGGGATGCCTGACACGGAGCAGCGGTTTGGGATTTGGGAACAGCTGGACAAAGCTTTTGTGAAAACCTCCCTCCCTGTTCTGCCAGTATAAGCTCCAGTGGCTTATTCTTAACCTCTCCTAGTACATCATTAATTAATGAAAAGAGTTACTTATTTTATTCTAATCTGTTTTAAAGCACTATTTGCCATCTATGACTCCTAAGCCCTTTTCATCTTAATGGTTTATATTATAGAAATATTTTATTACTGTATTCTTGGTTATTAGCCTTTTCATTACAAAGTGTTTAGAACACATTTATTATGCCATATGTCACCTCCTATATCAGTTTTATGACAACGTAGGTAACTGGAAAAAATTTCCAGGAACGTTTACAATTCTCTCTCAATTTTGCAGGAAAAATGCTGCCAGTACTGGCCATCGGAGGGCTCTGTAACTCACGGAGAGATAACCGTAGAAATAAAGAATGACAGTCTGTTAGATGCCATAAGTGTAAGGGACTTCATAGTTACGTACAGTCAGGTAACGTTTTTAAATTACATGAGGGGTTTTGTTGCATCTGAAGGGATTTACAAATATGATTATGTAACTGAAATGCTGGAATTGCTATCTAAAGATCAATGTGGTTATCATCATCTGACATTGTGTCAGTCAAGGGGAAGCTTATAGGAAACATTTTTGCTCAAAGCCCTATGAAAATTCTGGTCAGTAAAAGATGTCCTTGATCAAAGTGGGGTGTGAGGTTTTTTGTTTTTGGGGTTTTTTTAAATGTTTTCTTGTTGCTGTTATTCTTGTTTTTTCTCCCATCTCCCACATAGCTATAAAAGAACATTTGATTCAGTATTTTTAAATCCCGTGAAGCATTTTAGCAGCACATGTACTTGCCTCTGCCTACCAGCTCTCCCTTTACGTTGCTCTGCTACAGGCAAGATTTACTCAACACCTGGTTTTGATCTTTTGGGCACGCATCTCTTCACTCACTGCAGCATTTCTTTACGATCTGATTTGCATTGCCCTTTTTGAAAAACAACAAAAAAAAAATTACTTGCAGTTAAGAATATGATCCATTTAACTACTTATTGCATTGCATAGAATTTATGCACTTAAATAGCTGGCACGTGCAAAGCAAAAGGACTTTAAATTTGAAGTATTCTATATTTCCTTAAGAAGGAGGGTGGTGGATTAGGTGTGAATACACACCGTGCTTCACAAAGCAGAGAGTCCTCGTTGATGTGTTGACTTCTGTCACACTGGGAAGTATTTAAAACTCAAGTAACAGCATTTTAGGTAATACCCAAACAATCCTACGTCGTTAGAAGTGTTTGCTGCTGCAGGTCTAAGAAACCTGAGTAACTTTTGTATTGTGCCTGAGTCCAGCTAGACTACAGCAATGGTATTTGAAGCGTGGAGAGCTGGGAGGAAGGAGGACTGACCAAGCCTTTTTCCTCGTAAGGGTGACATCTTCCAGGCTTCCAGTACAAAAGTGTCCAGAGTCTTCCTGTCAAACTCATTCACCAGATGTCCCCTGTGGTGGACACATTGAAAGCACCTAGCATCAGCAGGGACCTCATGTTTTCAACTCTCTGTGGCTTGCAAGAGTTGACGACGTACAGTACAATTGCCACAATATGTTGCATCCATACACTATTGTAATGCAGTCATGGGAAGCACCAAGCACAGATTTTAGGTGTGTTCGGTTTTGGGCCCCTCACTCCAAGAAGGACATTGAGGTGCTGGAGCGTGTCCAGAGAAGGGCGACGGAGCTGGTGAGGGGTCTGGAGCACAAGTCTGATGAGGAGCGGCTGAGGGAGCTGGGGGTGTTCAGTCTGGAGAAGAGGAGGCTGAGGGGAGACCTCATCGCTCTCTGCAACTGCCTGAAAGGGGGTTGTGGGGAGGTGGGTGTTGGTCTCTTCTCCTGAGTGACACGTGATAGGAGAAGAGGAAATGGCCTCAAGTTGGGGAGGTTGAGGGGGAGGTTCAGGCTGGGTATTAGGAAAAATGTCTTTCCTGACAGAGTGGTGAAGCACTGGGAGAGGCTGCCCAGGGAGGTGGTGGAGTCACCATCCCTGGAGGTGTTCAAGGAACATGTAGACGTGGCACTGCGGGACATGGTTTAATGGGCATGGTGGGGTTGGGTTGGTGGTTGGACTTGATGATCTTACAGGTCTTTTCCAACCTTAATGATTCTGTGATTCTGTGAAGTGAAGAGCCTTCGTGCATCCAAACCTGTCTAGAGCTAACTGCCTTAGCATGGTATTAATACCTATTTGAACTTTTAGGGGTGGTTTTAATCAGCAAGCATAAAGACAAATAATTTGTTAAGTTTCAAAGTAGCAGGTAGTGTTGTGCAAAGATGAATGCGTTTCATGAATTGGGTTGTTTTAATGGCACTTTGGATTTGGCTTGCGCATGAGGAAAGCTTCCAACCATTGGTACTCAGGATGAATAATCTTTAAGTGTGTCCTTAGTACGACCCAGGTGAAGCAGCTGTGCAAATCCGAAGGAAAATTATAGGGGTAAATTATCGGGACAGTGGATGGGGAATTTGGAAACGGAACTATCAGGTCTGTATGACCGATATATTATGGACCAGGCTGCAAACAACCCCCTTTACTATAGTGGTGCAAAGTTTATGCTACGAACGTTTCAGGTAAGAAGTGTGTTTCCATTTTGAAGTAACAACTGGATAAATCTGGTGTTTGCATGCACGCAGGGTAACCAGGAGAAGCAAAGCAGGCTCGTCCGGCAGTTCCATTTCCATGGGTGGCCAGAAATCGGGATTCCTGCAGAAGGAAAAGGAATGATCGACCTGATTGCAGCTGTCCAAAAGCAGCAGCAGCAAACAGGCAATCACCCGATTACGGTGCACTGCAGGTAAGACGCGCCTCTTCTTCCCACCATTAGCTAAGGCACCGGCTTGCTTTTTCTCCAGTCTGGTTGTTTTTACGGCAGCTTTCCTTCGTGAGGGAGTAGACTGCATCCTTTAAAAAAATAAACAGAAATTAAGAAATAGGAGAAAAAAGATAGACAAAAAGAAAATCTAGGCTTACATCAAGGATTTGTGATTTGTCTTTGGCTAAATTAGCAAAGTGGATTCCTTAATGCTGTCCTTAATGGCTGGAATTAAACAAGTGTATTATTAACTTGCGGTATTGTAGTCTTGCACCTGAGTATTGTGAAATGCTATGATTAGGAAAGTAAAGCTATAGGTTTATTGCGGTGAAGTGTAATACATCCCACCAATATAGTGCTCAAATGTTCTATCAAGATCAAAATGCTGTTGGTTTTTACAAGCTATCAAGAGAATAAAATATATCCCTAATCTAAGCGGAAGGCAAAATGTTCTCCTGTCCTTAAAAGCCGATGTGAGAGCTGGGAGGACAGAGAAAACAATGGTTACATTAATGCTAAGAGGTACCTTGTGTATGACTTGATACATGATAACTAGAATATATCTTTGTCCTGTGCCAGGTTTTCACTTTCTGGGGAGTTCTTTTTTTTGAATTGTACATTTTTATTGCAGCATCTGGGGTGTTTTTGTTTGGTTTTTTTTTTAAAGGTATACATTGGGCTTTTCCTCTGTTTTTTCAAATTATATTTTTCAGAGTGTGGGGTTTTGTATCAAACTAAATTTGTCTTTTCTCTTTCGGTACGACATCTGCTGATTTATTTATTTTTTTAAGTAGTAGTAAAACTAGTATTCTGCCTTTTCCTAATTCAGAAATCATACCTTGCTTTTAAAATATTTTAATCTTTATAAATCAATAAAGCTTTTTGTTTTCTGCTCAATACAAATTCAAGCTCCCAGTACACAGGGACAGGGTCAGCAGGGTTTCAGAGCCTCCAGAAGAGAAGTTCCTATGTTTTATTTTGGTTTTTTGAAATGAGAAGCTATTAACCTCAAGAGGTGACCCTTTGACATGAACCTCTTTACTGCTGTGGGCTGCTTGGACCTATTCTGGGAGATGCACTGCCTGACTCCCGGCTGCTCGTCCCAGCGTGAAGGTTTTCAGGGGCCCCATCTCTCTCCTGTGTTCATCTAAGACCTCGTGCAGTAGAGTGTCTCTTGCGGTTGAAGCCCACAGGCTCAACCACTATATAAAACCAATCATTGTTTCTTCTCTGATTGCCCTCAAAATCAATTATTTAATTCATGCTAAATACTGGCCTTTAAATCTTTTCCTCTTGGGCACATTGTACAAGGTAAACTGGTTTTGCTGGGCCATGGCGCTCTTCTCGCAATACCTGGAGGTCAAGGTTCTGGCATCTTTATATCTAACAATGTGTAGTATTAATTGTGGTATTTTCTCTACCTAGCTGTGATCCCGCTATTGAGAAATGCTTGGCACCTACATGGTGATAGAGACCCCCTATGACTGACTACTCCATGAATAAGCTTCTCCAACCTTTTGTCAGTGACCTAGATAGTATGTTGCCGCTTCTAGATTTTCCCTGCATTTCAGAGAATATCCATCTGGTTTTGTATGAGTTACTGATTATTTTTTCTTTGGAAAAAATACACTATATTGATCTATGTGACACTCAAATTGTTCTTGTAGCATCATCTCCAGGGAAGTACCCTCACTGACCATTCGGAAGTGGTTTGATAGAATCACCTGTCTGCTTGTTGCTAGAGTTAGAGCTGGGAACGGCACGTTACATTTGTTCTCTGCAGCGTACGCTGACTTTTATTTTGCTCTGATTTGAGTTTCAAAGGTGCTGCCTCAGTCCCTGAGAACTATGGTTTGTGTTTGGCCGTCTGCAGGGTCACCTGTGTTTTCATGCCCTCTTGAAGCAAAGAGATCCTGGGAGCTTGAGCCAGGGCTCGGATGTGTTGGTGTTTTGCGACATGATCCTGTACTAATGCATATTCATTGCTAAAACTTTCTCCTCCTTGCTTCGGAAGTGTTTTGCTCTTTGCTGTTTTCATACATTTTCCCGAGGGGACTGTGGGTTCCCCCACCCTGTGCTGGCCACACTCGAGGGTGATGATGACATTTTGTGTTTGATTCTGCAATTTGATGAATTTGAACAGCCACTTTTTTTTAATAGCTAGGGAGTTAAAATTCTGAATGATAATTAAAGTGGGTAACATATCAAGGAGTTCTAGCCAGTAAAATAAGAGATAAAAGTAACTCATGTCTTTGATATGCACAAATTAGATGTGGAAGAACTATCTGAGGTATACATTGCTTCTACTTTTCCGAGCTTTTAGACTTGCAGCCTCTCTGAAGCCTTAGCTTAATCATTTGGCATGCATTTGTCCTAGATCTTTTTAAATCTACTCCAATCACTATAAAATGGATTTAAACAAGAAAATAAAACCCAAACCACGCAATGTATTCTAGGATTTTTAATGCTGAGAATTCTCTCCTGTCCCGACTTGGACAGCCTGTACATCGCAGCTGTTGAGTGACTTGAACTTCTCCATGAAGTCATACTTGAGTCTTCAAATATAAATGAATGTAACTTTATGAATAAGTAAACACATTTCAAGTCTAAGACTGATTTTTCAGAGTGTTCACATCAACTTGTGAAAACTTCAGTTCATTTTTTCCAACTATTTACAAACAGTTTAAGGAGCTGCTAAAAAAGATAATTCTTAAGGAGAAACAAGACGTCACCCTAAACAGTTTAGAAGGGTTTTGCTAACTGTGTTGCCAACAGAATTCAAAGCCAATCTGTTCTAAAACTGAACTCCCTTCTCTTCCAGTGCGTGTCTGCAGCTGCCTTCTCTTTAGTTCATGGCTGCCTCTGCTTTTCCTCTCTTCACTGTCTCCTCCTTTCCCCACTCCAATAAACTATGCAGGTGTTATTTAGAGATCCCTTACTTCTGTCCTTTGCCCAGTTTTCCTCATTCTGCATGTCCTTCGCCTTTGAACTTTCTGTCTCAAGCAAAGAAGTCTGAGTCAAATTTAAAAGTTATCTTTCTTAACTTCTTTTTTTTTTTTAAAAGGGAATTGCAGAAAGAGAAGCGAGTGTGCAAAGAGTAGTGCTGTGTTCCCATGAGACAATACATATTTTTCTCCTGCTTTTTAAATGCAGTTTAGTTTTCCATGCATCCATACTAAAAATTCTTAAATTACTTTAAAAAACCCCAACTTGTGTGGGCTTTAAGGATTTGCTGAAAGCATGTTTTCGGAAGAAAGGAGAGTGAGCCTAGCACAAGGAGTGTTAAAAATGAATTGCAAAGCAATGCATGCCTGCCTCTTCTCAGCATAAATGAATAAGCAACGTGTGTGGTGATGTGATGTGTGCGTACAGGTTTACTGCATGTCTTCATGTCCTCATCTTTTGATAGTTGTAGACTATTCCCAGTTGCATCACTCATGGGTTACTCTAGAAACCACAGATGGCTACTAGAGATTAGCTAACTACAAATAAATCTGAACCCTTTTAGATTGTGTTTGTCTTTAATCTGATAAAAGTAATTGTCTAAAGGGAATAACACATCTAATACATTGTACCTGTTCATTTTTCCTCCAACGAGACTTTTAATGTATCCAGCTGAGGATACATGCATTTGCACTTAATCTTTTCATAAGGCTTGTGCTTATCAGATTTTGGTGTATTTGGTAGAAATAAGGTAGAAGCAATGACCTGTGATCACAATTCACCTACTTACGGTTAAAATACACAAAAATTTTAAATTTAATGAATTTTGTGTTTATCCTTATTCAGCAATCCCGTGAACCTTCCACTCCATCTTACCGCTGATTGCCAATTTCCCCATCCCACCCTGGTTTTAGTAACTACTGCCTAGCAAAGCTATTGGCCTTCCAGTGCACAGCCACTGTTTTGTTGGTGTCAGATAGTCCCTAATGAGTGTGATTAGGAGAAAGAAAGAAATGGTTTATTTATTTTTCAAATTTTTTTTGCTCTAGAGTTAGGCATAGTAAATCAGATAATAATTACTGCAATATATTTTGGTTCCACGGAAACATGATCTGAAAGAGATATAAGCACAAAATATACCGAGTCAAACATACTGAAATGAAAGAAACTACAGTAACTTGGGAGTACGTTAGGCTGCTTATTGTAGTCAAGATAGAGGCAGAACAGTCAATTTTAGTTTCTGTATGCAGTATAGCCTCATATGTAGTCTTGCTTTAGTTTGTCCTTGTATCAGTACATCTCTTTGAGAAATGGCTTAAATCGTAAGAGTTATTAAAATCATTACAGCTGGATAGGACATTTTCCATCAAATTGCTTTGGAGTAGTAATAATAATAATAACGATAATAATAATGTTTTCATGTCTGTCCACCATGCAGAAGTATGAATCACAACCTAACAGAAAAATGTGGGTTTGATCGCACAGTGCTTCTTTGCGTTATAACCGTGTTTTGCGACTGCAAGTCCAAAGGTTGTCTTCTCCCCCATCAAGAATAAAACCGAAAGCAGAGTGTGGGCGCACCGAAAGTTGTCTTTGCTGATGATGAATGCAGAGCTGAGTGAGCAGCTTTGCCAGTTCATTATTTGAGTCTCAGACTTTGGCTCCCTTCTAGCATAGCTGAGGTGACAAACTAAGCACAAAAAATGAATAGAAGTTGGCTAACAGTAGTATTTGGCTATTTTATATCACTATTATGTCTCTTTTAACATTTTCATCCTACTGCATGTCAAGCGAATGTGTTTACGTTGCAGTGCTGGCGCTGGAAGAACAGGTACCTTCATAGCACTCAGCAATATTCTGGAACGAGTGAAGGCTGAAGGGCTCTTAGATGTATTTCAAGCTGTGAAGAGCTTAAGACTGCAAAGGCCACATATGGTGCAAACACTGGTATGATATTTAACAATCCGGATCCTTGTCAAAGGATGTATGTTTGTAAATATTCTTGTGGGAGGAGAACAAAGGATTTTTTTGCAGGTTGAAATAAATTATGTATGATGGCTGTGTATGTACAAGGTATTATCAGAAATCTGTATTTTTACAGATTTTTTTTTTATAGCATTTCTAAAAATACAACTTGGCTAAACATTCTGTGTCTTTTGGGAACTGGAGACAGTTAAACCAAAATCTTTTGAGTGTTGCAGGTGACAAAACGTATGAAGTAAATGCCTTTTAAGCTGTGTATCAATTGGTCTTTCTTAACTTAAAATGTCTGGGCTTAAATTGGCTTGCAGTTGGTCACTTAAAGGGAGAAATGTCTTTGACTTCTCTGAAGTCATCTACAGGTAATACGTGAAGCTTGGTCCAGACACTTTTCCTTATTAAAGGAACATTAAAAAGTTCTTTTGAGACTTTTGTTTTTGGAAAATATATAAAAATGCTGATATTTTGTATTTTGATAGTGTCTTCCGTTCTGTGATTTGAAACTTCTTTAGAAACAATTATCTGAAAACACCTTTTTCAGGTAGATGTTTTCTCCATACTACAGATAGGAAGAAAGGGGTTGAAGAAGTAGAATTGGATTATCCGCAGTCACGCTGAGACAGGGATGAAATATTTCTTTCAGGGTTCTGGCTCTGTGATTTAATGATGTTAGTTAAGGGTGTAATGGCCACAGGTATTCCCAGCTGAGCCTGCGGAAAGGCTTCTGCTAAACTCTGCTTTCCAGCATGGGTGAATTCAGATGCCAATTCCGCTTATTATCAGTGTTGTTACAGGTTTTGTAATCCAGCAAATCACGTTGAAGGCATATCAGCGTGCCTGGAAGATCAGGATGTGTCCCATCTTCAGGGTGCGGAGGACTAGCCAGCAGGCTAACGTAGGCAGTGGATAAATACATCGCAGACAGCCTTTGCAAGGGGAGCTCCATTTCAGACAAATGAACGTAGAGGTTTTTTAATGTTCTATACATTTAAAGTTACATTGTCAGAAGTTATGTTGTTGCTTCCTTGCTGCTGTAAAGCTCAGAAGATGGAGCCCAGAGCTAAGCAGCCAGGCTCCCTGGGGAGCGCACAGGAGGAGCTCCCTGCTTTAGCGTGAGCCGGGTAACAGCCAGGTCCAGTAAGCTGCTTAATTTAAATGGGAAGACAGGCCTAAGAATTGATTCAGTTTAAGAACTATCACCTAGAAAGCTTAAAGAAATCACTTTAACTGACGAGCAACAATCAGCCTGTATTGGACAAAAGAGCGAGGTACCATTGCTTTTATTTTAAAAAACAAACACATAAATAAAAATCAGAACAGACCAGTCCTCAGCTACTGGTCCGAGTAACAGCCGAAGTTTAGAACATGTTGCATTTACCACTAGGATTTGCATAAGTATGGTTTTCTCCAGCGTAGTCATACGATGCAACCAAAGCACATTTTGATTATCTTTCCATTGTTTTTCAGGAACAGTATGAATTCTGCTACAGAGTGGTACAAGATTTCATCGACATCTTTTCAGATTATGCTAATTTCAAATGAAAATTCCTGCCTTATTTTTTAATTTGTCTGTATAAATAGTTGTATATTCTGTTAATTTATTTCATGTCATTTTGATTGTTGACTTTACTGTAAATATGACCTTGTGTTTGCTCTAAAAGTTGCATTTGCTGTATAAAGTTATTTCTTAACTATAAATATCTTCTAAAGCGAAGTATAATGTTCATATACAGTATATCACTATAAGATGGTATAGAAATCTTTATTCTAAATAACAGTAAATTAATTCTTGGGGGTCTATTTCTTTGAAATTTTCCACTTATAAATATTTATCAATAATGTTACCTCCCAATTCTTGAAACTTTACATAGGTGATTCACATTTCATACTAAAAAATATGAATTGTGGTACACACATTTAAACTAAACATGTTTTGGCCATAAACCTTGCTTCACTATGAAAATAGATGTTTATTTGGGGACACATTTTGATAACCTGCTCATGCTTACTTGTAATTTATTTCACAGATAGTCTCAGTGAAGGCAAAGAGACTGTTCGAGTGAGTGCTATTAATGATAAAGGTATCAGAATATGGCCCTTCATGTGTAATAATGTACAGTCCAACTGAAAAATGTCACTGCTTTTAAAGTCTGTTTTTAAGAACTTCCAGGTTGATGGCAGTTCTATTTTGAGTCTTGCTGTCAATAAGATAAAATCGGTATAAATACAGATTTGAATTTTTGATTTAATATAGCTTTCAAAGTCCCATTTATTTTGTTCTTCCCTAAATATGACACCAGCTTAAATCAATTTAGAAAGACAATAATATGAGTTTACCACTTTTTTGAGAATATTTTGCATATCAGAAGAGTATATTTTGCAGCACCTGAACTTGTCTACTTGAAGAGGCTTTAAAGCCATTGTCAGAAGTGGCTATCAAGCTTCTCTATATACGCATGCATAATTTCCCACTTCTTTGAGAAAAGGCAAAAGAGATGAAGATTAACTCTTATTCTTCGATTCAACTCAACAGAATAATTAACGGTATTTGCTAAAATCTTGAAACAAACATTTTACTAACAGTGTAATGCTAGCAACATTAAGCATTGTACCAAAAACCTCCTCTACATTCTTACCCTTCCATATATATTATGAAAAAAGGAACGCTTCCTTTATCTAAAAGGGGTTTATGATTGTGTATATAGATATATTTTTAATGAAAGTACTACTGATAATATAATTGGTGAAATAAAGTTTAAAAGTCTTTATCGTAGCCCTGAACAGGATATGCTTGGGGGATAGAAAATCCAAAAAATCACAGGGCATCCGAATGTTGAATAATTAAAAAGTATATCTTTTCCACTCTTTAAAATGCATATATGAATTAATGAGCACAAAGTATGCGAATATGTATTTTAATTACATAACTAATATGCAATAGTTCTGTCTTGTCCTGTTGGGTTTTTTTTTAGTCAATGCACACATAAAAGCCTTATTTAAAATAAGCAAATTACACTGATCATTTCACTATTGTTCTTGCACTATTTTATCCCATGACCACTTTTCATTTCTGAAAACAAATAGCATTATACTTCATAACAGTGCGAGGAAACGGGAGGGTGTTCGTACCTCTCCTTTCATTTCATACTGAACGGGAAGGGTGCAGTTTAGGAGTTTCCAAGCACACTGTTCTGAACACTGCCATTTACTGCTTCTTGTCTTCCCATTGATGCACTCCTGTATTTATTTGTACAGTAAATTATGCACTTAAAAAAGATTGTTTAAAGACTAAACCTTTGTTGTGAGTTGCTATTAGAAGATACACTCAAGCCGCAAAAAGTGTTGAGTAACGAAAATGAATGCCAAGTAAGTTTACATTGCTACTGCATGCTGAAATTTTATCAAATTTTAAAAAGCCATCAAATAAATTCAGTGTGGAAACCAATACAGTGGGGTTTTCAGTATGATCTTTTGTAGCACAGGGAGACTCGGAGAGGTTAAATGATGATAGAAAGTAATGCAAAGGAATTCCACCGTTTTCCAAAGCAGCACGTTTTATGGTCCCGTTAGGTCCCAGCATCAGGATCTTTCCAAACATTTAGCTACATTTGAAAAATAATTTGTCTGTTGGACAGCCTTTTGGCTCCCTTAAATAAAAGCTTGGATTAAGAGTTGATCCGTGAAGCAAACCTCCTCGGCGCAACAGCAATGCGGTGTGACGTTAGCGGGGACCCGTGGCCCCCCCGACAGCGACAGGAGCTGCAGCAGAGCTCCACCTGCCCACAGGGTTTACTACAGGGGATCGTTCCGCAGGGCGCAGGCAGCTCTCCGTAGTTGCAGCAAGTAGTAGGATGGAGTTAAGCTGAAACATCAGATACTAAGGGGGTGCTCAGATTCTAGTTGCTAACTATGTTAAGATAATCTAGGAGGAAACAGAAATAGCTATAATATATTTCAGAAGTCACAAATACAGCTACATAATGACTTTTTTTATAATTTGAAAAGCTCGCTTTCCAGTTCCTGTGTTTAGTCAATAGACTGCTCGTTGCAGCAGCCTAGTAACTGGGGAGCTGTATCTTGATATAGATAGGTATGAATTTTCTTTTAAATTTTCCTATGTTGCATGGAGTTACTTTAAAATGCCAAATAGTTGATTAGAAGTTGTACATTCTGATCTGTATGTGGTTTTGGTCACTATGTGACTCAACTGTCTGTTTTCACGTGTTAAGATAGGTTCCAGTTCACCTAAGCATTTAAGCATTCGCTTTATGACATCTCTATTCCACAAAACATTTAAGTACCATAGGTTCTTTGTTCCTGAAGCAATCCCTTAAGTGCTTTGCTGAATTGGGCCTTAATGAAGAATGCATACTGTAATTACCAGTGTTTTTTAGGGTATTTTTACGTATCAGTTTTTTAAACTTTTAAAATGAGCCTGACCACCTGCGTTCAGTACTTTGAAATGTTTTCATTTCCCTAGTACCATTTTTAATGTAAAGTTGTTGAAACTTTTCTGTATAACCAAATTGTATTTAATTTGTCAAATCTTTATAATATATGTATGTATTATACAGTTTCAGCTATTATTATTTTCTTTTATTACATTTATAATTTGATCTTGCTGTGTTTTTAATGCCGGTGAATGTTGCTGAATTATTTGTATATGCAAATTGCAAGATCTAATACATTCTGATGCAAGAACAAAGCTTTGTTTTTATTCTCAAACTGTATTACTTTCTTTAAATCTTTTAATTTCATTCCGGTACTGTGTGTTCATTTAAATTAAGTTTTCTAAAGGAGTTGAAATCCATTATCTAGATAAGTAGTTTTTCAGTACTTACCTGCAGCTCTTTGGAAGCAATACTCTTGATTCATGTCATAACTGAAGCATTGTGCATATAAAGTGCATATAAAGTCACGACAGCAATTGAAAGGCCAGGGCTTCCCAGGCTGTATTAACAGGTAAGAGCTGACAATATAGAGCTTCGACATGACTCGTCCCATTGCAGCCTTCCCTTTTGAGTGTAAACGTGAGGATTCAAAGTCTGACCCTGCAATACCTCAGCAGCTGTTCCTCCATGGGTAGATTCGTACAGCACCTAGCGCGACGGCTCTTTGCTCTTCG
This sequence comes from Gavia stellata, assembly GCF_030936135.1. Lineage (NCBI taxonomy): Eukaryota > Metazoa > Chordata > Aves > Gaviiformes > Gaviidae > Gavia > Gavia stellata. Next base: position 38,869,396 of record NC_082602.1, read on the forward strand.
CTCAAGCCCTTCCTCCCAGCAAAGCATCAGTGCGGGGCAGAGCTGCAAGGAGCTGGGGGTCATGCTCCCTTCGAGAGAGGTGGGGAGGAGCGGGGGAGTCCAGCGCCATTTTGCGTTGCAGGCTGCTCCGTGGGATGTAGGAGTGGGCTTCGGAAGCTGAGGGAGACGGGATTTCACCAAATGGGAAGGTTAGGGAGAGGGGAGAGAGCTCACTCACAGCACACGAAACCTTTCTCTTCTTTTGTATGTAGCTTTTAATAGTTCTGTCTTACACTACGGTATCATGCCAAGATAAAAATAGTAGCTTAACTTTCAACTATGTCACCCATCATTAACTGAAAGCCCACTCTAGTTAACAGCAATTTCTGCATTAATTTCAACAGGCTTTATATTGGACCTCGTGCCAAAAATAATCAAGATGGCCCACTGTTGTAACAAGTGTCAGGGGAGGTTTATGTAAACCAGGAGTAAATATGCTGAAAGATTACAATCCTAATGTCAAGCTAATATCACTGAGATTTGGAAAGATTGAACGTTATTTGCCAAGTATGATTTAATGAAGCAATATTTATGCATTTGACCCCTTTAGCCCTGTTTCATATGGCACACCTGGCACCCAACATTTGGGAGGTACCTTTTATACTTGTCGTGGTTTAAGCCCAGCTGGCAACTAAGCACCACACAGCCGCTCACTCACTCCCCCCAGGTGGGGTGGGGGAGAGAACCAGAAGAGTAAAAGTGAGAAAACTCGTGGGCTGAGATAAAGACAGTTTAATAGGTAGAGCAAAAAACACCGCGCGGAGAAGCAAAGCGAAAGAAGGAATTAATTCACCACTTCCCGTCGGCAGGCAGGTGTTCAGCTATCTGCAGGGAAGCAGGGCTCTATCACGCGTAGCGGTTGCTCGGGAAGACAAACGCCATTACTCCGAATGTCCCCCCCTTCCTTCTTCCTCCCCCGGCTTTATATCCTGAGCATGATGTCATATGGTATGGAATACCCCTTTGGTCAGTTGGGGTCAGCTGTCCCAGCTGTGTCCCCTCCCAACTTCCCGTGCACCCCCAGCCCACTCGCTGGTGGGGTGGGGTGAGGAGCAGAAAAGGCCTTGGTGCTGTGTGAGCCCTGCTCAGCAGTAACTAAAACATTCCTGCTTTATCAACATTGTTTCCAGCCCAAATCCAAAACACAGCCCCATACAATCCAAAACACAGCCCCATACTAGCTGCTATGAAGAAAGTTAATCCCATCCCAGCCAAAACCAGCACAATACTGTAGATAATTTTCTGATTATTTTTTCCAAACCTGTTCGGAAGAACTTTTAGTTTGCATGTCCTTCTTGTGCACTGTATGATAACCTATTACAGAACTCTCTTTGTTTTTTTGGGTGTTTATCAAATGCCTTGTTCTAACATTTAAGTATTTGCACTTGGTAATCACGCTGCTTCCAACACAAATTGAACCATCCAAGAATAGCTGTAGCAACATGTCTGCCAGTAGTAAATTTACTGAAGTGTTGCTTTCTGAAGACAGCAAGCGTGTGCATCCTGAGGAGATGTCGGCTTCATCGAAAAGATAGATTTACTAACCAAGAATTTGCCTGCAGAGTTTTAAATACAGGGATACACCACGCTGAAATACAAGAGCCTTTAGGAAATCAGTGTTCAGGAAAATACTGCTGTTTCTTACTGTGACAGTAAATATTACCAAGGTTTTTTTGCATTACATGTAAAAGCTATTTTTTTTTTTTAATAATTCCAGATGAGCTGATAAAATATTTTGTGTGACTGGATCGTATACTTTTAGCAGAGACCAACATGCACGGCTTGTGAACCCACTGCAATTTAACTTTGTGTGAGAACAGACAGATGCCTCTATGTGGTTTCAGAAAATAGAAGAATCTCAAATATTAATCAGTTATTGATTAATCATTGATTAATTTAAATCATTCTTGATCAACTTAATAATTGATTACTACAGATCTGCACAATTTCTAGTATAATAAGGTTCTGTCTAGCAGTATAGTAGAATCACTATTTTTAGATTATTCAAGCCAAATAATGGGGATTAAAAGCTACGAGACGAAGAATTACTTTCTTCCTGTGTTCATCTCAGTGCGCTTCTGTTGGTCTGTTTCTGTATTAAAGATCAACACTAAAAAGTATCTTTGTTAACACACAGCCAATCATAGTGGTTTTATTAACAACAAATCTAAAGTTGTAGAAAGGACTTGGGATCACTCAGTCCTCGCCTCCTTAAAGCAGCTAACATATGGCTGTCTAGATACTGTATTGATAATAAAGTTTCCGTATTTGCCTCTAACATCCTGTAAAAAGAGATTTCTGTGAGAAGGCAACAGTATAATTAAGACCCAATGAGTGGAAGTGTTTTTCTCACAACAGCTACCCTCTGTTCTCTACATGCTCTGTCCCATTTTAATGACAAATCTGTAACAAACAGAAGAATCTAAGACTTCCCTGGAATACAAAAATAATCATACAGAAAGTATGAAACCTGTATCTTTTGCAATCTTGTTTATATAAAAGAACTAAATTTTATCATTGTGCACTTCTCTAGCAATTATTTTTTCTTGGCTCATCTGATGAGAATGTGCACCTTTTTTTCCTACTTCTGAACATTACATGGAAATACCATAAAGACCCCGTGTTTCTTTATCGAGTTTTTGCATTTTACAACTTGCGATGCTGAAGATGGTTATGTTTGTAGAAACTCAGCTTTCAGAACAAACAACCTTTTGTTGTAAACTGTTCGTGAAATATACTTATTTTAATAGGTTATTTAAACAATATAAATTAAGCAAGATCAAAGACATGTTTGTTCTGTATAGGGCATATATGTCAAGTCTAAGCTATGCTTTTCTTAATACAGAAATTGTTCAATGCATCTGAGAATTTTTCAAGCAATTGAACTTCACTGTGGATGTTCTTCATCTTGGGTATTAAAGGATTATGTTGTAATTTAGATATTTTAATAAGAGCTTTCTTCTAGTGACTTTTATACATTTTCTGTGCTACTTTGCACAGAGTAGGAGAATTACTAAATTATTAATCAAGTCGAGACTTTGCCAAGGAAGTTCTTTTCACAAATAATAATTTGTTCTTTCACCTGTTTCCATTGCATCAGAAATGGTTCCAGTGTTTTCCTGAATATCACACTCAAGCTATTTATAAATGTTGAACAAAAGACCCAAGTTGCGACTTCATGTCAGTTGGGTAGACACAAAGAAAGCAAAACCATAGCAGTCTGGAAGAGCTTGAGAAGGAATTATTTAGCACAGCTGCAGTAGGATCAGATTCTGAAGCTCAGTTTGTGCTCGTGGCAGCAGTGACCCGATACCAGCAGACAGGGTGTAGCAGAATAGGCTGTGGGCCACGTATTTTATGTTTCAGTACAACCGGCAGTGAGTGAGCAGCCGGAGGGCTGTCTCTGTCCTGCTCATGGTCTCTGTGAGAGACACCAGCACTGTCTTAGTCTCTATGAAATATATAACTTTTTTTTTTTTTTTTTTGCTTTTATGTTATTTTGCTTCAAAATTTTATACAAGTATTTTCCAGCTGAGATTTTTATGGTAAGTATGTGGCAGCCTACAGATCAAGCGCAAGCTGTTTCCAAGGAAGCAGCGCATGGAATAGCTTTCCTTTCTTGTTAGAGTACTGCGTACTTTAATAGAGGTTGATATAATTTGCTGAATGGTAATTAGTCTGTGTAAACAGAGCTCAGTGGAATCTTGCCCCAGTCATAATGAACAACTGTACAAAGCCCTAACTCTTAACACAAACAGCAGATGTGCAAAATGACCGAATGGGCAATGCAAAATCCCTCTTATGGTCACCTTTAGGATTACAAGTGAGCTGTTGAAGTTCATGGCAAAATTTCCTGGAGTAAGAATTTTGTTCCCAGATGAGAGGGTTTTCACTGTTTTAGTACGCAGGGTTGTCAATGATACGTTTCTTGGTGAGCGGTACACTTGTGTATTATGTCACCAGTTCTGTAACTTTGTAATTGGCAAGCCTGTCACACAGACACAGCACAAAGACATGCCTGGTCCCAGATATGGACTACAAAGTATTCATTTACATTTAAAAAATTATCTATTTCACCAGGACACTGTATAGTTTGCTTTCCAGTCATCTTTCATGGCTGTGAAGGCTTTATGCGAAAACAGCCTATTGGAAAGCTGTTTTTCAAGATGAACTTTGATTTTGTGAAATACAGAAGGTTTTGCTTTAAAATAACTGTTAACTGCTTCACATCATATACAGAAGTTTGATCTTTCACAATTTCTTTCCCATAGTAGGTTGTTATGCTGTGTTCTTTGACCATTTAGAAGAAAGAGAAATGTATTACTTCAAAGTATTTATTAAAGGTGAATAGAAACCATTTTGGAAAACATACCACATTTGTTCATAAACTTACGCAGATTCCTCACGCATAAAAGAATTTGTCAAAATTCAGTTCTGTGTATATTCAGGTGACTTAACACTCTTCCCCTCCCTGCTAGGCAGGTACTGAGGGGGACAGGGAACAAGACTGTTCTTTTGGCATCAGTTTGCTCAGACTGTCTGAAACCTCATTTTCAGGCTGTGGTTCCACAAAACTCTAAGCCAAAGTAACCTCTGTTGCTGGAGAAGTGAATAGAAAAGAAATCTAAAATACGCACAAAAACAAAGTACTTCCAGAAATTCTGAATAATTTAAAAAAAAAAAAAGAGGGAAAGCAATTTACTCTCACAGATTATATTTAAAATATACCCTGCATAACATACATAAGTTTGAATTTCTGAGATTTTCCCCCTCTATTTCCTAGCCACCAAACATAAACTGGTAACTAAACACTTAAATATAAGCATTCAAAAAAATCTTAGGTGCAGTAATGTGTCAGTGTAATAAGCCATCATTTTAAGAGAGGAAGTCTATTGCAAAAGATTAAATTTTTAGAGATTCATCATACAATAGCTTACTAATCCCTAGACTTCGATTTACACAGTGCGAATAGCCTGAAGTATATATTTTTTCAGTGCCCAATAAAAATTCATAAATTAAATCAAATTGAGAACTCATCTGTGATGACAGTGCCACTGAACTCATACTAATCACATCTACATTAACGCTTTTTTGGTAGAAGTTAGCAATTTAATCATCACTTACCAGGTGTAATTCTGTCTGAACTTTCTTAGTTTTGGCAATTCTAGAAGCAAGACTTACCGTAATTGTTTTGTTTGTGCCTCTGTTTCCCTACTGCGTCTTCTGGATCCACTGCCCAAATTACAACTGCATTGAGAGGGTGCTAGTGCATTCAAGGGTAGCTGTTTTCTAAAAATGGGGGCTGATTAGCAGTGATGGCCCTTCACTAATACTAAAGTTGCTGCCTGAACTTAGTGCCTTACTTACCTAACACCTACATACCTTATAAAAGCCCTAATCTAGCAAAAGGTTTAACTGGAACTTGCGCTTTCTTAGACTTTCAGTTAAAAACTAGCAGTAGTACAAATCTGTGAGAAATAATTCATTCATTCAAGTGCTTCCAAACCAGCTGTTCAGAAACTAGAACAAATGACCTCGTATAAGGATCTTCATGTGAGGAATTAAGATGCTAATTTTTCTAATTCTCTTTATTTTGTTCTTCTTCTTGTGCTCTTGGCACGGGACTTCAGCCCCGGTATGCGTTAGGGATTAGGGGCCTTTTTGTATTATTGGGCCACTACCTTCCACTGATAAGCCGGATCATTAAGTCCTGAAAAGGCTCACAGATCCAGACTGACGGATCTCAGTGAAGTAGCTTTCTCCTAATCACCTGTTGATTGGTTGAATAAGTTAAAAATGTCTAAACAACTTGCAAGGAGATTCAAGGACTGATTTAAAATAAACTATTTTTCAACACGTTTTTGAAAGTTGACAGTTTTACTTCAACATGTATGCAGACGTATTTGTCAGCTTGTAGTCCTAGTAAATTAACTGTTCACAGATACAAATGAACCTAACAGAAAATTTAAACCTTGAAGCAAATGTCATTTTTTCCCTCCTATAGATCTACTTTTGGAAATATTTGTATATATGCTGTTTAAGAGAGCACTGCTGCCCTTGAAGACAGATTTAAAGGCACATTTAAAGCCTTTATTATAATTTGTGTTTTCCTGTAAGTATTGCTGTGTATGTAGAGACATTTATCACAGAGGATGTGACAGGATTCTGTGCAGTAAGTGTGCTAATAAACCACTGTATGTCATGCCAGAATATACAATTACTGGCATACTGCTTTTTTTTTTTTTTCTAAAAATCACCAAAGCCCTTGTCAACATGACAATGCCCATATAATGATAGCATAAAAATTGCTCTTTTGCTGTCCAGCTCAGTTTGATCAGGTGTGGGCTAGGAGAGACTGTAATGAATTAGGCTTTCAAAGAGTTTTACTGGTATTTACTGTTTGGTTTAGATACATTGTTCAGGTATAACTGCGCGTGTAAAGACCCCCAGGAAGGATCTGACTTTAATATCTGTTTATTGGCAATGATACCCAGTGTTAGAATTCTGATTTTGTCTGTATGTTTTACATCTAAATACAAGAGTGGCCAGTAGCATAAAGCTATCGTGACAAGCTGAAGGTATAATAATGAGGTCGTGACTTAATATGCTGAACTAAACTAAAACCCCACAAAAGCTTATAAAATAGACTTAAGAGTAATTTAATTCGAAGGAAAAAAAAAACATTTAAAAAGCTGCTTACATATAACTGTATCATATCGAAAGTACCTTAAAGTCATCATACCACATAAAACAGTATTGGAGGCAGACTAGGTAATTAAAATAGTAATAATATCAAAAGGAGTTCTGCTGTGTGAAAGATCTGAATAGTAGAGTTTTATCCCCTGAAGCACAAAACAATGGATGACCCTGTAAAAGGCCTTTCTCCCTTTTTATCTCTTTCCCCCACCCATGCATGCATAGAACTTCAACTTGGAATTAAGGTCACCAGATTCCATATCTCAGTAATGCCTATTTATTAGGAAAAAAAAAAAATCAGGCATTGCTCAACAACCTGTCTATTTTCCCTTGGAGTTTCCCCAGCCATCTTGAGGGGGAAACTGTAAAAGTGTGATGTTGGGGTAGAAAGAAAGGAATTGAGCAAGGCTGTCATTGCTGTAAATACATAACAGTAAAAATAAGGTTTGCTTTTTGAAGGAGTCTGGTAACTAAAATATTTTCATTTCATATGTCTTTGATAATATGGTGTGTATCAAAAATACCGTGCAAGTTGGAACCCACACTGCTCCTTCAGGATGTTTTTCCTGTGGTCATCTTAAAAGATAACAACCAGGTTTAAGTGTTAGTTACCAGTTTATGTGTGGTGGCTAGGAAATAGAGGGGAAAAATCTCAGAAATTCAAACTTATGTATGTTATGCAGGGTATATTTTAAATATAATCTGTGAGAGTAAATTGCTTTCCCTCTTTTTTTTTTTTTAAATTATTCAGAATTTCTGGAAGTACTTTGTTTTTGTGCATATTTTAAATTTCTTTTCTATTCACTTCTCCAGCAACAGAGGTTACTTTGGCTTAGAGTTTTGTGGAACCACAGCCTGAAAATGAGGTTTCAGACAGTCTGAGCAAACTGATGCCAAAAGAACAGTCTTGTTCCCTGTCCCCCTCAGTACCTGCCTAGCAGGGAGGGGAAGAGTGTTAAGTCACCTGAATATTCACGTGCTGCCTGGCAAATCTCTATTCCCTTGGTTTTTAAGCACTTGCCTATACTGTTTCATGGAGGCAAAACCAGCACCTTCTGCTCTCTTTTCTGGAAGTCCAAAAGCTTTCATGACTCCCTTGGACATCAGAAAGAATGAGAAAGCAAAGAGGTAGCTTGCTTTTAAAACTTAATATTGTGCATCGCGTAGAAGGGACTGGAGAATAAAATGAGGTGGTTGGGGCCTACATTTTGTAATTTCAGACCACTGGTGCAAATTTTCAAACTACAGGAAGAACCGAACATAATCATGGAAGTTCCGTAGTCTCAGCATAATCTGTATAAATTTTTAAAAGCATTTTAAAAAGCTATCTTCTGTATTCTGGAGAGGACTATGGTTAAGAGCCCTTCCAATCTGAAAAGTGTTTCTGATCTGAGATTATATTCAAAGGGCTCAAAGGTACCTTCCTCTCCTCGGCTATTTTCAAATTAGGGTTTCTTGTCCTTTTCAACACCTGGATATTATCTCATTGATGAGAGATTAAGTTTTTACAAAGACATGATAGCAATATCAAAAATATAAGCTTGATCAAGGATGAGGATGGCAACAGTACCGGATTTGTCTAGGAACAGCTCTTTCTACCTCTGTGTGACTGAACTAAATTCTGGTTATTTGACAGTTGTTTTTTTCCCTTTGTGTCCTCAAATACAGAGCAGCACAAACAGCATTTGTCTTGATTCTTGATTGTTTGTCTTGCAGATTCTCACATTGAAGTCTTAGTAATGGATCCCTGTCAGGGAGCAGAGATGGGAATCAGGTTTTGTAGATAAATGAAGGTAATGAATGGCTGAATAAAATGGACTTAAAACGCTAGTTTAGTTTTTATTGCAGCTTTCTCATTCTTGTTCCCCCCCCCTTTTTTTTTTCCTCTGTTAAAGCCCCTTATTTTTATGTTTATTTTAATATAGTTACCAAGAGACCAGTGCAGAAAGCAGATACAGATGCTTAAATAAGTTTAGAAGGCAGCTGCCTAAATTAAGCTGAAGGGATATAAACTGATTTTGGGCCTTTTTTACTGACCTGAGGGGTTCTCACGAGGCTTAAGCAACATTAGTAGCTAAAGAGGGGCACATTAAGGACCCACCTGAGTCCCCCCCCGAATCCCTCTCCCTCACACAGGGCTGAAGGGCTCACAGAAGGGCTGAAGAAACCTGCCCAGGCCCAAACCGGCACCCGCGAGGCGGAGGCCGCCCGCCCGCCCGGCGGAGGGCCGTTGCGAAGGCTGCGGGAGGCGCAGGGTTTTACAGCGGAGGCGCTGGCGGCGGGGCCCGCCCTGAGGCGGTGAACGGCTCCCAGGGGCGGCGCCCCAGCCCTGCGCCGCCATTTGAAATCAAACCGCCTCCGCGCCACTTATTGGGTCCGCCGCGCGTTCACGTGACCTCCCTTCTGCCAATCGTGGGCCGTCGCGCGCCTTTTCGAAAAACTCGTCGCTTGCGGTCGGCAGTTCTTTTCTCCTTCCGCCAAGCCGGCATCAGTAAGGCTAAAAGAGTCCGGCCGCCCAGCGGCGCCTGCCACAGCCGCCCGGGCTCGCTGTGTCCCCTCAGCCATGCCGGCCGTCAGCGGGTGAGGGCGGCGCCGGTTCCGGGGCTGTCCGCACCGCGCCCCTGCTCTGTTTCGGCGCGGCGCAGGGATACAGCCGCGGGCGCCGGGGGTGCGAGGGCCCGGCGCGGCGGGCGCTGGCGCGCGCGGGAAGGCTCAGTCGGCGCCGCGCACTGACAGGAGGGGCCGCGCAGGCGGGGGGCGCAGCACTGGCGCCGCCACATCGGCCCCTCAGCGGGCTGCCAGCGCTCCGCCGCAGGTAGGAGGTCTCCGGGCCGCCGCTGCGCTCAGGGCTGCGGGGCGCGGCGGTGGGCGAGCGCGGCTTGGTGGGGAGGAAGGGCCGTCCCGGGGGTGAGGGGGGGATCGGGCCGAGCGGACGCGGCTTTGGGGCGCCGCGGGGAGGAGTCGGGCCGCGTTGCTTCCCTCGGTGGCCGCCTGCTTGCCGGCCGGCGGGAGCCGGGCCGCAGCAGCCCCGGCCGCGCCGGTGGCTGTGGGGCACCTGGCGTGCGGACGCGGCTGCACGGAGGGTAACGGTGGCGTAGACTCCGGCTTCTGCATCTCGTGTGGCGTTTTTCGCTTGTAGGAGTTGGTGGAAACTGTGAACAGGGCACTTTGGGGAAGGAAAACTGAAGACTGCCGTTTCCTGTAACGTACAGGTAAAGGCTTTTCTGCAGGGTACTGTCAAATTTGTCCTAGAGCGTGTGTTGTTTTGCTTTTTCAGCAAGTATTTTATCGTATGAAACTCAGCCAGAAAGTTCAGAAGGATCGCTCTTAACTACATTAGGTCCCTTGTTTTCCGCTTGCCACTTGCAAACGTGTATTTGATAGCGCATTTTATATATGCTTTTTTGAGGATTGCTTGTGCTTCGTGGCACGCTCACATTTCTGTATGTAAGGAGGAGCGTATCTGGTTGTGCAAACGCTGTGGGTTTGGTTTGGGCTTTTTTTGCGAGTTAAACGCCGTTCCTTCTGCTTTCGCCGTGTGTGCGCGCACAGATGCACTTGCCACCCTTGCAGTCGTACCGGCGGCCTATCACCCGATCCTAGCAACCGCCAAACTTCCAGCCTCCTGTTCCCCTGTCTTCCTGCGAGTCCTCCTTCGTGGAAGTGCCAGCATCTCCTCCTTTTTCAGGAGGGTACAACTATAGTCAGTTGGTCTCTGTTTACTTTAAAATCAAGTCTAAGAATTTCCACGTAGGTAAGAGAATGCGTAATACCTAGATTTAGGTGAGGAGGAGTGACTGGTTACATGAGAGTAGTTTTACGCTGCATATGGGATGAAATGTACGTGCTGGCCCTGAATCTTTGCAAAGGCTCTGATGGGTAGCAAATACCAAATGCATATGTGAAAGTAGTATAACTGGATTTACGTGAACATGTGATGACTGCCCTTGCTACCCTGTGTAAGCCTCAGTTTCTCCAAATGTGTAGTGCCTTCAGCTTCCCGGGTGTGATTACAGCGGTTGCTCACGGTAAATAGTTCCCTGTTTTTTACACAGGCAGGCGCATGTAAATGGCACTGAGATCCTTCTGTTGTACCTTGGAAAATGTCTCTTGAACAGAAGTAAAAAAAATACTTACATTGATTTACTTTCATAAATATGTAAAGCATTATTTCAATGAGTAATTTTGATGTTCTTTTATAGGTAAGATTCCTTACACTTGAAGATGCCACTCTTTGGGAATATTGTTGTAATTAAACGGAATGGGACTGATGGCATTAGTTTTCCACTCACTGCAAGTTCTTGTTTATTTGGAAGGTGAGAATTAGTTGAATACTTGCATACATCAAAATAGTATTAGTGATATTTTTCCTGCAGATTGTATCTTTTAATAGTTATTTGCAAAAATAAATGTTTGTTTATTTGTGAATCATGTTCGGGGGAGGGAGGGTGAGATTGGACTAAGGTTAATTGTAAGACTAAAAAGCTAACCTTAATTTTTGTTACCCTTTTTTTCCCTTGCCAGAACTACTTTTTTCTTTTTTTTTAAGTTGCTGGCCAAAGGAAATCTGGGGAAGGGTTTGAAAGTAATACACAGTTGACAAGCCAGTGATGGTATTCTTTTATACAGAGGCAGTTTCCAGATAATTGACTAGTGAAGAGGGGCGAGGTACATGGCTTGTATTCAACCATCTTCATTACATAAGTTCTTTTCTCAATTTTTTTTTTAATTTTTTTTTGTTCTCCAAAACCTCAGTAATGGAATACATCAGCCAATATCTAGAATTAACATTAGAAATTAATAAGAACTTATAGCTCCTCCTCCAATCTTGAAACTCGCTTTGACTTATACACTTGAGTGATAGTGGGTTTTGAGCTTGGTCCAGCTATTTTACATTAAAAGATAAAATTAATATACCTGAACAGTATATGTGAAGACTTGAATAGATGATCTTACTATAAATAGGCTTCAAATAAAATGGTTTTGCTTCTCTTAAACTAGGCCTGTTCAGCACTTTACTGACTGACAGATATCTTAAATAACTGTAATTATTCAGTCCGGAATCAGATCCTGTAGTGAAAGTCTATGGGAAGTACTCCAGTGACAATAATACTGTTCTGTGGCTTCAGCAGAGCTGCCCAGGCAGGTGATACTTAATGGTGCAAACGTTAATTTCTGCCAGCTGCATCAGTGAGAGGTGTCAGGTACTTCTGTGAACAGTACCTCTGGTATGATAGCTGATAATGTTTGCTGCCTAAGACTTACAGTATGTCAAAAGTGTTAGAGATTACCTTAAAAAAAAAAAAAAGAAAGAAAAAGCCTGTACGCTTAGAAACACAGTTTCACTTACTAAGAGCTTTTAAGAAGGTACAAGTAACTATCTAGGTGAGAACAAAGGTCTATCTACCTAATATTCTGTCTCTGAGAGTGATCAGTAACAAATGTCTAAGAGCGAGCTTAAGAGCATGTGCTGGTATTTTCTAAAAGTATTGCACAAGTCTTCAGCAACTTGCAAGTCAGGAAACAAGTGATTTCAAACCACCGGGTATCTGTTGTAGACATGTCTCTTTCGGCTTGTTGTGAACTGCTGTTTTCAGAATTTGGGTATTTCACATATTTTTTCTGATACGGATTCTCTGATGTTGTAGAAGTGTAAGCTCCTGTTATTTTTTGCCACAGTTGAAAGACTTAGGTAGTTGTTTTCTTCATGTTACCAAATTCAAGAAAGTATGCTGCTGTACAATTTTTAGCTGAAAAGTTGGGAAACTACCTAATTCGATTTTTCTGTCTTCTGGGTGTCTTGAAACTCAAATTGTGTTTTCACCCACAGGAGAACAGAATGTGACATTCGCATCCAATTGCCTCAGGTCTCAAAAGAACATTGTAAAATTGAAGTAAATGAAAACAAGGAGGTAAGATACACACATTTTAATGGCATATGCATTGCATCGTTGCATGTCATCAGGCTACTGAAGTGTTTGTTTTATTTTTAGGCAATATTGACTAATTTAAGTACAGTAAATCCTACGCAGCTGAATGGCAGTTGTTTTCAGCAACCGGTACCTCTGAAGCATGGAGATGTGTTAACTATTATTGATCGTTCTTTCAGGTAAGTGCCAGTGACAAACTCTTAATGCCTTGATCCTAGCCCATGTTGTGCAGGCAAACAATGCAGAGTGAGCTTTGTGGATGCGGGCTCTTACTGCTGGATGAAGATACAGAAGATGGCTGTAGATAAATGGGAAAAATTAAAATGTCCTTTTACCACCTTCAGAAACAGAACTTAGTCTAGTTTGTTTCATATTTCTTTGCGATGTCTTATAGACCTTCTTCAGAAGGCAGGGTTGCTTAAAGTTATTTTCTTTTTATCACTTTTATATTACGTTAATCTAAACCAATAAAGATAGAATTGTCTAGAGAGATCATTTTGATTTTGTTTCGAAGGTAGTCATTTTTAGGGGAAAACTTAGAAGAGTTTTGATGTACTTAAAGCCTTTAAAAGTGATGTGTGTATTGTTCGGAGCGGACAACGATTGCTAGGTCATGTGTCTTAATAATGGGAATTTAGTCATCAGCTATTTCACAAAAAATTGTTGCCTTACTTTTTAAATATTTCTTCCAGATTTGAATATCCTCTCCAATCAACTCCAAGAAAGAGGCGTTCTAGATCTCCAAAAGATGAAACGCTGCAGGTAATTTTGTGGCCATAGGCTTATTTATTACAAGTACATTGGTATTAGTACTGATTCCATTTCCTTGTTCTGTTTTCTTAGGAATAATTTTTCAGCCATAGACTACCTTTCTGTTTGAAAATACAAATAAACTCCTTCAGATAAGGACTTTAAAAAAAAAAAAAATAATTTATTAATTCTAGACTTACCAGTTTCTGGTAATAGATACTTAATAATCTATGATGTTGCTAATACAGGTAAGTTATTAAAAATTAATCCTTAGCTTTTTTGAAGAGAGGATGGGATGCAGGAAATGCAGAAGGCATTGGTTATCTTTGTACTTTAAATGGGGAGTTTGCCCTGGAGAATGAGCATTCTTTTTGTCAAAACTAATCTGTTGTTCTATGGGCTAGTACCCTAATGTATTGTTGGGATTTATAAATATCAAACTAAGTCTCTCTTTTAATACTTTATTTTCATTAGTCCATATTTTTGTTCTCAGCAAAATTTTCTCCCTTAAAGGGGGTAGTGTTAGTTTGTGAGTGCTGTGGCTATTGAAAGATTTTTATTTTTTTATGTTATAGTTCTCCTATTTAAACAAAAATCTTCCACTAGGTCTGGTAAGAAGGTGAGAATCAAATGTGCTTTTAGAGCTAATCATTTTAATGATAAACCAAGACTTAAATTCTTGCTACATAGGGCCTCAAACGTGTATTGTTCAATGTTCTTAAATTTTGAAATCTAGGTTTTATTGGAATACTTTAAAGCCTGTTTAGTAAACAATGCATATACTTCTACAAATCTAGTGTTGTTCAATGTACACTTGAAAGCGAAACTGTAAAATATTTGCTGCTCTGCTGTAATATTGTACAAATTTACAGGTTCTTCATGTTCAGCAGGTGGCAGAAGTGGAATTATTACGCAAACAAACTTCAGGACCTAAAAGTCTTCATGCTCCAGGTTGGTACCTGTTTTATGGGGGCTGTGTTTTCTTCTTCCCCTTAACTGTATTTATTCTTAGCATAAGAGGAAAAACAAAGTTGAAAAGAGCAAAAGAAATATATTTTAAGAGTTTTCAATCTGAGTACAGTACACCTTGCTATGTCAGTGTACTATCTCATCATACTTAGATGTTATGATTTACCAAAGCGAAGTCCTACCAGGAGAAATCAGTTTAATTGCATCCTGACAAATGGGCAGTAACGGTTAGCCTGGAATTGGCAAAATCCATATATGTTGCTTTGATTTGTGCAAATTTGGTTTATGAAGACTATAGTTAAGAAGGGAGTTCAGTACACCAGCTTTGCAAATGCAATACAGATGTCAGTTGAAAATTATATGTGAAACAATTACCTATTACATTTTACTTTTCAGCAGCATCAAACAAGTATAACATGGCAAATTCACCTTTGTGATTAAAATTTAACTTGCTGTTCTCTGCTGACCTAGAACACAGCTAGATTGCTTTTGAGCAAATATTGCATTATCTCATGTATTCTTACCTAGCAAGAAATTGAAACAGGTATAATTTTGGAGTTATATAGGAAGGGTTAATTTTGCTGATTGAAATAACAATTTACAATATCTGTTTCATGGAGACCCAGTAAAAATCTTCTAGAGCTACTAAGTCTGAGTAGTTATAGACCATGGACTGACTAAATGCTAGGACTTCAGCTTCCCATCCTTCTTGTCTTAAGTAATGCTACTTTCATGGGAAAATATAAGGTTTGTTAGATGGAGGCTATTTATCTATGGACAGGTTTGATTTTTGTGACAAATGTTTGTTCCAGTGCAAAAAACCCAGGCTGTTTCAAAGTTTTCCGTTTCAGTGGGTGGTTGTGAGAGCTTCTGTATTCACAGGGTTTGGGTGATAGGTTCCCCAACACTGTCCTGTGATACGACAGTCTTTGCTTCATTGTTCTATCAACTTTAAGGGAGCAACTTGTCAGCTCAGGAAAAAAAATACTGATGTACTTGTCTGCAGCTGGGTAAAAGCTTTCACAGAAAGATCTAATTTCCTGTTATTTCCCATGTTACTGTCTTCCCCTCCTCTCCTTTTCTCCTTTCCCAGAAGATAATTGACAGGCTTTTCCTTGTATGTCAGAGCCCCTACCTTTATCTTTACCTGGATTATTTCCCATCACAATTAAGAAAAGTCAACACATATCAGCACTTGTTTCAGCAGGTGTTCCTGCTTACATAAAGTAGTGTTGAGAAATAGACCTTGTAGATGTATATATGTACATGAGGTCTCAGAGGCTTAAAAAGGCACCATCTTATCAGATGAACTCCGTTGGCTTGCGTAGACTCCTTGCTCATGGAAGACGCAAAGTGAAGCATGCTACCTCAAGCTTCCTTGGATGCAGTTTACAGATTGCAGTGGAATGGCAGCACGTGTGCAGTCACTTGCTATGTCTCACCTGGGAGGTGGCAGCTCTGTTTTAATGTCTGGCGTTACCCTAAAAATGTGTTGCCACAGTTCAAGCAATATAGCACCTATGTAAACGCAGGACAAAAACCAGACTGAATTGTGGTGAGCCGATCTAAATGGTTGTTTAATTCTATGCTCATAGATTTTTCTTGGGGCAGCCCTGAAAGATGTATATGAGCCATTGATTCTGAAGAAAAACAGAAGTGTGACATACCGAGTGCCTTACCTGAATATGGGAAAAATTCCAGATTACAACTTAAAATTTTATGTTAAACATTTAGATACTAATGCTTCTATTATGAGAGAAATTGTTACTGTTAACAGCTTTGTTTACAGTACTGTATCCTGGACTGTCTTGGGAGAGGAAAGGAAGGAATTTTTATCTGTATTTATGGAACTCATATTTGTAGTTTTGCAATTTTTATGTAACTCTGCATCTGTATTACTTTTTGTTTTGCTTTGCTTTGTAGATAATGCTGAGTGTGAAGAAAAAAATGCCAATGAAAATAAACAAAGTACAGAGGAAAATATTTCCAAAGCTTTACCCATCAAACCACGAACACCCAAATCTTCACACAGAATACATCAGTCTAGTAAAAAGCAAAATGAAATGTCTCCCTTTAGTAAACTTTATGAAAAACTGAAACATGAAATTAAAGTGAAAAAACCTCTGCAAGAGGGAAATGTATCTCAACAAGCCGCAAAAGAAGATGGTAAGAGTGTTCTGCTAGAACCAAGTGCTCAAATTTCATCAAGTTGTGTTTATGAGCTGGGAAGCCTGACTAAAGACAAAGAAGTAAGCAGAAATGAAAACATTGAAGAATGTAAAATAAAAAAAAAGCAAGAAGTAATTAGTTCAGAATTTAACCAGATCTCAGCTGTAGGAAGTGCTACCAAGAAGAGTTTTACCAGAAGTCCTCAAACTTCTGTTTCAGGGGAGTTGTCAAGAGATACTGGTAAAAGAAGTCAGTTGCAAGATCATAAGGAACTAAGTACAGCAGGCAAATCTGAAGGTACTGAAGTTACAACCAAACCCAGTAAGGAGAATGATGGAAATGCAGCATTTTCACTGAAGCTGTGCTCTATAGAAAGCTTGGATTATGCAGATAAAATGAAAATATACAGCTCTGCAATAGTCATAGATAAACTAGAACAAACAACTAACATGACAAATGTTTCTGAAGTAGATAAATATGTTCTGTCTACACCAACGCCCAGAAGGAAGAGTCCTCGGTCTCATTTCATATCGCCTACTAAAGAAACTAGTGGAACGAATCCTGTAAATACTGGTACTCCAACAACTCAACGACGTGTGTCATTGAAACACAAGTCTTCTTCAGAAATTCCAGCTGAAACTGAAAGGGAAGATTCAATGTGCAGAAATGATAGCCTCAAACAACTGCCTTTGGCAGAAAATAAATGCTTCAAACAAAGACAAAATATTGAACAACATACCCCAGGAAAACCTGTAAAAGAAGAAGTGCTGAAAGAAATTTGTGATCAGGCAAACTTTGTTAACTCAAAAGAGGGACATTCTGAAACTCCTGCCGCTTTTTCTAATTCCAAGAGTCCCAGAAGAAATAACAGGCAAAGTAAAGAATTATCAAACAAAAGTGTCCATTCAGAAACACTGGCTTCAGAAGAGTTAACATCGGAACTGGCATCTCCTGCTGGTCAGAAATCTGACTCTGGAAGAAAGAGGGGTAGGCCGAGGACCTCTGGACTGCTAACTGAAAAAGCATTGCAGGCAAATGCTGTTCAAGAACATCACGATGAGACTACAGACAGAAAAGACAGTGGAACTGAAGAAGAGCTGGCCACGAAGGGATATCATCGGAAACAAGATCCGGAAGATGCCAGTGTTACAAGACCTCGTAGATTGTCATCAAAGAGAAGGTCTTCTGGAAGTGCTACTGTACTGAAAGACAACGAGGCTGTCTCAGAAATGAGTATTTCTGGCCTGTTGGCTGGAGAAGAATCAGGTAAATATGTTTAATCCCCTGCCTTGTTGTTTTTGTATTTGATAAATTCTTGTAGCATTTTTATGAGAATTTTTCTGCTTACATAAAACATAGAACTCGTTGTTGACATCATTAGTTCTAAAATATTTCTCAGTAGTTATATTTGGCCATAAAAATACACAGTAATACGTATAAAAGTTTACTCAATTGAATCTATTTCTCTTTAAGGTAAGTTACCTTCTGATGAGTTTCCAACTTTAAAATGCACAAGTAAGCACTGTTTTCTATGTGGGTTAACATGTTGTCTTGGGTTCTCAGATACATAGAAATATTTTCAATTGTTATTTTTAGGCAAGACAAAAAGGATATCTCAGAAGAGGAAAAGTGGTGATTTGTTACTTCAGCCTTTAGGAAAAAGAAAGAGAGTGTCTTTTGGTGGTCATCTAAGTCCAGAACTTTTTGATAAAAGTTTGCCTCCCAACTCACCCCTTAAAAGAGGCGCGATTCCTGCGAGACTGAGCTTACCATATGGAAACTCACCGCGTGCAGTTCTGAAAAAGGCTCAGGGATTGAAGCACTTTGCAGTTCAGGTAAATGTTAAAACTAATCAAGTTGCTAAGACAATTAATGTGAACAGAATTTGTAAATTCTAAGACTTCTAAAAAGTAATTAAAAATTATTAGGAAACCTTGCTAGATGTATGTTGGGAAGTGGAAATTTTAATTGCAAATTAAAATGGTATTTGAAATCAGAAGAATTTAATCAGCATTTATTTAGCTTCTCCACTGTAGGAAAGGGCTCAGCTTATCCTTTATATCTACCTGTCTTTATACAGGAGGTGCGTTTTTATTCACCTCACACACTATTGCTTGTTCTCGTGCATATGTGAGTGTATATTTCTGTAGGTTTGTGCTTAGCAGCGGTGTCTACAAGCTCCAGTTTACCATAAATAACAGAAAACAGAACAGTAGTTTGTTGGTAGACTGTGCAAGCGACTGCCTCGTGGTTTGGCTAGAAGTTTGAAAACATTTGCTGTTGATTTAAACTAGTTAAAATGTGTGTAGTGTACTTCATGTGAACAAAACTTTTGAATAAAGTAGAATAATAAATTCAGTTAATTTATTCAATTGAATTTGCATATGTCTTTTGAGACTGTTTTGAAATTTAGAAATTGTTACAAGAGTGTTCCCAGAGAATAATTTAAGGCTTTTTTTCAAATGATCTGATGATACTTTATACTATTGTATTTACTTGTCAGAGATGTAGATGAGCATTTGTAGTTCAGCTACATGCAGTAACATTTTATCTTTATGTATTTTTTTTTCTACCAGGAACTTTCCGAACATTTGCAGGAAGAAAAAATGTCACCAAAAAATTTGCCAAGCCAGAAGTCCTCAGTGGCCTCATCCCCTGCCTCTGGGAAGGCAACACCTAAGTTTACTTTAGGCTCTCCAGCACCTTACACAAAAGGACGTTTCTCTGTCTCTCACGTCACGACACCATTACCAATTGCAGAAGAGAAGGATGCTGTTGCAGAAGACATGAATACAAAGGAGAAAAATGGTGCCCGAGTGAAAACACCTAAATCTTCTCACATTAACCAAGATGATAAAACCTTTTTAACGGCTACACCTGACAAATCGACAAGTGCACAACTTGCTTTGAAGGTCACCCCCGTGAAGAGGAGAAGTGGGGCTGTAGCAGTTATCAATGCAAAAAGAAGAAGTGGTGCCTCTAGTGCCAATTTACTAGGTTTGTTTCAGCATTTAATTTTTGTTATTAATTTTAATGCTTTAAAATACAGGAACAAGACCGAAGTAGGTCTATTATTTCATGGTGCAGAGGCCACTAAATGATTGGCATATCTTCTGACGGTTGTTGGACTTGTTGGAAACAATTGGGAATTGCAAAGTCTTACATTCTCTCATATTCATAAAGCAAATAACTAAAGCATCTATAGCACCGCAGCATTTAGAACACAAATCCTAATGTTCAGAAGTTGAAAAATGGTAGAATTAAGGTTCTCCTTGCAAGTTTAGTTGCAATAATGATCCTTCAAGTTCGTCTAGTATTGAACTAAATCAAATTATATCAGTAACATCCATTTTGATTTGAAAACGTGCGCTTTATAGCAATCTAGCTTCAGTTTGTTTTCTTTGTGCTTTTTTTATAGACAGTTCACAACCTTTGTCCATGGACTGGACTGCACTTAACTGTTGTTGTATATAACAGATATAATTAAAAAATAAGATAATAACTGGGTGTTAATTTGAATATTTTGAATGTTGAACATTTGAATTTGAATGTTGAACACTGCTTTGAAATAGTTTTGACAGCATTGGAAACACTGAAAAACAGTGCATCAGTTTCTTCTGTAATAGGAAAAGAACACCACAGGTCTTAAAAATTTTTGATGTCTACTTTGTATCCAAAATAAAACTCTGTGTTTCCAATGCTTTTTCAGATAATTTCCTGCATGCTTGGCATTTTTCTACATATTCTGAACACCCTAGCAATGACAGCTTTTGAAAGTTCTTTTTATTTACAGACTTTCCCCAACTTGCACAGCAATTCTGACAAGAGAATAATAACATCCTTTTCTTCGGGAATGGCATTCCCCTTTTTATCTCTACTTAAAAAAATAATCATCTCTTTTATGTGATCCCTGTCTTCTCATAGCCTATTTCTGAAGTAAACGAGGCAGATGTCCTACTAACTTACAGCTTCATTTATTACACAGCTGTAACTAATTCCCTGATTCCTCTGCTGTGTACACAATGATGCTGTGATAAAGGTAACCTTGCTTTGGGAATTTTCAGAGTATGTTATAAGGAGAAGCTGATACAAGAAAAATTATGGAAAGTTTGATTAGATCTGAATGCTGTAAGCAGTATAAATAAATAATTTCCCGACTATGAAATTCCTTGGGAAGGTGGTGAAAGAAAAGCTGGATATGTTTCACTTAGAAGCCATTTCTCTGATGTTAAATCTCATGTCCCACCAGGGAAAAGTTCAGGTATAATAATGAACAAGACTGAAAGGCTCACGGCAAGTTTCTATGGGGAAAAATTATTTCCTCACAAAAAGAGTGAGGACAGAACTGGGTCAGCCTTCAGTTCTAGGATCTAACATCCATTTGACACTGTATGAAGCTCTTTGCTGTGTTTTGTTGCGGAAATAGCCATACTTGGACACTTGTTAAATTTCAGCTGAAATTGGGTCTTCTAACTGAAAGCGTTAGTATAGGCGTTGTCAGCTGATACAGCAACCACTTTCCTATGCCTGACTGCAGCAAATCCGTTGGAATCATAAAGAAATAATTGTGAACTTCCATTTATACAGCTGAGAATTAAAGTGGTTATTTCTGTCTTGCTTTCTAGTTGCAAAATCGTGGGCAGAAGTGGTAAAATTAGGAGTTGCAAGACCACAGTCAAAGACTGTTAAAAAAAGTGTCCGAAAAGGAAGATCCCTAAAGAAGATAACCCAATCACCAAAGGTATTCTTTTTCGTTTTTCTTTTTTTTTCTTTTTTTTTTTTTTGCATAACCACAGAACAGTTCATAGGTATTTTGCTACAGAAGCTGGAAGCTTATGAGCTTTTAGTATGATCTTAAATGTGTGTTGATGTCTTTGTCACAGCGTATAAGAAATGTAGATTTTATATAAAAGGAATCTTGTTTACTAACTTTTTTTCTCTTCTTTCCCCTCTGCAGACTCCAGAAAGAAAAATAAAAGGTCATTTTAGTACAGGTCATGCAGAGTCACCTGCTACGATAGTTGTAGGTAGAGCTTATTCCACCACAGTCAGAATGGCTGGACAGGTGCCTAAAGTGGTAAAAAATCCTGTCTTGAAGCTAAACATGAACATGGATGAAAGCTTCACAGGTAAGTTTTTGAAGTCTGTTGCTCACTCTGCCAGCTGTGTAGTTCTTCTGTCAAAGCATATGCTCATTTCTCTGAATATAATTTATAGGAATGACTGAAATGTTTCAAACTCCAGAAAATAAAAGTGGAAAAACATTACCTTTGGCCACTCTTCAGAAGACTGATTTTACACCAACGTGTACTGCAGTGGAAATTTCTGAATTGCACACTCCTGAAGAATCTGGTATGTTTGTTACTTGAAAAGAAAGGAAATGTTTAGGTATATTTACAGGTAGTGGTGCGTCTGCTACTTGACACAGTGAATAGTCTCAGCCTAGGCAGACTTGATGTGTTGAGATGAAGTATTTGGCAACCCATAAAAAGAACCGTTGATTTTTGTCATGTATTGAAAGACGTGGTTTTAGTTCTAGTTAATTTTTGAGTAGCTGTTATTTTCTTATTCCTTCTATTTAGTATGAAACTTCAAAATGTTGTATTGTTTCAGGCAAATCTTGTACTGAAGCATGGCACTTTCTTAATCTGTTGTCTGGATACCTCTGAATCCAGGGACAAAGTTCCATGGCAGGGAGAGAGAGGTTATTGTGTAATCTTGCAGAAAAAGTCTATTCAAAATTTTTTTTAAAAAGTGTCAGGTTAGAAAGATTTGCATTAAGATGGTACCTTGTTGTGCATCTTTTGCTAATAACCTTGCATGCCAGTCATTGTGTCCCTGTATATCTCAGAATTCTTGAAATTCAAATTCTGTTTTCTTGAGAATTTAGCAAAACTAAGCATCTACTGAGACACCAAGAAAATCAAGAATAAATCCTCCAATATTTAAAATAATAATAGTTGAAATGTACTTTCGTTTATTTCAGATGTTGTTGAAGATAGGCTTAGGTATAAAAAACCTTGTTATAACTTCAGAAGGGAGTCCAGTAAAAAGTGTTTTCTTTTAAAAGAAAAACTAGTCCAGTAAAAAGTGTTTTCTTTTAAAAGAAAAACTAGTAGAGTGATCTTCATCCACTTGAAGATGTCTGTTATCAGCTATTATTTATCCTGTTATTTAGTGCTTTCCTTAAATCTGTGGGCAAGCCCTTAATCTTAGATTCTATACGCATTGATCCTTTTGTATGTCATGAATGCTTTAGTTTCATAATTTAGGGAATATGGACTGAAAAAACTAGTTTATTTCTTAACCCTGCTGGACCAGGAATTTGGAAGGACTTGAACAACTTATGATTAGGACTTGACAGGATAGGAACTACAAAGGCAAGTTATTGCTGGATCCTACAAGCCTTGATTATAAACTGACACCAGTAGACGTGTGTACTTTATTTCTTGTTTGAAGATGAGGGTTATGCTTTTAAAATGAACAGAGAGATAGTTTTAAGATTGAGATTATAGTTGTAGTTAAGGATAAGGGATTCCTAGAGTTACCCTGTTCCTCCAGCCTGCAGTACTCTTACTTGTTACTGGCCTGCAGGTAGAGACTCATTAATTGCAACTCTCTGAGCCTGATCATCCAACCAGTTCTTTATTCAACCAGTTGCCCATTCATCTAGCCTGTGACATTCTTGTTTGGATACCAAAATATCGTGGGAGACCTTGTTAAAGTCACATTAAATAATAACCACTGCTTTCTTTTCATCCACATATCTGTTCTTTTTATCATAGAAGGTAATCGAATTGGTCAAGTATGATTTTCCTCAGAAAAATTGATGCTGATTGTTCCCAATCACCCTGTTCTTCCTGTGCCCAAAAGTGTGTTTCAAGAGGACCCGCTCCACTATTTTTCCAGGGACTAAAGCAAGGCTAGTCTTTCAATATTCAAGGCTTGGGTTTGAGTATATTATTCTGGAAATAGCATTTCTGGCATTATAAATTTGATCTAAATTGTGTTTCAGGAAGAAAATGCAACTTCCTCTAAAATCTTCTGTGAGTTGTTCTGACCAGACGTTTTTCCATAACGTTTCCTTTGTTTCAGTTCTTTTTGACTAGTGGGAGGAATGATGGCCATTTCTATTGAGCAACAGCATGGTTATGCTTGTTCTAATGCTCGTGCTTACTACGCTAGGAAATAGTGAAGGAAAATAAATAGTTGGCACTAAACAGCCGGAGAAATTCACTCCACTTTTTCCCAAGCTTTTCTCTTGATTATCCTTTTCTGCTATGCATAATGAGCAGGACACAAAAGAATCCAAGAACTCCAGAAGTCAGTGCCTCTGCAGAGACCATAAAGACCATTTGTGAGAAGTGTCTTTCCAAGAACAAGCCACATGCAAACTGAGTGTAGTTGGCTGATGTTATTGCGGGACCTCTCTCCATTATTTTTCAATGATCTTGGGAGTCTGGAGAGGTCGCAGTCGGCTGGAAGCTGGCAAATGTCCCAGTTTTCAAGATGGGTGTGAAGGAAGACCCTGGTAATTACAGGCCTGTCAATCTCATTTCAGTGCCTGGTAAAATTATGGAGAAGGTTGTTCTGGGAGTTACTGAAAAACACTTAAGAGACAACGTAGTCATTGGTCATAGCCAGCATGGGTTCATGAGGGGAAAGTCCTGCTTAACCAAGTTAATTTCCTTTTATGACTTTTTTTTCCTTTACTTTCTTGGTCACCCATCTAGTTGATCAAGAGAAGACAGTAAATGCGGTGGTTTTGGATTTTAGCAAAGCTTTTGGTATTGTCTCTCACAGTATCCTTCTGAATAAACTGTCCAGCACACAGCTAGACAAGTCCATAATATGTTGGGTGAGCAATCAGCTGATGGGTCAGGCTCAAAGAGTTATAGTAAGTGGGGTTACATTAGGCTGGCAGCCAGTCACCAGTGGGGTCCCTCAGGGCTCAGTTTTAGGGCCAGTGCTCTTTAATGTTTTTATAAATGATCTGGATGCAGGAATCTAATGTACATTAAGTAAGTTTGCCAATGATACTAAACTTAGGAGGAGCTGTGGACTCCCTTGAGGGTAGAGAGGCTTTACAGAGAGATCTGGATAGACGAGAGAGCTGGGCAATCACCAACTGTATGAATTCTAAGAGCAAGTGCCAGATTCTCCACCTGGGACGGGGTAATCCTGGTTATACATACAAATTGGGGGACGAGAGGCTGGACAGCAGCCCCGTAGAAAGAGATCTGGGGGTCTGGGTTGATGGCAAGTTGGACGTGAGTCAACAGTGTGCCCTAGCAGCCAAAAGGGCCAACTGTGTTCTGGGGTGCATCAAGCACAGCATCGCTAGCTGGTTGAGGGAGGTGATTGTCGCACTCTACACTGCACTGGTGTGGCCCCACCTTGAGTACTGTGTGCAGTTTTGGGTGCTTCAACAGAAGAAGGACATCAAACTATTAGTGTGTGTCCAGAGGCGGGCGACCGAGATGGTGAAAGGTCTTAAGGGCAAGACTTACTAGGAGTGGCTGAGGTCACTTGGTTTGTTCAGCCTGGAGAAGAGAAGGCTGAGGGGTGCCCTCACTGCAGTTTACAACTTCCTCAAGGGGGGCAGCGCAGGGGGAGATGCTGATTTCCTCTCCGGTGAGCAGTGATAGGACACAAGGAAATGGAATAGGGCTACGTCACAGAAAGTTCAGATTGGACATTAGGAAGAGGTTCTTCACTGAGAGGGTGGTTGGTCCCTGGAACAGGCTCCCCAGGGAAGTGGTCACGGCACCAAGCCTGTCAGAGTTCAAGGAGCATCTGGACAACACTCTTTGTCATATGGTTAAGTTTCAGGTAGTCCTGCGAGGAGCAGACAATTGGACTTGGTGATCCTTATAGGTCCTTTCTAACTTGAGATATCCTATGTTTCCATGATAAAAATTTTACAAAAATATCTTGCCATTTTTTTCTTCCTTGGTGTTGGAAAGGTCAAATATATGTTCTTTAATGTGAAAATTTCTGATCTATGTCTGGCAGCAAGTAACACAAAGGAAATTGCAATAAAAAACTTACACCACTAGAAATTTTAGAGACAACAGAAAAAATTAATTTTTATATCAGATTAAATAAGAAAAAAATAATTTTTTTATAGTCAGTTTTTCAAATGTACCCTGTGCCTTGTAGGAGCTAATTACGAAATCAGTTGTTGATGCAAGTTTTTGGATTTTGGTTTATAGAAGGCTCTGGCTGTTTGAATCCATTTTACTTAGTTGTACAGCAATTAGAATGCTTGGACTTTCTGCTTAATTCTTTTCCCAAATTACATAAATCTACTCCTTATTTCAGGAGAGATGATGGTGTCACCATTAAATAGTCCAGATGCTTTAGAACAGAAACAAGATAGTCCAGGAATTTGTCACCTTCTGGGAGGGAAGGAGTCTCTCGCTTCTATGTTTGATGCAATATCCACAAAAACTCCTGAAAAAAGAAAAGCTGTACTGGAAGAAAATATTAGTGTGGATAGTTTGTCAATAATTCCAGAAAAACAAGCATCTCGGGTGAAATCAGGAAGTAAAAGGAGGACTCCAAAGCAGAAATTGGAGCCCGTTGAGGTCACGTCAGGCATCAAGGAGCTTTTAGAGACCCCAGAGCAAAGGTCAGAACCGGTAGAGGCTTTGTCGGGCATCAAGCAGCTCATGAAGACCCCGAAGCAAAAGTCAGAACCTGTAGAGTCTTTGTCGGGCATCAAGCAGCTCATGAAGACCCCGAAGCAGAAGTCAGAGCCTGTAGAGGCTTTGTCGGGCATCAAGCAGCTCATGAAGACCCCGAAGCAGAAGTCAGAGCCTGTAGAGGCTTTGTCAGGCATCAAGCAGCTCATGAAGACCCCAAAGCAAAAGTCAGAACCTGTAGAGTCTTTGTCGGGCATCAAGGAGCTCATGAAGACCCCGAAGCAGAAGTCGGAGCCTGTAGAGGCTTTGTCAGGCATCAAGCAGCTCATGAAGACCCCAAAGCAAAAGTCAGAACCTGTAGAGTCTTTGTCGGGCATCAAGGAGCTCATGAAGACCCCGAAGCAGAAGTCGGAGCCTGTAGAGGCTTTGTCAGGCGTCAAGCAGCTCATGAAGACCCCAAAGCAGAAGTCGGAGCCTGTAGAAGCCTTGTCAGGCATCAAGCAGCTCCTGAGGACACCAGAGCAAAAGTCAGAGCCAGTCGAGGTCCTATCAGGCATCAAGCAGCTCTTGAGGACCCCGCAGCAAGAGTTGGAACCTATTACAGATGAAATTGCCTTTAAAAGATTGCTGAAGACTCCAGTACAAAGAAGGGAAGCAGTAAAAGATGTGGCAGATGTTACTTTAATTAAGAAAACTCCAAAGATGAAATATCAACCAGTAGAAGACATGATTGGGGTCAGCCGTATTTTCAAGACACCGAAGGAAAAAGTTGAACCCATAGAAGATGTGTTTGGTATTAGTAGACTAGTGAAGACTCCAAGAGAGAAGTATCAACCAGTTGAGGATTTTGTGGGTCTGCAAAGGCTTGTGACAGAACCCAGGCAGAAAAGTTCCGATTTTGAAGTGGACTATGTTGGAGTTACGGAAATGTTTGATATACCAGAGGAAATTAAGGTAAAATACTTTCTTTAGCTTTTGGAAGGAATGTATTTGGATTTTGAAGCCCATGGTTGAAATGAATTCTTAGGCCTCCTAGTATGACATCTTGTATGTTACAGAACTTCAAATCTGTCATGCCTGTACCTCTGGAGGAAATGGTACCTTCTGGAAAAGCACCTCATGTTGATTTGAAAACTAAAGATGGGAATCTTTTTTCCTTGGTATCTTGGTCCAGGTGAATGGCCCCCTGCTAGAAGACATAGCTTATTACAAATTTGAATCTAAGCACTTTCTTTTTTTTCCTGGTCATTTGCTCCTATTACATTTAAAGCACCCTTTAAATTGCTTACAAACTATAATCAAATTCTTTCTGGGCCTTCCTTTTCATAAGCAAGGCGTAGGGTTGTTTTTATTTTGTACAGCTGCTTCATACCCTATAGATTAAACTTTAAGCTCTCTTTTTCTTTGCAAATCCAAAATTGTTGAGCTTTTGACACAACATGTTACTGTGTGGTCAGTTGATTGCTCACTATGCCCCTAAGTCTTTCATTCATTGCTTTCTGAATGGATGTCTGTTTTATAGCGATAGCTTTATCACTGTACATTTGCCTGTGCTAATATGTATTTTCTTTGAAGGAACCCTGTCTAAGTGGTTACTGAGGTTGCTCTGGGTTACCATTCTGACCTTATAATTCACAGCTTCATCACTCTTGTCATTTGTGAATTTTATTAATACTGATTTTTATGTTCATTCCCAGATCCATAGGTAAAAATGTCAGGTATCACTGGGCTTAGTGCTCATCAGTGTAGAACTACAATAAAACACTACTAAATACTCAAATGATTTGGCTTCAATACCCCAAATTCCTTTTAAGCACTCATTTAGACACTTTTCAGCTGATTTAATTAATACTTTTTTAAACTCTGTGCAGTGTTTGTTATCTTTCACTTTAAAAGCTGCTACTATCAAATATATGGATGCAGTTACAAAACTAAGTTGATTTAATTTTTAGAGAAAAGTATTTGACAAGACCTTTTTCAACTATTACTATACAACTTTTTTTATTGCTTGGCTCCATTATTTCCTGTCCTGTCAGATATGCATTTATTGATTACTGTTTATTCCCTTAGGTCAGATCAGTAAATGTTACGGATTCTAAGCAAGAAGAGGCTGCACCTCCATGTACTAATTCCAGTCATAAATATGGTAAGTACAAATACTTTTGCTTTAACTAGAGGAATAATGAATATACAAGGTAATATATGTTACTATGAAGATTTAACATATGTTTTAAAAATTCAAAAATATACGGTGCAAAGCGTGGGTAGCTCATGGAATTTGTGCAGTCATCCCTAATGAACACCAAGTGCTGGAATTCTGTTGATGCAGAAGTAACAGTGTAGTCGTTTGTTGCTGTGGTAATATTGGCATCGCCAAACATACCAGTGTGAAAAACCTGATGTTAAGGTCTCCACCTAAAGTTATTTTTCTTTGCAAAGACTTTCAAGAACGTAGCTTAAACCTATGAATGCTACCTACCAAATAAACCAAACATCTTTGGTCAGAAGTCTGACCTTTAATCTAGAGTTGGTTAAAATCATCATTTGTTTATTTATTTATTTTTAAATTAAGACTATTGTGTGATTTGTTTGACCAAGATGACTCTGTTAGGAAAATCAAAACTCACAGATACTTTGATCAGGCATAGTAATATATAACTTTTGTGCTCTTTTCTATGTAAAAACTTTGAATGGGGGAAAAAAACTGTTTTTGAAGACAAAGGAAATATTTCACAAGGTGAAGACTGTCAACAGAAAGGATCAACTAGTGAAGACCAGTCTACCCAGAGACCAACAAGGGGCAGATCACGGAAGACAGTACATCCTGCTTCAGCAAAGCAGTGTGAAAAGGATTTGAATTTAAAAGAATTGCAAAGTCTGGAAAAAAAGAGCACCCAAGAGGAGATGGGGGTGATCAGTACTTCAACTTTAGTAGCTAAAAATGAAGGAAGAGGAAGGAGAACAAACCGTTGCATGCAAGAAGAAATTGTTTCAAAGCACCCTGATCAGGAAAAACTTGAAACTCGTTCATTTGTGGAACCACGTGGAGCTACTCAAAGACCAGGAAGAGGTAAAAAGAAAGAACCAAAGGGGTTAAGACATCCAAGTGAGAATCTTGAGTCTTGTGGCAAAGATTCTACAGTGCTACAAAAAGAACCTGCAAATATGAAACAGGCTTTGCAGGAGTATGGCATCAATGACATATTAGAAATTGAAGATGATCCAATCATAAAGACAGTAAGTGTATCCAGTAGCATTAAAAATGAAAATTGTCAACTGCAAACAGGTTTAATAAAACCTGAAAACAAATCTAATGAAGGTGGTGTAGGAGACAGTGAAGAAATGCTTCTGTCACCTGGGAAGAGGTCTAGAGGAGTAAAAAAAGTAGAAAACACAGAACCACTAATTCCACCTAAAAGAGGAAGAAGAGCTAGAAATGACCAAGTTAAACAAGCTTCTTCAGAGGACCTTCATGGGACAACAAGGAAGCTTCGCAAAGACCCGTCAGCAAAGATGATACAAAGAGATGAACGGACTTCTGACAAAGATACTGAGAGTGCCACAGCAGAAGAATCTGAAAACGGAACTAAACTTGAAAAAAAGATAACGGAGAAAAGAGTTAAGTCTTTAAGAAGTGCTAGAAAGCACTCAACTGAAGTAAAAGCAGACATATGCGGGATGGCACTTGAAAATAAACAAAACATTCAGAAAACCGAGGAAACGTCAGCTGAAACTGATACTGAAACACCATCACACATCAAAAATGAGATTAAAGTATCTCAGGGAGATGAATCAGAAAATGCTCAGGAAAATACAACAGAGGCATGTCAAAGATTAAAGGCAGAGTCACCTTCTGGAGAGACAAACATGCTGGTTACTGCTCTGAACTTGGAAGCAAACAGACGTGCAGTACAAAGAACAAACAGAACTAGAAACAGGAGAGGCAAAAATTACTCTTTGGAGAAAAAGACAGATGAATTTGCTGAAGATGTAAACAACGTAGAATTGATTACTCCCAAATTTGAGTCAGAAACAAAATTGGACGAATCTTCTCTCAAAGATTCTTTGAGCTCTGTTTGTGTCAAGAATGCACACCAAGTCACGAAGGACCAGAACAACCCAGCTGGCACATCAATACCTGCTGCAAACAGTGACAGTCTTGCTCATAGCCATCAAAAACTGACAAGAAATGAACGGGGAATACCTAAACCAAAGCAAACTGAAATCCTGCAAGAGAATCAGGCACAAAACAATGGAACTGCGTGTAGAAGAGGTAGAGGTAGAAAAGTTAATTTTGAACTTGAAGAAGCCAGTTCGAAAGCGGTGGGAGGAAAAAGGAGTTTACCTGGGCATGACAAAGGCATGACTTGCAAAGATGGTCAACATGAGACTTCAGAAAATCCTTCTTCACAACTAAGGAGGAGCAGAAGAAAGCAAGTTGATTCCATTCCACAAAGAGTTTGTTCTACCTTTACGGAAAAACAAACATTAATTGCAGCTCATAGTGAAGATGAGGCTTTTGTGAAAGAGCAAGATTCGGCTTTGGGAGCTACTCCCTCTTCAGCAGAAGGCAATCCACTGAGACGAGGGAAAAGGCAAGAGGTTGCTGCAGCATCGCAAACATCTAGATCTCTTTCTATTAGAAAAAGATGTGGGTTGCTGGAAGGTGATGATAAAAAGATGACTGTGAGAGAAGATCAAAATCCAGCTTTGGGAAATCAAACTTTGCAGGCAAAAGCAAATGCATCAGCAAGGGACAAAAGGAAAAAGACTGATCTAGCAGCAGAGGCAGAAAGTTCGTCTTCTCTCCAGAGAAAATGTGGCTTGTCAGAAACTGATGATAAAGAGGAGAGTACTAATGAAGAACAAAATACGCCTTTGGAAACAGTGTGCTGTGCAAAAGAGAAGCCATTAGGAAGGGGCAGAAGGAAAGAAACTGCTCTGGCATCATGCACAACTAATTACATTTCTCTTAGAGGAAGATGCTGTTTGCTGGCAGATAATGGTAGAGAAGAAGGGCCTAAAGAAGATCAAAATGTTCCATTAGAAACTTTTGATTCATCTGTAAAACAAAATCAACTGAGAAAAGGCAGAAGGAAAGAAATTGCCCTCTCATTAGAAACCACAAGTTCTACTCAGGGAAAACAGGGCTTACCAAAAAAGAATGGTAGAAAGAATAATTATGGGGAAGCAAAAAAGCTGATTTTGGAAAATTCTGCTTCCCAAGAAAAAAAGGATCTTTCAAAAGGGAACTCCAGTCAAACAATCACTTCACTGACTGTCAGTTCCACCTCACTTCAAGGTTTGCCAGAAGATGGTAAGAATGAAACTTCTGAAGAACGACAGAGTATACTTTTGGAAGTAGCTCCATCTACAAAAGAAAATCCATCAAGAGTGGGCAGAAAGAAAACAATTCCTTCCATGTCTGAAGAAACTAGTTCCATTTTGCTCAGGGAAAAACCTGGCTTGCCCAAAGGTAGAGGTCAGAAGAGAATCCTTAAAGAAGGTGAAGATACATCTCTAGAAAATAATTCATCCCAGGAAAAAACAAGACAATTGAGGAATAAAAGGAAAAAGGTAGAATTCATATCAGAGGCAGATACTTTTACTTCTCTCCATAAAAATGTTGACTTGCTAGAAAATGATAACACCTTGGATACTCAAAATGTGTGTTTGACACCCTCTGGTTCTGAAAAAAATACTAAGTCTGGAAAAGGAAAAGAGGTTATCCCTATGCAACAGACAACGTCCACTTCTCGCAGAAGAAAATGTCAGTTGCCAGCAGATGACTTAGCATCCAAAAAATTAAAATCAGGTGAGGCAAGAATTTGCTTTCTATTTTCTAAGTATAGCTAAGTTATGTATAGATATAACAATAATATGTACAAAATTCTAATTACTGTGGGCTGCCGTGCTCTAATGTAGATAGAGGGTAGGTCTTCAATATAGGAAGAAGACTTCAGTAAATAGGATCTATGTTATCTTACATAAACAAGATGTTTCTCCTAAGTAGAAAGGATTGGTTTTATGGGATATGACATGTGTTCTTCCTCTGTTGGGGTATTCAAATGTCTTCGTGCTCTTCTATAATACGTTCTCTCTCAATTCATAACAATAAATTGCAGTTTAGAGTAAATACAGCAACTAACTTACATGCAGAAGAAGGTGGTAATGACAGGGCATGATAATCATATGTTTGTAGCACACACTGTTCATCTTGTTTTCTCCTAAATACCGTCTAAGCTCCTGCCTTTATATCTCCATGTTTTGGAGGACCTTTACTAGTCATCAACTGTTTTTTGAAGGTGATGCTAGAAGGGCTTGAAGCTGTTTTTGCACTAAAAAGACAGCAAAAGTTCCATGCATCTCCCATTTCCTCCTTTACTGTTTTGCTTTCCCCAAGCCAATAGAACTCTTGCTGCAGACATCTAAAATATTCCCTGGAATTTTCAGCTTGATATGATGAAATTTAGTAACTGCCATGATGCAATTAGAAAATCTTATCAAATAAATGTATGCAAATGGAAATAACAACGAATCTTTAGAGCTACATATTGAGGAATTTCCGGCCAAATTGTGTTAAAAACCTTATTGCGATTTAACCATGCCCTTTGTTCCATTTCTCTTTGGCTCTTTCCCTTTTCTATTACATGTGCTTATCCTCATATAACATGTAAATCTCTTTTGCCATGTATCTGTCTTGGTTCCTTGAGCTTTCTTTTGTTTCCCTTTATGCACTTGCTAGTTCCTGTTCCCTGGTACTGCTATATGTACTTGCCAAATGATTGATCTCTTCTGATGCTTTACTACCTGCCTGGATAGTTTCTCTTCCAGGGAGGTCATCTGTCCCCACATGGTTTTTAGTGATGGTTTCTGTGTCTGGTGCTTGAGCTGATGCATATCTCTTGGAGGAGCTTCACTTTTTTTGCTATCTAGATACTTAACTAGGCGTCTAGCCTTTTCTTTACAGTTAAAAGCCTGACTTTCCAGCTTTATTTGGACCACAAAACAGATACTATATATGCATTTTTGCAGGATTTTTCTTCAGTGTTGGGTATGTTTTAGTTTTACATATCCGTAGAAGGAATTTTAGCTAAAATGGTAGCTAATTGGTTTTGGTGCTCTCATTAATGTTAACCTACTTTCAGAAATAGCTGTAAGTCCTCAGGGATCTATCTTAAAGGATATTGGATGTGCAGAAGTATGGGGTTTGCAACTGGTTTGTTGAATTCGTAGATGTAATCTTTGGAATGTAGTCATTGGGGATGTTTCCTTTAAAAACTATGTAACTGAAGATTGAATTTTGTATAAAATGTTTGATTTATGATACAAATTTACAGTTAATTTTTTTGTGTACAAATAGAGAATGACGAAAATAGATTGCTACAAAAAAGAAAAAGAAACAAAACTAAAGAAGAACTTGGTGAAGAGGATGTAAGGGCTACCCGGACTGCTGGAGGGACGAACAGGAAGACAAGATCAAGCACAAGAACAAGTGCAAGAACAAGAAAATAGTCTTAACAGTCACAGAACTGGTTTTTAAATCAATTCAGTAACTGAAATTGCAGTTTTTTAATGTGAATTGGTTTGCACTCAGATTTTAAGCTCAGATTTTGTAAAGCAATCAATGAATTATGATATTATCAAAATATATTTCTTAACTGTTTACAGATACAGTGTAGATAGCTGTTTTAATAGATTTGTCTATGCGTAGTGGTTCCTAAACCATGGGGTGCTTGTGCAAAACTGCAAACATAAAAATGAATCTTTTTGTAATAGTATTTATCCCCCTTTTTCTGTTGATCAGTACAGCAGTCAGGAAGCCATATTGCTTTACTGTCAGTTTAATTGTAAGCTATCTTCTGCTTAAATTTTCATGTGCTTAAATCTTATTTTTCATTAGAGTTCTGTAAATATTCCTTAAAAAACTATAGATGTATTAGCAGAACTATTATGCTGAAGTTTTGATAATTTTTTAAAAAAACCCTTAAGTTCATTGTACTGAAAAGTGCAGATTTGTAAGTCATTAAATTTGTCAACAATTTGGGACTTGTGTGTTTTGTGTCCTTAAGAACAGTTAAGAATGTGTAATTACTACTGTCCTCTTACAAGCATATTTCAAAGATTCGTCCTTCCTAGCCAGATGGCACAGTTTTTTGAAAGTGTACCGTGGGTTTTCTGCAGCACAGACGCTTCTCTTGTAAACACAGCCAGGCTGTGCAGCACTTCCATGCGTAAGGGAGCGTTGGTAAGTGAGACGGGAGCAGTGAGTGCATGAAGTTGTGATGTTGCCTGTTTTCATAGAGTTGCGGTTAATGTGGAGTAGCTAGTGTGGTTTGGAGACCGTTTTTAGGTATCAGTGTATGGGTAATAGCAGTGTGCCTTTGTCTTCAAGGCTGGGGGCTTCCTCTTACTGTATTCAATGGCGAAAGGGAGAAAATTCATCTCGGGCATCTAACTATTGTGCAGTTTTAAGACCAAAGTTAAAAGGTTATGTTTTTATTGAGTCCATGAGGAGTCATGGACATTTCTACAGAAGGCCAGTTGGATGCTATGTTTGGATGTTTTGGTTAGCTCTTCTTTTTGGGGAATGATAGCGGCCCTTTCTTCAGGTGGGTTCTTGTCTGTGAAGTCTGTTGTTCTTTTTCTTCAAAATCCAAAATGGTCAGATTAAGTAAGGAATGCATTGGATGCTGTCCAGATGTTCAGATCACAGGTGTGATAATATATTAAGATTTGTTTTTTTAAATTTAAGTGTTTTTTTTAATATGTGGAATGTGCTGTGTCCATATCCATAGGTTTTTTTAATGCTTTGAGCATTTCATCCTGTTATAATGCACTTATTTTTTCTATACTTCAATTCTAGTGTGTAGATTTTAAGTGTAAGATGTAGATTTAGTCATATTTTCAAATTAGCTCTGTTGCTTCCTGCATGTGTTTGCTCTGCCATAGTTATATGCTTTCCACCAACCAGGACCAGTGGATGGTCTATTCCTCTTGAAATAGTAGCAACCCCTCAAGCCTTTTTTGTGATTAGAGTCAGCACTTGGTGATGGTTATTGCTTTAGGATTGAGGAGTCTTTTCTCCAGCTTTGATTTCAGCCTTCCAGATGTGAGGAACATCTTTACCCAAAATGTTTAATGGTCTATGGCACAGGATTTGCAATCCTCCTAACTTTCAGTTGGTGTAGCTTCATGCACCTTCTCACAGCAACAGCTGAAGCAGTAGGTGTGGACTGTTGCTCTCAAAAGAATTTTTCAGAACTGTGACTGTTTTATTTGATCTATATTTTTATTAAGTCCCAGCAGGCTGAGCCACTTCTTCAGTTTCCTCTCACCCTATATAAGGGTCATCTTTTTCTCCTCGTGTTTGGTTCACGGCTCTATGTAACTCCAAAACTCCACCTTTATGAACCTAATTCTTTATCAGCCACTACTGGCTGCTTCCTAGAAGTATCACCAGTTGTTTTCAGAGAGGCTCAGAAACTATAACCGTCAACTGATTCACAGAAGGGAAACAGGACAAAGTAACTTAACATTTATAACCCTCTGAGCTTAACGTATAGGGGATCACCTTGTCAAAACCCCATTACCACTCTGGTGCACATTACAAGGTTAAAAAAACCCACAACACCTAAGTGTTGCAGATGCAAATCCCTAAGCTATGCTATTATTGGAAAGTTGTGCTAAAAGGAAGATTTTTATCGTTAGCACTGATGTCGTATCATTTCTTACCCTGTTTTTCCCAGCATCTGACATTCTAATGGAAAAGAGGGTCACCGTTGTCTACTAGCTGATGTTTTTGCAGGAGATGGCTAGATCTCAGCAGAGAACAAAGGAAGAATGAGCAATGCGCAGTAATAAATGACAATGTACAGAGAAAATGAAGTGCTGAACATGATGTCAAGGTAAATGGGTTGGAGAGCACTGCTGTGCTATGCTTGTGTATGCACCATTGTATTAATCTATGTATCTTATGTTGCAGAGGATATTTCTGTTTGGACTACTCTCATTTTCCTTGGCATTCAACTCCTCAAGAAATCATTTATGCACTTGTGGTATCCTGTTCACTGATCCATCTGAATGAAGGTTTCTGCTCAGAACTTGGCGTTTCTGCTCAGCTGCTGCTCAGCTTTCACGTTTACATTTCACTGAGCTGTAAGGAGTTTTTCCTACTGCGTGTCCTGATTGCATAAATACAGCAAGCTCTCCTTATTTTGGCTCGGGAGCCTTCCCTATGAAATGTGGATATAAAGAGGAAATATAGTACCGCTTTAACCTCTTGAGGCTTTTGATGTAAGTACCCTTCTTCCAGGTGAGCTCCCCAGGCTTTGCTGGTTTTTGAGCTCACATCTGTACATTTTCTCTTCTGTTCTCATATAAGAGAAGCAAGTGCCTATAAGTGGCTGTACATCTCTTGAGTCTTTACTATCATTCTGTAGTTATTCAAGGCAGTAATTTCTGGCCTAATGATAAATCAAAGTCTTAAGGCGGAGGCCAAGACTTTTTCCAGAGCAACAGAAAACAGTGCTGAAAGGTATTGCTCTGTGAGAAAGCGCTCCATTTTTAATTGCATAACGTGCGACTGTTTCTTAAAATTATGATGGGTCACACCATCTTCTCTAATTTAGATAGTAAGTGTTCAGTGGTGAAGCACCCTCCATACCAAAGGAGAACTGAGTCTTGTGCAGGTACTTTGAGGTGTGCTGGCAGAGGGAGAATGCT
Organism: Gavia stellata; assembly: GCF_030936135.1. Lineage (NCBI taxonomy): Eukaryota > Metazoa > Chordata > Aves > Gaviiformes > Gaviidae > Gavia > Gavia stellata. The sequence goes on from NC_082602.1 coordinate 38,906,321, forward strand.
AGGGAAGTTTCCACCACTGCCATGAAGCAGTTGCGTTGTTTTTCATTTCAGCTGTGCTACTACAAACCGTGCCTTTGAGTTCTTCAATAAGAGCATGACAGCCTCTGCTTACATGGCAAACCATGGCATGTTGGCAACCTGGGCTGGTGGACTACTGCATATAATTCTGAATATCAAGGTATCTCTTGCGCATTCAGTGTAAAAATCTAGCTGTGATTAATCAGAGACAGATGTCTGAGCAGCTCTGGTACGATGGGTTAAAGTGTCGAGAGTACTTGAGTGCTTTGCAATTTACATGCCAGTTCTTGAACTCTCAGCTGCAAATAGAATCTAAGAGGGTGTATTGGCTTTTTTGTGCAGAATTGTGCATAGCGAATGGATTGTCAGCAAAATGAGCAGACTAGTATATTCACTGAGTGGCCTTATAAGATAAGCAAAAAAGACATCGTACATATACCTGCATGTGGAGATATATCCAGTGCACAGGAAGATAAAGGCCAGAAACTTTCCAATGCAATAGATACTTCACAGCAATGTCTGACGGAACATGTTCAGTCTCAACTGTATTCTCATCTAAACCTGCATTGGCACTCAACTTTTCAGATAGATAGATGAGAAATGGCTATAATGTTCTTGATTAGCTACAACTACCAGATTTGATGTTTTCCCTCAGAAGGAACTTGTAATCAGCTCCCCGTTATTGGGGTAATGGAAGTTGGGGATATTTTAGTTAATGGAAAAAAATGAGGTAGTTTGGAAATTGAAGCTTGCTCAGTCACAGCTGGCTCTTGCAGGAGGACCGTATCTCCTACTGCTTTTTAGGTGGTGCTCAGAGCTGAGCTGGCTCTCTGCATTCATTCTCCAGTCTGCAGACTTGCAGTCAGAAGTTTTAAGTCTGGTGATGATACATATCTGACCAATTCAGCTGCAGTCGGCACGCGTTTGCTGCTGAGTTTAGGGCTAACAAACCGTGCTAGAATCCAGCCTGTCACTGTGCGTGTGCTTAACGGCACAGCGATGAGGTGTCTGAGCTTGCTCTGCATGCAGCTCATCGGGCTTTCATTAAACTGAGCTCCAGTCCACAAGAAGGTAACTGCTCTGTGTTTGTTTCCTGTTAGGCAGCTGATGCCCAGTCTAAAAAATTGGACTTTAAATACTAAGTAATAACTAAAAAATATTCCATATCTTAACAGCTGGCTGTGTCTGCTGGGATACCAGAGAAGACAATGTCTCTGTTAACAACAATAGGTCCTAAAGGTCTATTTAGACAGTCCAAGAAATTCCCACCAAAAGATGATTGCTGGGTTTGTCCTCTTACTCTAAAAACCAACCTGGTCCTACATGACACTAATAGAAAGAGTGCCATACTCTTTTGAGGCTTATCTGTTTCAGAACAGATTTAAGACAGTGTCTGTGATATTGTCTCATGTCACAGAACCGGTGATTTTACATGTTACAGTAAAGGCTTTAAAGAGGATTTTAAACGAAAGTGGTTTGTGGGTCTGATTTGACTAGTAAACTGAAAAATACTTTGTTTTTTGATTAGGATCTGAAGGTCACCAGTCTATGCACTTCATTCTCAGAAGAAACAGAAAGAGTGATTTGGAATAAATCTTGGGGGGGGACACACCAAAACAGGGAGGGGGGGGAAAGGTAAAAAAAATTGACTCAAGCAATATAAATGACATGAGAAGTGGATTATGTTTTGCCGTGGGTTTTTTGGTTTTTTGGTTTGGTTTTGGGGTTTTTTTTAAACTGTTTCCCAATCATGGTGTCCCTAAAACTTTAGCCCTAGAATGTCCGAGGAAGGCAAAGTCCTACCATCTCACCTAAAATGAAAACGGTCTCCTCTGCGTAAGCACATACGCAAACTATATGTCATGGTCGGGCAATACAGGAACACACTGAGATACAATTTTCTGATACTAATGAGTTGGGCTTTTTTCTTCAGTGGCTCTGGTTGATATGTCATTTTTTGTGTTTGGTCCTAGTCTGAAATCTGACAGAGGGCCAGATAAGATGAAATGATTGTGAATTTTCCTCCTTGGCTGAAGTTTCTCCCCTTCCAGCCAAAATTGTCTTTCAGGAATTGTCTACTTTTCTCGTTGCTACTTTCACAGGCTACCTCACTGTAACATGGATTTGGTCTAAAGACTAATAAGGAATTCCAGTCACAATCTTCTCTAAGGCAGGCCGTAGAGTCTCTCCTTAAGGCGTGTACTCCTGTTACTTCTCCAGAAAGAGGGGAGATGTCTAAAGTTAGACCATGATGTAAGACTAACTTCTCATTTGTTTGTAATGCTAGGGGCACACATACCCTATGAAGATCTGTGGAAGTCCAGATCTGTTTCGTGAAGAGATGACCACGATTGGATGGGAAGTCCCTAAAGTAAAAAATGTTATTCTATGGAAGTCTCTTAGTAAGTGATGTTGTTATATCAGTTGTGGAAATGTTCTCGGAAAATCAGGAAAAATAGCAGGCGAATAAGATAACTGGCTGATGCATTTTATTGTACAAATCTGTATTTGATTGTGAGAGCACTATACACATACAGACTACTGCTTTCCTCCATATTCAGAACATTTCCAAAGTAGATTTACTTAGTGCTCTTTTGTAGAACCGATATTTTACATGAATTCATGTTGATTCAAATTCTATAAAGATGTATTGTGTTGGCACCTACATTTCCATTCGAAAAATTTGAAATTGCAAGTCTACCTCAGGCACCTCCAAAGTTTTGTTGATGAACTTCCCAGGGAGAATTGAGACAAAGCTTTTAACTGTGGGGTTAGCCAAGGAAACAAGGCTTCTCTTTACTCTACAAAATTTCTTCCCTAGAAAATTTTCAAATTACCTTACCTCTCTGTATTCTATAATGACACTTCATCATTGTTGGTAGTGTGCCAAGACACATTTAGAAAAAGGAAATCTAGTAGAAGTTCATTGCTAACTTTTCTGCAGCATCAATCTTTTTGATTTTTAATCTGGGGGGATTACTTTCTTCCAATGAAATAAAAAAAAGAATGGAACTTAAAAAAAGTCAGGAAGCAGAAGTTGTCATGCTCTTATTGAAGAACTCGGAGGCAGTAGCTTTTCTGGCCATTTCTGGGCATTTCTTTTGTATCTCTGAAGGATGCTGTCAGTATAAGGTAAAGCTACTTCATTGCAGTAAAATGTATTTCTGAAGTTGGCTGATTAAGAAAAAGGGAGTTTAAGATTGGCAATTACCTGTCGTTCTCCAGCTTCCACTGCCAGAATTTTGAATGATCAAAACAACCATCTTCACCTTCCCACATCCTCAGTATCTATCTTATTCATGTTCTTTTTAATGGAAATGGTGAACTACTCTGGCGTGATTGGTGTTTAAATATGTTTGATTTCATCATTAGATGCTGTGTACTTCATTGGTGCTACAGATCCTTAGAATAGTCTCTTTGAATGGGGGATGTGTGATCGCTGCGGTATAATTCATTCATGCACCCCAAACCCACTGTCAGCCTTGAATCCCATAAATCCTTTCTATTCTCTATGTGTATGTAAAGTATGATTATCAAACTTACATATTTAATATAAATATTTTTTTCAGTGTAGAAAGAAGTTCAGATTCTGCCTTGCTGATATATGGAGAACATTTCCCTCATAGTTTGTTAGTTATTTATTTCATAGTAAGATAAGTAATAGGCCAGTTATCAGAGGGAGGAAAGGTTGTTTTCTGCCCAAATTCTGCCTGGAAGTGTCCAGCCACCAGCAGCATATCAAGTCAGATAGGAGCACTCTGCAAACCTCTTGTCTCCACACTTTGAGCGTTGCATGGGGTTGTTGTGACCCAAGTGCAGGACCCGGCACTTGGCCTTGTTGAACCTCATACAATTGGCCTGGGCCCATGGATCCAGCCTGTCCAGATCCCTCTGCAGAGCCCTCCGGCCCTCCAGCAGATCAACACTCCCACCCAGCTTGGTGTCATCTGCAAACTTACTGAGGGAGCACTCGATCCCCTCGTCCAGGTCATCGATAAAGATATTAAACAAGACCAGTCCCAGTACTGAGCCCTGGGGGACCGGCCGCCAACTGGATTTAACTCCGTTCACCACAACCCTTTGGGCCCGGCCATCCAGCCAGGTTTTTACCCAGCGAAGAGTGCACCCGTCCAAGCCATGAGCAGCCATATTCTCCAGGAGAATGCTGTGGAAATGGTGTCAAAGGCTTTACTAAAGTCCAGGTAGACAACATCCACAGCCTTTCCCTCGTCTACTAAACGGATCACCTTGTCACAGAAGGAGATCAGGTTGGTCAGGCAGGACCTGCCTTTCATGAACCCATGCTGACTGGGCCTGATCGCCTGGTTGTCCAAGCAATAAATGTAAATAAGGATTTACATTCCCATGTCAAGATCTCCTTCAATGAAAGCAATACTCAACATTAAACACAAATTTATATAGATTTTATCTGTGGATTAGATTCTAAGTTTTGAGCTACTTAAATGAAACGCAGCTGAATTAAATTCACTTTTTAAGCTGAGTTACAGTACAAATAATAGTAACTATTGTTTTCTGTTACTTCTGTTTACCTGTTTCTAAACACACTACCTGTGTAGTTAATACTTGAGATACAGTTAATATCTGTGTGGCAGTGAACTCGTTTACTACTTTTACCATAATATTTATTGGGGGTTAAGCTTCAGTAAAGAAGAACTGGTATTCCATTCCTAACTGAATGGTGATCCATGGACCAATCCTCACCTCCTGGCTGCTAGCACTCCAGTATGTTGCTCGAGGATACTAAGAGGTAACACAGCATTGCTTCACGAATTTGCATGGGACAGTTTGGGGTCTGGCAATAGAAAACATCTGTTTTGGAGAACCGTCCTGCAATGACAAATATTACGTGTAGCATCATATTAATTCAGGTGGACAGAAGGGAAATGCCTTTCTCTTATGAGCCTCACAGTTTGTAACAAGGGAAAATACAAACCCTAGAATCATTTTCTATAAGAAATCACAAAAAAATTATCTTGCAGTTTGTTCTCAAGTATAGGTATGTGTCTCAAACTAAGTTAATCTTTCCTCAAACACTTTACTGGCAAATATGAGTGTGTGGTTGTCATCCCATGCTGTGTGTCATTTGCTGTCTGTCTTGAATTTACACCTATAATCAGTTCCTTTCAGGAAACTTGGTATTTCCAAACTATATACGCTCTGTACATTATAGGTGCTATTAACGGTCAGATATTTTTGCTTATTCAGGAAACTGAATGCCTTATTTAAAAAAACCCTGTAGAGCTGCAAAACAGCTGACACAATAATTCCCAAACTATTGTACTTCTGTTTCACCCTTTCTCTTTTAAATTTGTTTCTGGTAGGGTTTTTGCTTTTTCTGAAAGACCTGCTTTTGATCATCCTGACAAAAGAAGAAATCAGCTGGGCAGATAGAGAAATCAGGTAAAGCACTTGTGACTTTTTCTTTTGTATGAAACTCCTTGGGAATCAGAAAATGAACCCCAAATAGGTGGTGGAGTCCTTAAAGAATGCAAATCACAATTGTTTTTCTATGCCAAAATGTCTTCTAAAAATGGGCTGTTATTGTAAGTCTTATGATAAGTAAATACTGCAGGGAAAAACAAGGGTCCCTGTGCAGAACTTCTGGACACAAAATTAAAATATAGTAAAAGTATCAACTATGTTAAGAGTTAAGTATGAGCTATAAGTGATTACAGCAAAGCTGCAACTGATTTTTTAGTGTGCTGTTGAAAGAACACAGTTTTTATTTCATTTAAAGAAACATTTGTATAATGTTTAAGGGGCATAATGTGAAAATTAAAGATGGATAAACAGCTGACCTCTAGTGTCGGAAGAGTTTTTGCAATTCTTAAGATCAGGAGGGATGAAAGTGTCAGGCAGATGTTGCTCTAACGTGTTTGTCCACAGTAAAGCGTTGCTATGCTAGGTAGTGCGTTGCTTATCCACCTAACTAGGATGTTTTGATTGTGACTTTTGAAAGAATGTAATGAATTTTCTATATAAGCCTCACTGCTTTTAATGCCTTGGTCCTAGAAAGCTTTCGGTTTTGGTAAAAAAAAAATGACTTTTCGTATTTTTTATAATGACTTTGGGTTTCAGGGCTGCATAAAAATGTGCTTAGAGTTATCCATGGCTATGTTTGCATTTACATGTTTCTATGTGGGTATATATCTGTATATTTTTATATCTACAAATCTCTTTTAAAAATCATTATACATGGAAAAAGACAATAGAGAATAAATAGTAAGTAATGGTGGTGAAAAGTGATGGTGAACATCCATGGTCAGGTAACATAAAAAAAACCCCAGAACTACAACCGCCAGCCTTTTCATCATCAATCTGTTGGCTTTAGACTGAAGAGAGGGGAAAAAATAACAGTGTTAAAAAACTAAGTGGAGCCAAATAGTGCCCAGGACTTTCTTTCAGTTTGATATATTTGAATATTACATTACAAAAGACTAAACCAAAAGTATTTTTTCTGTCCAAAAGAAACAATAATATTCTAGAAATACCAGCAAGTATGTTAATATAAGATGAACAAATTTTTCAGGAATGTTGTAATATATACCCTTTAAAAGGCTGTTTACTTTGTTTTACTTTTAAATAAAATGTTACATGGATATAGTAAGATAGTGAATACACAGACAGAATATTCCTTGTTTGTTTTTGTGTTTAAGAGCATGATCACACCTTATTAAATGTGGTTACAAAACTATTACCTTCTAAGGCTGGGCTTTTAGTCAACAGTATTCAGATTTGTTAAGTGATCTTGAACCAGTAATAAAGAAGAAATAAATATTTTAAACCTTGTTTTCAATAGAGAGAGATGACTGTTGGTGATATTTAGAATCATAGATTCCTCGAATTGTTTAGGTTGGACAAGACCTTTGAGAGCATGGAGTCCAACTGTAAACCTAACGCTGTCAAGCCCACCACTAAACCATGTCCCTAAGCACCACATCTACATGTCTTTTAAATATCTCCAGGGTATTTATTATTTAAGCAGGAAACGTTATCCTATTTTTCTAGGGGTGTTAGTATGAACAGCTTTTTGATGACATTTTCACTACTGTGCTGTTGATTGTCACTGGCCTACATTAGTTCATTGTGGGAACCTACGTACATACTCTAAATTTAATCTCCACGCTTATTAAAAATATATGGACTTTCTACTTCCATTACATAAATAAGGTTGAAAAAGCAACTTGATTGTCAGGGAGGGCTTAAAAACCTTCAAAAAAATCCTGACAACAAAACTGGATTTTAATATTTCAAACCTGCATTGTAATCAATTCCACGATTCTGTCTGTTCTTGGCGTTCTCTTTCATATCCAATATCCTTTCTGAATACTGTAAGTTCTTGGCTTGAAAGAGCTTCTTGACAGCAAGATCAGCTGCTTAATTACATGAAGCGTGGAAAGAAAACTTGTATTGGTTTGAATTTTCCACCTTCTAATTTATATCTTTCCATGGCATTCCTCTCCTGACTTGACACTAAGGTGCAATGCTATTTTGAGAGAACAGTATGATTGTAGTTGTTAACCTTGATGCCGAGTTGTAAACACTGTCAGGTTTGATAATTTCCCAGAGGCTGAGATCTGATGGAGGCAATTCTCAACGATTAAAATATATCAGGTAATTGATGATCTTTGAGGATGTTGTCTCCATAGATTCCCCCATCAGCTTCCTTTCCTGTTTCTTCAGAATATAATTTATGGTTGGCACTCAGAGGTGGTCGCAAAAAATCCGTAGACAGGTGGGACTCGCACCCTTTTTAAAAATTGCATGTGAGGTCACGTGCAACTCAAAGTCATTAGTAGTGAATATTTTCAGGCTTGCGACTAGAGGTACATGCACTTCAAATGCTTAAATTTGTGGAGGCAATAAACTTGAGGAACATCTCATGAAGTAACCTTTCCTTTTATAGTACTAAAAAAGGTAACAAAAACCCAACTGGAATTTTAACTGTCAGGTGCATTGGGTCATCTGATAGCTTTTTATGGTGCTCAAGACACATACTAATATGTTTTTATGGTTCACATGAGTACCTATGCCTAGCAGATATTTTAGTACTTGTCAATCTGTGACTAGCACTGTCATCATTACTTTTCCTCTCTAAGTTGTCTGTATGACAAAGAAAATAACAGTAGATATTAGCACCAAAAATTGGAAAAACATCAGTGTATTGGAAAACTCAAGAAAAATTAGTAATCTGATCTTCAGTCTTATAAATCTGATTTTTTTCAATGAGTTTAAGCAAGTTCTCCATATTAATGTAGTACAGTTTTTTCAAGAAGAATTTTTAAATTCCAATAGAATGCAGAATAGTGTGTGGCTAAGATACACCCTTGTAGTCCAAAACTGATGTTTGGTAGCTACAGCTTCTACAGGATAGGTGACAGAAGTAGTAATGAGTAAAACCTACTATCTTTCACTGTAAAGTATCGGTTTTAACAAGAAATGACTATGAAGTGTTTCAATATCTAACCAGTTTTAATAGAAGAACCTTAAACCTGTTGCAAATCGAATCATAAGCTATTACAAACTACAGTTCTTTGTGTGTCTTTCAGGCATAAGCATGCAGGTTAGGGCAACCTCGTTAGAGCTGGCACCCAGTTTGCACCATCACGCATTTTATTGACTGGGGAAAGAACCCCGTAGAAACCGTGATGGTCCTGTGGAAAACAAGATACTTACCTGGTTTGGGCTGGGATGGTTTCCATGCTCGTATGTGGTCTCTGCACTGGCCGCTGGGGAAAATGTGGCCGTATCCTCATTTAAAAACTGTGATCTATGTTATGTGATACCTGAACAAAGGCAGGCCTGTACCGTTTCAAAAGTCATGGACTGCATGTTTTATACTTAGAAAAAAGAAATTGTACTATTTGAGAGCGTAGAAAGTAAATTGGAAATTATATTCCTTGCTAGATGCCTTATGAACTCGGAGATCTACAGTCAGAGTTAAGAATTAAGGGAAGGACTACTGTATAAACACAGGGAGGGGAAAAAAGTACTTCAATATCCAGTCACGTGATTTCGAGCATCATAATTCAGGATCACCTTATCCAGGTCACTCTAGATTGTATGGAAATATTTTAGCCAAAGCCAGAATAAATCTAAGCACTTTGAGACAAATATTCCTGTGTCTACCTATATTAAGGAAGAAACAATGGCAACAAATCAGCATTTTTAACACTATTTTTAATGCTACTATTAAAATTGCATCAATAAAATTACTAAATTTTAAAGCTTAAAGTATGATACTAAGACCAAGTAACCAAAACAAAAATCTTGGCAGAAAATACCTCGTGGCTTGTTTTACCTCCTTAAGATGTATGGATATTTAAAACAAAAACAGTGTGAGAGAAGTCTCACTCTTAACTGTTCATTTAGGAATAAAAAAACCCTATTCTGACCTCAGAACAGCAGTTTAAAATATGCTGCTGATACAAATCCTTCAACACCAATGTCCAAGTATTAGCAGGGATCGGGGCTCACGGAACTGCAACACTTTGTAGGAGAAGTTTAATCAAGTTTAAATGCTTGAACAGACACAATATTTTGTTGGATTGTTGTGGTTTTAATGGACACACATAGGTTTTTCCACTGCAAGAGAAACTTCTTAACAATAAGGACGCGATAAAGAAACTCTTTCATTAAGCAAAAAGATTGCATGTGGTTTCCAGAAAGGTACTTTGTTTTGCCATTGATGGTAGGAGATAAAAGGACTGCACAGATTTGCAGCCATCTGAAAAGTATTTCTAAATATAAGTTTATTTCTAATAAAACAATTTAATTTTAATTTTTAGCTTTTAGATTTCATTTTCTTAGTATTACTTCCTTCAGTGAGAGGATCACATTTTCTAGGAGAAGACATAGTTTTAGAAGTGCTAGCACAGTGGAATGAAAATTGGGATGTTGTGCAATTAAGAGCCTTTTCCAGGCTGCTGTATAAATATGGAAGAATATGAGGAAATCTAAATGGCTACTGCATGGCATAGAAATGAGCTCATGATCTTGTCTTCTGCTAGTTTCAGAGGGAGTTGCATCTACATCTTTATCTAATATACTTAATTTTACATCTCCAGAAGTATTTTAAAATGCAGTGTTTATGAATACCAGGAGAAGATGCAGGTTTCATTGCCTTTAAGGTCAAACAAATTTTCTTAAAAATCAACTAATTAGACCTGTAAATTTTATTTAAAGACTGGGCTCTTCTTAACCACCTAAGAGCATTTAGCATGTAAACCTCTGAAGCAAAGCACACTGTCGTAAATCCTTGCTTTTCTTTGATAGACAAGATATTCCACAAGCTAACCAAAACTGTGATGCGTGAACTTTGTAATTAGTATTTTGCATGGGTTCCTAAAGCTCTGAATGACCTATTTTTAAATAATGGAAAATGAGAAAACCCTCTAGGAGGGTCAACCAGATCATTTTGTCAGAAATCATACCTAAGACAAGTAAGGGCCAAATTCATTTTGATTGAACCCACCGAGGGCATGTTTTCAGTCAAAGCCTGCAACTAAGTTTAAAACTAAAACTGAGGCTTCCATCAGTCTAATCTGGTAGCTGGACCAGGTGAAAAATCATCAACTTTTATCTCTTGAAACTCAAGTCTGTCAATTTACTGAGTTAGAATTGTATAATCTTTATGTATATATGTATGTATATATGTACACTGTAGTGTCTTTTAGAGTGTGTGCATTACTTTGTAGCCCTCCTCTTAAAATGCATGTGATTACTATCAGCAAAGTCAAGACGACCAATTAGCACCAGCTAATTTTTCTCCTTTTCCAGTGTGTGCTTCTTTTGTTACGCTATACATTGTTCATTAGTTGGTATGCCTAATGCCAATTAGGGAACGAGGCAGGCACAAAGACTAATTTGATCATCCGGAGACTTGCCTCCCAAGATCCCTGTGTAGTCAGCAGAGACGCTGCAGTTCCTCCAGGGCACTTAAGCTTGGGTTTCTGCTTTCATTCGCCCTCTAGAGAAGCCTACTTCTTTCCATTAACTAAAGGGAAAGACTAGCATCCCCAGGCAAAAGATGGCCCTTCTCAACCGTGCTCCCATTTTAATAAAGGAAGTCACAGACAGAGTTTGACTTTTGAGTTTCAGGGCAGAGGCTGCTCATCTGCCACAGTGAGAAGAGCCCCGTTCATGTCACCCGATGAAACACGGACACCACCTTCCCACTCCACCTCTCCCAGCTTGTTTTTATCCATAGGTGTTCCATGCTGGTCCATAGGATCAGTATAGTCCGTAGACTCGGCAGTTCCCTCTTGGCTAGCTCCTGTGTTTTCTCAGGACACCACTGACCTCGGCAACGCACGATCAGGGAGGAACGGGAGAGTGATGAACCTTTCACATGAGTTGAAATTGTTAAGTAATGTTGGATGGGGCACCTGTTTCATAGAATCATTTAGGTTGGAAAAGACCTTTAAGATCGAGTCCAACTGTAAGACCTCTTTCACAGACCTATTCGTTGCTGTAATTATAAATGTAAACTTTTGAAATTTCACTTAAATTGACTGTAAAGAAAAAAACCCCTTCGCGTTGCACACTGTTGTTCCTCTTTTAACGCCAACTTTTAAAAGGCCAAATCCTCATGCACTGTCTTAGGATAGCAAAGCAGATCTTGGCTCTCTCTTACAAGACACAACATACCGTGTTGTAAAATGAGCTGCATCCTCCAGAAAGGTTCAGGAGAGCTCACACGGGCTGTGTCCTTCCTCTTTAGCATTTGACCCGTAATACAGCTGTAAAGAGAGACAGCGAGTTAGCGGATTTAATACCTTTTCGTATTTAAAATTGCCTTGTCATTTGAGTAATGAGTTCTCTGTGCTTCGTGATGGAAAAGATTACAATTGAGTTTTATTTTAGGTAGGGTAGCTGTCTAATTTGCTAAACCACTTTGGCAGCCCAGGTGTGTTGCTAACTGAACGAAAATTATTAACCTTAATACAATTTTTAAACAATTATTAAGCTAATCGGATGCAAATTAAACAAAATGAACCTATAAATATATGTGTTTTTCAAATTAGTAATTGGATTTTTTGATGATCTTTGGCTTGACATTGATAAGCTGCTTCTCATAACAGTCTAATTAGGCAATATGTAAACTTTGGCATTCGGTTCTGTCCTAGTGGCTTTTTCAAATGATGTTTGTAAAATTTGCAATTTCATATTACAGATTAAAAATTAAAAACTGCAGGAGGCTAACATTAAAATGAGAATTCATTTCATGGAAAGCCCTGTAGACAAAATTCACCCTAATAGAATTGTGCATAAGGGGCTGCAAATCATGATCTATAGTTACACAGGGGAAGGCTTGTCAAAACCAGTATTGTTGGCCTGTAGTTCTATTCACAGTATTAAACCCATCAGTGAAGTCACTTTGGGGAAAATGCGAACATTATCAAAGAACAGTAAATTAGCAAGAAATTAAAGCATATACCCTTGCATTTCCAAAACAAAAGATCCCTTCATTAAAAACCTTTCATCAGTGGTTTAATATTCATAGCAGTAATTTGCATAACTAAATCAGTTTTCACTGATGAGAGACGACCAAAGTTTTTTCACTAATTTCTTTTTTGAATGAGCTCTCTAGTTTTTTGATTAAAATTTCACACCAGTAGTTGAGCAGAATTGAATACATGACTTAACCGTATTTGCGAGCATCATCTTTTAAAATGCCAGGTTAAATGTTGCTACTGCGCGAAAAAGAGATGGCTCAGCCTGCTTTGTTTACCTTCACAGCATATATCCCTCCCGTGCCTTCAGTCCTGGAGTCCGTGTTAAATTCCAAACCAAAAAGATAGGGATTGGTTGGTTTTTATTAGCTTTTTCATGTTCTTATACCTGTGCAGATACACAGAACAAAAAGACGACACAGAAGATCTAGTAATTAAGAAAAGTCATTAGAGTACACATGTTAAGAACTTTCCAATATCTCTCTGAAAGTGGCATCCTTTTTCCAAGTCCCTTTTTTTTTTATAATGTTTTGAAAGACCAGTTCCCTTGTGAAAAGCAGAAAGGAAAGAGGAAATACATTTGCCTAGGGGAATGAAGACAGAAAAGTCTTTTTCAGTGTGCAAAATACACATATATTATGCTGGCTTAGGACCACATAATAGCCTGTACTAGAAAACATTTTAAACAGTGTGTTTGCAAAATAATGAGAGTTAATTCTAAGTAAGTCACTGAGAGATGCAGTGGGTAACCAGTCATGCAATATTTACGTGTAGGTACTCTGTGCAATGATTTGTTAAACTGAAATAATTTGAATCCTGATGTGGCCTTGGTCACACAACTACTGCATTGAGAAAAGGACATTTACAGATGCGGTTTTAGTGTTTTCAGTCTCATAGCCTGATTTCAAGTAAATTAGTTTCAAACCAATAAATGTCCATGTTCCGAAAAGATAGATTGATTAACAGTTACTAGTTCTCATCCAAATTTTTTTAATTGGCCAACGCTGAAACTTAAATTAAAACACAAAAAGATGAGAGAGTGAAAATGAATAGTTCTGCTCATATGCAGAGAAACAGAAAACAACTGTAGTAACAGTTAACAAAGTCTTCATTTCCCCTTTTCTCCTCCAAATTTTTTGTCTTGTGATTGTTAGAACTGGATGGTACTACTTTAAAATGTTTAATGTTTACCAGTGCATCCTGTGTGCTCTTCATTGTGCAAAGGTGTGATCTTCCAAACTGTTTCTGCTTAACCAGTAACTATATTTCATGCAATTATGATATTTTAGTTTTACCTTTTTGTAAATATATTATTATGTTCATTACAAATGAAGTGCGCAGCAGGTCTCATTACAGGTGTCTCTCCACTGCCGTGGCGCTCACTGATCATCAATAGGAAGAAGTGATCAACCTTGGTAAGTTCTTATGCCCTTTCTCTGCTACCCCTGCACCATACACGGTGGGGAATGTGCTGTCAGTCTAGGCCAAAACTTCTTGTATTTGCTGTTACTTTTTCTTTGCTTGTTTGCACCCCATACCTGACAGAGCCCTTATTATCAAGCGGAAGAAGTGATTTTCGGCAGGCCGTGCTAGCTGGGAGACACCAAAAGTTGCACGCCTGCACATACCAAGCCGCAAGCAGAGTTCCTGCCGCTTCTGACAGCAGATTGCAAAGGGCTGACAAGGTGAGCTCAGCTTTCCGCTCAATGTACGTCATACTCGGAGACTACGGTGATGCTACCAAGGTAGAAACGTAGAAGAAGCTTTTTGTATTCACTCAGTTGTGTTGACAAAGTCGTTGGAGGTCTCCTCATAAGGACGAGTGCAGGAGAGAAAGCCATTCAGGGTTTTTTACCATTCGTATAGAACCTGGTCAAATATTTCTGACTAGATCCTTTTCTTATTAAAAAAAAAAAAAAAGAAGTTACAACTTTATGAGGTCTTACTTCATTGGAATAAGCATGAATGAAACCCTTCAGTAAATAGGCATTCTGGACTTTATAATCTGCTGCTCTTCTACATTTAATGTAATGAAAACTATTTCTATTTAAATAAAAGGGTTGCATGCAGGTCTAAAACAAGAGTGGCAACCTGCCTCAGGAGTTGGGACTGTATGGACAAGAGGTCTTAATTTTTTCAGAGCCCCCTTTGACTTTTTGAATGCCAACAGATAATATTGATGCAGATACTGACAGGCTCTTCCAACTTGATGTCCCCTTTTTAAAGGAGGGTTTGGTCAATTCCTTGGCAGATGACTTTTTAGGTTTATTTCAAGGGTCATGAGATTCACTCTGATGTTTAAGTTTAGTAGTGTGAACAGGCTGCGGAGCATTTTGCCTATGTATCCTTATTGCTACCTTTCCACAGATTTCTCCCTATGCACCAAGGTGGCAACCCATCATGCAATCCACCTAGTATCATGTATCACATTACTGTTAAAAATTACATTTTTGAAACCAACACTTCTGGCCTTGTTTAATAATGTAGCTCTAAGCTTTGTCATCCTTGTTTCCTGAACTGTTTTTCTAATTTCTTTCTAATCCAATGTGCGTATTTTGTACCGCCGAAAGGGCTGCGAGCAGACTGCTAAAGTGATACAAACAGGATCTGAAAGAAGAGGAGAGTAAGCACCTCTGATTAGTTTTCATGCCACTGATTTTTACTAATTTTATGAATTCTGTAAACAATTTGAGATTTCTTTTCTTCCTGGAAGCACATTTAGGGTTAGTGAAAAACACTAGGGTGTCCCTGAAGGGTAAAGAGAGAAGGACCTTGTCTCCATAATAGCAAAGGTGGATGTTTCTTGGGTTTTTGTAGTCTTCTGTCATTTCTTTGAATGGTTCATTCCATCAGAAGAACTATTTTATCATTTTCTTTCGCTCCAAAGTGAGCAATAATAAACAGTGTCCAACAGTGAAGGAATGAAAGGAGTCAAGATAAATAACAGTTTCTTGTTGTTTACATTAAACAAATCCACTTGTATAAATACCAAAGTATCCCCTTTGCTGTTTCAAAAGGCATGACAGTGATGAACGCAGAGGTGTTTCACATACTAGTAATTATGCATTGTCATTAGAAGTTCCTTAAAAAAGAAGGAAGTGGACCCCTCTAAAATAAAGAGATTTTAATATCTCTGCAAAGATACACGGAAAAATTCTATCCCGGTCTTTGGCTCACCCCACGTGTAGAACGTGTAACATCAGTTCATGTAATACATTGTCCTAGGAGATAACCTGGATATATCTGTGATAACAACATTTTATTATTCTGTTAAAGAGGAGGCTTGAGTCTTGTTCTTCATGCTCCAAGAATTTCAGCTGAAGATATTAAGGTTATGTTTTTAATAATTTTCATGAAAATTTAGTAAGGAAGTTTCTGTGGGAGCAAATCCACTGAATTGCCACCCCATGGGCTGAACGCTTCCCAGCGTGACCTGCTGCCAGGGAGCGTCTTTGCACCTAAACCCCATCGCCTTCAGTCTAAGCACAAGAATCATTTCTTCAGCCTTGCCCATTCTAACATAAATTCTTTATCACCTCTGTACGAGGTAATTAAAAGTGAACTTGAGCTAAATAGCCCACCAACTCCAAATGATTATTAAAGTCTCCGTTTAAAAAAACAACCTAATTTCAATCAATGTGTTCTTTGTTAGTCATCTAAAGGACAAGGCAGAAGAACAAAAAAAGGACAGACAGATTTCGTTATTTTGCTTAATTATGCAACTGTAATAAACTTGGATAACGTAATGATGACTGTAGTTTAAGGATCTACAGAATAATGATAAAGACAGAAATTTTGCTATTAAAATATTGTTGACTTATTACAGGCTAAAATACAGATTTTGCTAAAAGTGTGAGGCCTCCATCAGTTACTGTCTTTTCACAGCAATTGTTTGTAAAAGTGTAGAACACCCATTTTAAAATGGAAGCTGAGACATTTGGGGAGGCAAGTTTACAACGTGTAAGTGACTGGGTAAAATAAACTTTGCTCTAAATACCGTTCCTACCTATTTTGCAGTGCTGATAGCGCAGTTATTGTAGTATCTAAGTAAGTATTGTGTGTGTGACTAGCCAAAATGTTACATACAAAACTTTTTTGTGGTTTGAATTTTTTTTAATATGATATCAGCTGGATTTCTAAAGAAATCCTAGTGGTAGCCCCTGACCCAAATGTACATCGAGTGCTGTTCCCCTATGGCCCTGGCCTATTTTTTGCTTTCCTAACTACTCGAGTTCAAATAGGAGCTCAGAACAAAATTGAAAATGAGCTTGGGGTCTTTTTCTAGTCCCAATTTGTTCACTTCCAAAACCACTACCCAATTTAGCACAATTGGCAGCGTCTGCTCAAGAGAGGGCAAAGGCTGGAATAACAGGGATGCAGGAGGGCAGGACTGAAGTGTACTGGCAAAACAGCATGGAAGAGCTTTTCCAGCGCTACGACGCCCGATGTAATTTCTCTGCTGTACGAGCGTGACAATTAGCATGCAAACCTGAAGAAGGCAAAAAGGAAGGTGCTTTTTTTTTTTAGTGCTTGCTCAAAATATGCGTGTTTGAGTGTGTAATGTACTCTGGCACCAAGGCAACTAAATTACTGCTCATGACTAATTATCAATGCACTGCTGTTTATCAAAGGTGCAACTGTATCGTAGAGGTGGAAAACAGCTGATAAGCAAGCAGTATTGCATGTTATCAGAAGAAACATTTCTGTTTTCATTTGTCTCTAACGTAGGAGGAAGAACCTGTCACGTACATAATTGGTAGGTGCTTTACTGTGCAGAGAAAAGGTCTGTGGTTGAAACAGCAAGGTGCTGGACACCTTTATTGCCCACTGAAGTCGGTGAGAGTTGAGTGCCCAGCACCTTTGCACAGCTGCGGTTCTGTTTTGGAGATTAACTGGTTGCCCAGAATTGCAGCATTTATTTTATTTTTATACAGAGGCATGACTTCCTTTGAATGGTTTACATGAATGCCTTGTCAGAATTAAAAGAAATCATGTTAAGATCGGTAAGTATGTATTTGTCTATGGAGAAGGCTGAAAATGTGAATGAGAAGTAAAAGAAATAGGTCTCATCCTTGTCCTCGTGAAAAACCTTAAAAGAAAATCTAGCATTAGATTACTTAAACTGCTGCTTTTAGATTAATCTCTTTAGTAACCTTCGTTTACCAGGACTCATCTTTCTTCTGCTTCAGGTTATTTTCTGGTGTCAGCAGGTGCTATGTATCATCTGCACTTGATTTTGTCAATACCTGACTATTAGCAGTTTCATTGCTTTTGGATGTACAATAGGCATACGTGAAAACTGTCCCGCTGTAAACTAGTAGTAAAATCAACTAATTAAAACCAAAAAACCAAAGTAAGAGAAGTAGCAAAGTCAAAGACTTAAAAATTAAAACCAAAACTCAAACAAGCTTTTTGGTTTGCTTTAGGTATTGATGGAGTGGCAAAAGAAAAGATGCACAGAGTTTACTCTGTAACCATTCCTTTAGATTACATTACCGTTCTCCTGACGTTTTTTGCCCTTAGCTTCATGTGTATTGGATGCCAAGAGACACCCATCATTCAGCGAAGCAGATGCTCGGTCTAGGCAGAAAGAGAATCAACCCTTTAATAATTTTGCTTTTGAAATATTGAGGTGATCTTATTTCATCTGTGCTTTTAAGGTACACTTATTAAAAATACATGTACCCGAATGTGTGATTTATATAGATACCATGTGAAACAGACTTCCTCCTGCAATTAATTATGCCTACAGCTGCCTCAACTAGAAGCCTTTACTCTTGTCAGGTAAAAATAATCTCTTCTGCCCACATATTATATATATTTTAAAAAAAGGCCATAATAGGAGGAGAGACTTCTTTTCAAGGATTCGGTATGAACTACACTGATACAATTTTGCTAATGTAAGTGCCTTAACGACGGATTTGGCTTTAGAAAAGATGAAGCAGTTAAATGTGAATGGGGTATTTGTTATAGTACTTTTAATTTTCTTGCAAAATTGTAGGACGTGATTCTTCTTAGACTCTCTCACCTTCCTCTATGGGCCAAGAAGCCCTTAGCTGTCACAGGCATTTTCACATTAATAATACCAAAATAGATTAAGAACAGTCAAAAACTTATAGTTCCTTTCCGTTCTTCTGAAGTCCTTGTCTCACTGGGATCAGCCTGCAAACAATATGCACTTTTTTTTTCCTGCCCTATCATCTGTTTCTGGTAAACTCCCATTTTATAACAGGTATTTTTGTTCTTAGTCCAGTTCTTTTAGCGTGGTGGGATGAGGACTGCAGCTGCCCTGGTCAAGTCCATTAGTGCCAGCACAATTCAGCGGTTTCCTCGTACGTAGCTTTGCCCTACGCTGGTTCCCAGCATCTTTTTTCAAACAAAACCAAAATACTGTGCCCCATCTTCAGAAATCCACCCATGAAGTTTCTGCATCTGGAAATAGGGTTTCTGACCTTCCTGTTGAATATTTCATATAGGCACCAAATGATACTTTTAAGTCTCATCAGTTCCGTTTATAACGTATTAGGTGAAGCTTTTCAGTTCCAAAGTTGCATCAATTTATGCAGTAAATTGGCTTGAATTTTGATAGAAGTGAAATTGATAGAAATGTAAGTCAGGTTTTGTGGTGAACATACCTAAAAAAAACACCTATGTGTAAACCCAGAATTAAAAACAGGACATCTTTGTAGTTTAACAGATTTCAAAATAGAAATATACCTAATTTTGGAAACCCACATTAGCTGACAACAAAGTGTGCTTTCCATAAGAAAAGTACTGTCTGCAATAAAGATGGACAAATTTTACTACGTGGCAGGAATTTTGCTCTCCCAAGCTTTAAAGGGTTTTTGCTCACCATGTTGGACATGGGATGAAGCTGATTTGGCCACCAGAGCCCACCAGGCAGCACAGCACGGTGGGACAAGCTCACCCCCGCCGGGGGTAACACCGTCAGCATCACTCAAAGGAAAGCGAGCCGAGCCTGCGATACAGAGAGGTAAAAATTAGTAAGCAGCTGAGCAGATGCCAACGTCTGTAATGTTCAAATAAAATATATTTTTTTTTATATTACGATCTAGGTAGACATACTCTTCATCATCAAAACCCAGGCTTTATTATTTGGATATTTTCTTTTTCTTTCAGAAAAGTAAGTGGAAATTCAGAATGTTCCTAAATGGTGAGCCAGGACAGAGCTCAACTCTAAATATTGAGTGCTGGCTTCTTGTGACTCCTCTCTCCACAAATTCTCAGTTTACCTTCAATAAAGGGTTGCTTTTCTCCCTTTTCCTTAATACTACCATCACCTATTGGATCTTATATACTCTCTCAGGTTCGGATCAAGGGTTTGGGGTTTTTGGAATACCCTCTAAGTTATTTCTTCCCCAGAGGTGCAGTTGAGCCCAGACCAGAAGTTTCATACAGCTATGGCCAGGAATCTTGTCTCATGGGTCTGTGAAAGCCAAGAGCCAGAAGGACTTTCAGAGCTACTGAAGAGGACAGTTGCTCCCCAGGGCTCTTACCACTCCAGTGCAAGGCTGGGATGGGCTGGCTACTATGAGTATCTCGCCTAAGTAACCAGGTAAGACACGTCAATATCCCTTGTCTGTCTTCTCCAGGTGAGCAGGCATTGGGCTTTCCACCCAGCCCTTTCATCTTTGAGCAGTTCTCATGGTCGTACAACCAACCACCCATCAACTGTTTGGAAACATCACGCGTCTCCAGGGCCATCCTGCCTCAGGGTTATCATCGGTGATTCTGTTCACCGTAAAGCACCTGGATTGGGAAGGAGGTTGACTATGTTTGGGTTTTTTCCTCCTCTAGTAGTGTGGGAAGAGTTGACAAGATTTCCCTCTGCTCGGAAGAAAATGAAAAAAACAGCAGGGATGCCTGAGCCTGGTTATTTCTTCTTCATATACTTGTCTACACATGCTCCCCTCATTTTTTTATTATTGTTATTTTTTAATGCTGCATGCACAGGAGTTTATCTTTCTACAACACAAATTCCTGCCTATGCCATCTTTTAGTTTTAAGATTCTTCTATTGCTTAATCAATTTCTTCATTCCTATTGCAGGAAACATCCCCAGCACTGACAAGAGTCTAAAATATTTACCTAACTCTTCAAAGCACAGCCTCAACTTTGGGAGTGTCCTTATCAACAGTACCTTCAAGAGCAGGGGATACCAGTAAGTGTTCAGCACCACGTCCACCTTAGCAGAGGTCCTGGATTGGCTATCACCGTACCAAAGCCATTCAGAGCACCACTCTGAGCATGGTCCTAGCTCCACAGGGGCTCTATGGCACAGATCCTGCACCTCCGGAGACACTCATCCTCCCATAGAATATTCTAGTCTTATGATCTCCACAGAGCGCAGAGGAGTCTCTTTCTTCTTGTGCTTTTCTTCTGCGGTGAATGGTAAATTGGGATTTGAATGAAGTAGGAAATATTTGGACAACATCCCAGAGGGAAAGGGAACTGAATACAGTCTCAAAGAGAGACTGACAAGAGAGTGTAAAGCATTTTTTTTATAAGTATTGGCCTTACCAGGGTACTGGTACCAACTTGCTTGGGAGTAACCAATCAATTTCCAAAGAAGTTGGAGAGACGGTATTTGGCCAGGCTCATTTTCAAGTCTTCAGTTTTACTTAATCTAGTCGCTTTTGAGAATCTTTTGACTTTTGAGAAACAGAGCACATTTTGAAGCATCATGAGTACGTAGGAGAACAGTTGGAGCAATGCAGAGACTTCTGGAAAGCCAATTTCCAGCTGCCTTGCACAAGGCGTGAACACAAGTATGGGTCTCTGTGTGATAAATTAACTTGCCAAAACCACCTCACAGTAATTCTCATCCTGACACAGCCCATATGCCTTTGAGCAGGCTGACAGTCCGGACTGGTGAAGTTTCCCTGCTCTTGCATGGTTCTAGCTGAGAGGGGACACTGACATCCAAGAACGGTGTTGACCAGTGCACCTCAGGTCCTGGATTATAGAGTGGTCAAACTACATCATCTACAGCTCCATCAGGAGCAGAAATTTGTGTAATTACCTATGGGAAGACCAGCTGATCTTATCCTTTTTAATATAGTGTCCTTGAAATAAAATAATGTATGTTTTCTGCCAGCTATGACTGTCATAACAGATATCTTAATTGGATTGGGAACTTTAAGTTTGTTAATTACTGTCATCATGCAACAGAAAGCTCACTATGAGTACTCCCAGGGGCCAGCAGAATTCCCCTGACACAATCTCTGGTAGGACCTTAGGATGGCAGACTGTAGGTGCTTCCACTTATATACTACAGCAATGAGTAGAAAAGGAAGGAATAAGGTTGTCACTTTGATGCTAGAATGTGATTTGTCTGTGGACTTGATATATACAATTTTACATCAAATGCCATCCTTTCTGGATCTCCAAAACACACCCCATAGTAAGTCCTCTATGTAGAGTGGTTTCTCAATCCCTCCGTCCTGGAAATGCTGCGCAAGCAGAAACTTTTGTTCATCACTTTCCAGTGCAAGTGCCAATGGAACTTCTCCAGGGAGAAAGCAAGTCCAGGCTTGCTGCCAAATGCTTTTACCCTGTCTTAGGCCCTGGCATTCTTTTATGTCTTCTTTCCAGTTCTTATAATCTCCAGGACCATTGGGAGGCTCACACAGGTCTCGGGCCACATCATTTTGATAACCCAGCTCGGGACAAGCAGTACCGATTCTAAAAGTGACAAATTTCTTGGACAATCGACTCATCATCCTTTCATTCTTTTCCAAACTCCCATGACAGCACTACAGACAGATGTTACACCCCGAACCCTACTTCTAGATGCTTAGCTTGAATCTTTGCCAGGGCCCATTCAGGAGAGAGAAAGAGCAGTCAGCCAAGACACAGGATATCCATATGGTAGGGCTCCCTTCCTTAGCTTTACTTAATTGGTGAAGAAATTCATCGTATGGCTCAGCTTACCCATGCTTTAAAGGGCTATCAGTAATTCTTAGCTGTTTAAAATCTCCGTAACCATCTTGTCTTTTTCTGAGGTTGGTCTAGCTGTATCTAATATCTTTATATTGTATACGTATCTATTTATTATATACATTTCTGGCTATCTGTAAATCGTCTTTGTCACCCAGAGGTTCAACGCTCACGTACATATTTACACTTGAGATTTTTGCACGTAGCAAGCATTATTCCTAGGTAATTTTTGTAATTAATTGCTGTATGCATAAGGTGTGCTGACAACTTAATTCTTTTTATACTTGACAGAGATACATTGCAGGGTGCCTGCCTCATGCCCTGCTTCCTCTGAGATGCCCAGCAAAAGAGAGAAAACATTGAAAATTAGTAGCTGGTAATGTTGTCTTTTCTCTCCTAGGCCTATCCGTGCCCTTGTTATTACCTCCTTTATGATTATTTTTATCTCCTTTACGATATTTTGCTCACATATGGTCTTTCCCTACCTCTGACTCAAGTGGACCAAAGCTTTTAAGTTATTTTTGCATGCATCTTCAGCTTTTCTGAGTAATATTGGTGATGTTCGAATATGCGCTTTATTCGAGGGGTACATAATTTGCTCAGATGAATACATCAGGTCACTTACTCCTCGCAGGTTTTTCATTCAGTACTAGTTTTGGGAGAAAGCTGAGAGCTCCATCACGAAACCAGGTGCCCTCAGAGCCCGGTTCCAAGTCTGGTTCATGCAGGTCAAAGCCGACAAAAAGTTTTTCAGGGGAGACCTGTTGTGTTTCTCCGGGGAGGTACCAGGTGCCCTGTCTGCAGTTCAGCCTAGGTTAGAGTTCAGAGAAAAAGAAAACCCAGAGCTGTGGTTGAATGGGGTTGCTAATACAGTTTCTGCTCTCTATCTTTTATCCCTGTTAAATGGAATTTCTGCTAGTAGGTTTTTATTTCAGTAACAGGGGATTGAACGATAGCGGCAGTGGTTCCTCCCTAGCCTTGCTTTTAGCAGTCAATAAAGGTTGAAGACTATCAACTGCAATCACAGTGGGTATGGGTATTCATACAGAGTCTGATCTCTTTGTGTTCCTGGGGCAAAGGATCACTTACTTAGAAGAAAAGTAAATTCTGTGAACAGCATGATCACTCTGGGGAAGTGGGAAGGGAGAGGTGTTTTTGTCAGGGATAGCAAATACCCACATCCTTCATTTTGCTTGCAGAGGTTTCTTAACTCCATTGCTCTTCCTTGAGGACTTGAGCAGAGGGTGGAATCCCAGGAAAAAGCAGTCATACACAGAATCACTAAGGTTGGAAAAGACCTGTAAGATCATCAAGTCCAACCATCAACTAACACCACCATGCCCACTAAACCGTGTCCCGCAATGCCTCATCCAGATGTTCCTTGAGCCAAAGAGTAAGTAGACATCAGTTGCTGCCTTGGAAAGCTAATGTGAAGATGGGGTCAGGTCACTGATGTTCTCCTATTTCTCTCAACACGAGTCGATCATTCTTTCTCCATTGCTCATTCTTTCTCCATTGCTCCTTGTTTGTCAATATTTGCAAACGTTTGACCTGTTAAAGTACAAATGCATAATGAAATGGTTTACGTAAACATAAAAACTACCCCACTTTCCCTATGGTATTTATTTTTGAAGTAGATATGCAAGGGATAAATGAAGTAATGATGACATACACAGTATTTTCAGGCTACAGAGTCTTTTCAGAGGACAGTTGCCGTTTAAAATGACTTTATTCTATAAAATGATCTTGAATATTGTCAGTGTGTGATGCAGACTATGCATCCTTTGCTATTCAAAAAAGAATTAAATAGTCAAGTCACAATTTTGAAAAGTGGCTGCTGTGAATAGGGAGTTACTATATTTTATCAAAAATGTAATGAGTTTAATGTACGTAGTTACACAACACTCGAGTGGCTCTTCAGATTAAAGCCTGCCCAAAACACACGTTGACACAATAGACTGTAGCTACTCCAGTCCGGTCCATCACTGCAATGAACCGCAAATTGATTCTGAGCACATATTGAGTACACCTCTCCAGAGAGCTGCACTTTGGTACTTGTTCAAAAGCAGTAGCAAAAATAAAGTGTGGGACTTTCTGTGGCCAGGACTTAATTTTCAATCACTTTTTGTTTTGTCTACAAGCTACATTTCTTTAAACATTCAAAAATATTTGTCGTCCGTGAGTGTCCGCACCAAGTGTAATTTTTTAAAACCTGTTTTGTGTTCCAAAGAGCACCTCCGGGAAAAAAATAGTGTTTTCACATTCAGCTAAATGAGAATTAGACCTGATGACTTAAAAGTCTTTGCAGCTATACAAAATGGTTGGTCAATCACGAATCGGTCAAAGGTTTTGCCTTCGTAAGTAGGTACTGTTATGGAGATTTTTCTGTTCCTAGGTACTGCGTCTAAGCAGGTCGTGTAGTGGTGGCTTATGAAGAGATCACTAAACTACAGCCACATGGCTTTGAGCATGATGTCCAAAGTGATCCCCAGAAAGAAACAGAAGATAAAAGCTGGGTTAAGTTTGAGATCATTTACAGGGCAGACTCACCGCTGGCTGTGCTCCAGGGGTTGGAGACGGCAGGAAATAATGTCTTAAAGAACAGTTTAGATGGCTTGAAGTACAAAAATAATGCTGACGTGGTTGTCAGTGAGTAAGTTCATTTTACATAGAACTGCTTTTCTGCAAATGGGTGTGCATGGGAACTCATAAGCAATACGGCATGCTTGCTGGGATTCTTACAGTAGGTAGAAGTAAATTTTTGTGAAGAACAGAGAGAAAAGCATTTATGTGTTAGTGTTGTGCACTAAAATGTTGCCACACAAGCGTGTGTTTTAGTGGTGTTGAAAATGCATAGAACCAAGTTGGCATCTTGTCTAGGTCAATGCGATTGTGTTGTGCCACTTGCAAGAGTGGGCCTATGTTAATTTATATCAGATGAAGTCTGAACCTGAGTCCATGAGATGTTTTGCAGCTGTATTACCTTAATGTATTAACTGTTAGATCTTGTGGCCTGACTATTATATAGTTATTGATATATCAAGCAAATGCTACATAGTTCAGCTTCACTGGGTATTTTCCATTAATCCTGAGCAATCCCTTTAAAAACCAGTAGCAGATCTTGATGAACACTTTTTACTATCATCAGAATAGTTTGTGATTTTGTGCTTGTGAGTACCGGAAAGTGATACTTCAGGATTATGTTCAAAGAAACACTGAGTGAAGATTGGTGTATAGGTTTATATTAAAGCTGAACAAATGTGTCCAGTTTCCTGCCGTAATATTCGGACACCGTTATCAACCCCTGTTCCAGTTTCTTCATTACAATGATGCTGTTCAGGCATCACCTAGGGCTAATCTAGGGTACGACCACCTCTTCTCAAGTGAAGCCTCTGTGTACCTCAGCCCAAAAAACATACCCTAGGGCCAGCAGATTGCTCGCAAAGTGCTCAGCCTTTCAGAGCCAGGAAAGGAAGGGGTCTGAGATCCGGACTTCCATCTGCTTTTGTGGAGGTTCCTGTCTGTGTGTAGCAGTTGCCCCCTGCTCGGTGCATTGTCTCTAACACAATGGCAGAAATGTACTGGCAAATGGAAAAATCAGGACAGAGAGCTGGAATTTTATAGGAATTAATTTCTTTGTGGTTAGCGGATAAAATAACATGTATTTCCAGGGGCCAACCCACAGTAAGAGTCAGTGCTTTAGGTCAAGATGAGTTTGATTCAAAGCAATATGAAGTCAACAGATTGACTTCCAGCAGGCTTTGTATCAGACCCATAAAATCCCAGTGCATTCCACAGCAGAAAGACTGAATAAGGACATTTGTTTCATGGGGAGCCTGTAATATAGACTAGTGTTTGTAGCAGCCTTCTAAATATGCATTTATGTGCAGTCAAGCTCATAACTGTGTGTGTGTGTGTGCATATTGTATGTATGCAATTCAGAGTAGAATTCTTACAGCATTAGGAACACTGTCGGTTTTGTTGAAATTACACTATTATACATCATGCCTTTTTCAGCCACCCATGAATCTTGTAACTTTCCACTGAAGGAGAACTTTTGCCAGAAGAAAAAAAATAATCCCCTTGTTCATTTGTTCATGAGGCTGCTTGTAAAGAGTCCCCCAGAAAGTCAGTTTGGCTCTCGGTCTGACTCGTGAGCTTTGCTGTGTTAAATAAAACCTTGGTTATCAGTAGAGGTAAAGGTTTTTGTAAATCTCTGTACAAACATGGGTGCCCAGATAAGTTGGAAAATATTGTTGACTTATTCCATTAGGCCAGGTGGCAATCAAATTTGATGAAATTCATTGCTGCGCGCAGACTAGACTGGACAGCTGTGCAAGGACTGGTGCGTGCATGGCCCAGTGGTTTGATCTGAGCTTAGCATACGAAAGCTAGGTCTTGTTTCAGACTCTCCCAGGTGGAAAGACCCTTGAACAGTCCTACAGATTTAAAATGCAGGAATAGGACCTATAGATAAATTTTGCTCTCTCAAAATACGGCACAGTTGGTGATAAAACTATGCAGAAAATAGCAAAAGCAGAGCCGCTTCAGGACACTAAAGGAACACACGGAATGAAAGTGGTAGCTGGCTTCTAACGTAATAAATATCTACAGTGAAGCTGTCTTCAGTGTTCCTCTGCATGGCTGTGAGATCTGGACAATTACAGTCACTAAATTATGCTCTGGAGTTGTTTCCCTATGTAGTGTCTTCATGCCCTTGTATAAAATCCTGTGTTCAGTTTTGGGCCCCTCACTCCAAGAAGGACATTGAGGTGCTGGAGCGTGTCCAGAGAAGGGCGACGGAGCTGGTGAGGGGTCTGGAGCACAAGTGTGATGAGGAGCGGCTGAGGGAGCTGGGGGTGTTCAGTCTGGAGAAGAGGAGGCTGAGGGGAGACCTCATCGCCCTCTGCAACTGCCTGAAAGGGGGTTGTGGGGAGGGGGGTGTTGGTCTCTTCTCCCAAGTGACAAGTGACAAGTGACAGGGCAAGAGGGAATGGCCTCAAGTTGCTCCAGGGGAGGTTCAGACTGGGTATTAGGAAAAATTTCTTTCCTGAGAGAGTCGTGAAGCATTGGGACAGGCTGCCCAGGGAGGTGGTGGAGTCACCATCACTGGAGGTGTTCAAGGAACATGTGGATGAGGTGCTCAGGGACACGGTTTAGTGGTGGACTTGGCAGGGTTAGGTTAATGGTTGGACTTGATGATCTTAAAGGTCTTTTCCAACCTTAATGATTCTGTGATTCTGTGAAATGAGATCCTGTTAATACACCCTGATAAATAAGACAAGATACAGAACAGCAATGTGTTAGAGCATCACCTGCATGTCAGCATCAAAACTATGTTTGTCCTGCTTCACCTCTATTGTTCTAAACTTCTGGTTTATGTGTCAGGAGACCACCAGCAGTCCTTCACTGCGGCTAGTTAAAAGACACTGAATGACTGAGGTTAACTGAAATGCTACTGAGGCACGTGCAACGTTCAGCATCACTTGTGTGGTGTCACTTCCACAGCTTGGAACAACTTGGCACAACTCTCCCGGGGGGCAAAAGGCGTGCCACATGCAAGAAGCCATTACTGTAGCTGCTCAACATCAAAAGTGTTTGAGAAATGCAACTGCGAGAAATATAGAAAGCTATCCTGATATCAGGTGTGGCTGTTGACCTCTGACAAGAAAAGACTTATTTCTTATCAAAGAACTCACTAAAAGTAAGTATTTCTTTTTTTTTTTTCATCATTCCCCGCTTAGTTCAAATGACACCAAATTGTGATACTATAAACAGAAATTTTTGAAGTAAATTCAGAACTGTCCACCTACTGTTTGTGTTTTTTAGGCTACCTCAGGGAAAATAAGGAATTTTGCACAGGTGTGGCTAGGAAGTACAATTTATGAAGCTGTTTTCTGTGTCCATGATGATGAATCATTATGCTCATATTATATTATTTAACAAAGGATTTGTGATATCAAGAGAGACTATATCTGGCAGAAGCAATTAAAAAAAAAAATAAAAAAGGGAGAGCTGGGACAGTTGTCGAAGAACCTTACCTCTGCAATTCCTGACCACTGACTGGCTATTTTTTAAAACCATAAATACAGTTAAATGCTTTGCATAGCATTTTGCTTTTGTTTCTAATTAAAGAGAGAACTGAAAATTAACACTGAAGCTTCTAAGCTTCTAGAGATGTTTGGTTTGATATTGCTGGAACTTCGGTTCCCTGTGACCAACCTCTCTTGAGTACCCAGGAAATCTCTTAATCTTTCTTTGCCGGTGCGTATTTAAAGGTTGTATAATTTCTGCTTATTTAATACCTGGTTAACTCCTTGGCACTATCTAAACACATTTCCATTAAGTAAAATTTGTGGTTGTGCTGGTCCGATTAACTAACAGTCAATTTCCTTCAGTGTCATTTAAGCTTCATCTATTTCCTAGGGGATGTCTCCTTAGTATAAAATTCAGTTCAGTGGTGTTTACTGCAATAAAATTTTAGCAAAGTTTAGCACAATAACATTTTATTTCCCCTTTACTTACCATTACAAACAAATCTGGACACGACCATTTCTGGGAACGGAGCGCAGCAGCCCACTGATGTGCAGGATGCTGCCCAACAACTGGCAATGAAAGTGTTTAACACAAGGACAGTCCTACAAATCCCTTTGAGAAAACATCACCTGCTTCCCAATGCCTACAGAGCAGGAAAGGCTTCGGTCTAGGTGGTGTACTCTGAAAAATGCACCGAGTTGACTTTAGGTAATCTGGTCTGGATATTAGGAAAAATTTCTTTCCTGAGAGAGTGGTGAAACACTGGAAGAGGCTGCCCAGGGAGGTGGTGGAGTCACCATCCCTGGAGGTGTTCAAGGAACGTGTGGACGTGGCACTGCGGGACATGGTTTAGTGGGCATGGTGGGGTTGGGTTGGTGGTTGGACTTGATGATCTTACAGGTCTTTTCCAACCGTAGTGATTCTGTGATTCTGTGGTCTGTCTAGTTGGAGAAAAAGAGTGATCTCATGCTGCAAAAGATTGCAGTAAAATGGTGGTGGTGTTTCCCACTTCTCCTTCCTTCGGTTGTTGTTTGAAAGGCCTGAGTGTCCGTATACTTCAGCAAAGCCACAATGTAAGTGAATTTCTGAATAACCAGTGCTCAGAGCTGTGATCTAAACCAAAATCCTAGCTGAAATTCCAATACTGCAAACGAGCTTTCTGACAAAATTTGTGACAATTGGAGTTCCCAACCTAGAAAGATAATTTCCTTCAAACTTTATTTGTTCCTCGGAGCCATTAATGTCTAGGAAACGGT
This sequence comes from Gavia stellata, assembly GCF_030936135.1. Taxonomy (NCBI): domain Eukaryota; kingdom Metazoa; phylum Chordata; class Aves; order Gaviiformes; family Gaviidae; genus Gavia; species Gavia stellata. The sequence continues at coordinate 38,936,066 of NC_082602.1, forward strand.
CAAAACCACTCTGCCACTGAGCTGCATGTGAAGGTTTCTGGATTGTGGGACTAAAGTAAACTTTTTTGTAAACATTTGCAGAGAGCAAAACAGGTTCTGTTGACTCTTTCAGGAGCTGTTTGCCTCTGGGCGGAGAGCAAACACGGAAAATTGCAGCCCCACTGGAATTTGAGAAAATCAAGAGCAACTGCGTTCGGAGGGCTACAGTCACTGCTGGGTTTCAGCTCGAGCTGCCGCCTTCGCTGTCGCCCTTGCCGCAATCTATGCGTGGTATCAGATATTCCCGCTAAAGCGTAAGGGCTCTAGCATGCTTTATCTTTGGAAACAAAACTGGGCATGAAGCCAACAATCGAATGGAGATAAAACCGCAGCAGCTGCTGCCCACCTGATGTCAGGTTCGGCGTTGAATCTCACCGCTGGGCAACAAGTGGGGACGGGGACCTCGAGGCTTGTGGGGACAGAGCCGGGCATTGCTCTCTGCCGCCATTGGCTTGTATGACAAATGTGTCAATAATGCAGAAAACGTGGTATTTATTATTTAAAGCTGCAGCAAGCTGTGTGACAGAGGTTCAAACTCTTCTGAATGAGTCTCTCTAGGCTTGCAAAGTCACTGCCATTTGCCTTTTAGGCTTGGGTGAAATGCAGATTTGAGAGGTGCCAGCATCTGTGTGCGATTCACAGTGGGACCGGGATGAGAGACAGAAACAGCGTCTGTCTCTCTGAAAACAACAACCAAAAATGTCATCTGGTATTTTTCCCAAGCTCTCACAATGTTCACATTAAAACAGCAAGTGATACTTAGCCCATTTCTAGACAGAATTATGAATCACGGTCTTCTGGGAATGCTGGCTTGTACACCTATGAAATTGGAATTTGTGCAGACTTGAAAATAAGCTTGCTGGTAATACTTTCCTTGTTTTCTTTTTCCTAAAGTCTAAAGAGAAAGGTCTTGCCTGCATGTAAAAATTGCAGCGTTATAAATAATTTGTTCTTTCCCTTTCGAGACTGACTGTAAAAATGGAAATGTTTGCTTTCAACCTAGTTTTTTTTCTGTTGACTTAATTTGATAGCTGTCCAGATAAAAATATTAGCTAATATATTTTGACATATTTACTTAGAATGTGTGTGACATCAGCTAGCTGTTACTATGTTAGGAAATGTCAGAGTGATGTCATGCAGTCACTTTATTTTAAATGAATTAAAGATGAAATATGACTCCTCTGTAGGTTGTTACACACAGCGTAGGGTCCATGAAGCTATACAGCCAAATTCATTTTGTATGAGCTTTTTTTTGTATTTCAAGTTTTGTTGCAATAGCAGAAATACTGATCTGGCATCTGCTAAGTGGGAGAAACAAAGTGCAACTCAAACCAGGATCTTCTTCAAGATATTTGTCATTGCGTGCTTTATATTTTAATTTATATTTGCTGTCTAACCTGTTTTTCTGCAGTCTTGACATTCACAAATACAGCCTATGACTGATTCATGGAAGAGTATAAATTACTAAATTAATGTGTCTGCATATTTTCTGCACTTAAGCTAATAGTACGGGAATTTGCATAGGTGACCTCAGTGCCTTAAAACCTGACATAAATATAAAATCAGGAAAATTATCTCACTCCTTTATAGATATGCCCAATTCGTATTGGGAGTGTGCTTAGCATTCCTCCATTTGTCTAGCTTTTCATTACCAGGCAATGAAATTATTCCTTAGCTGAAATAACGGTAATATTGTCTGGTTCAGACACTTCAAAGGGATCTCTAGATACAAACAAAACCAACCGAAAATTCATGCCAAACTGATCATGTTTATGTGTGATCCCCTGTAAATGAGGCCACAGACTGCAAAAGGATTCAACCCTGAGTCACACATAGGCTTCAAAGAATTAAAAATGACCCAATGGTAACTGATAAGGTGAGAGTTGTGATTTCTAGTTTTACTGTGTGCTGCTGAGCTTTCTATTGGCCACCTTCCATGGCACTAGCTCTGAGGCACGCTTCACTACCGTATCCCAGACTCAGGACTTATTTGGATATAATACTCCTAATTTCATGGACTTCAAAGAAATCAGTTTGCTCCAGATTGGTTTTTTCATTTTTTTGTTTTTATTTCAGCTGTTATCTCCTTCACCTACAACAAACGATTAGTGAAAATTTTACAAAGTAAGGAGTTTCTCATCTAAAAATCAGATTTTGCTGTGAATGGTTCTTTTGCTATCTGTAGCCATCATCCACCAGGCACTTTGGTTGAATCAGGATGTTCTTACCCATGGGTGAGTACATCATTGGTCTTGGGTCTCCGTTCAGGTCAAGCAGAGGGGAAGTCCACCAGTTAAACTCAAGGCTGGAGTTAGTGAGTCTCTGGTTAGGACACAGGTCTGCAGGGTGGTCCGAGTCCACCTGCAGGTCAGGCCAGGGGGTCCCCAAACTCCCTGTCTGTGCCGCTGTGCTCTGCAGAACCGATGTTCTTGGGAGGTTTGCCCATGGCCTTCAGGTGACCAGGGCTGTTTGCTCGGTTGTCTCCATTTGGCGCCTTCCTCTTTGCCACTACCAATTAAACTCTGCCTCTGTAGCCTTGCTTAGTTCTGGTTTGATATTTGTTTTCCTGCATAGCTGCAAAGATTAATCACTTCAAAACAGGCCAAACAAAACCGAACAGAAAAGCCTCAGCAGGCTGAGATGCTTTTACCTCCACGTGCTCTGAATAAGTCTGCTAATGACTGATCCACCACCTCACTGGCTTTCCTATTATACCTTAAAACTCCACTTTAAAAAGTATGCAATAGTAACAACAGTGTGAAATGTATCTCCATGTATTTATGGTGACAGACACTTTCTTTTTGATTTGTAGTGAGTGCAATCGCTTATTTAATGGAGACTTTAATTAGACTCCAAGATAGAAGTAGTGACCACATGGACACACTTCCATAACTATCAGAAAGGCCAGCAAAGAAGACAAACCCTCATATTTTTTCAGCTTCAGGACGATCTGATAAAAGAAGACTTTTTTGGTAGATGCTGTAGGGTAGCTACAGGCACGGTGTGAAAAACAGGTTCTCAGTAGGATGGGAGAAAAGTTCTCTTTGATTTATTTTGTTATCCAAGGTTAACTGGGGAAAAAACTACTCAAGGTTCACTAGAAATAACTTCATAAGACTGGGGAGTTCTTTACAAATTTAAACTCCAAATAAGACCCTGAATGCATTTTTGTAAATGTGTGTGTTCGTACACAGTTTCCTGTCGCTGGCCTGAACCCAAAAGTTTGCACTCTCTATGCATTGCTCAAAGTGGATGTTTTAGACGCGACCAAGTGAGACAATCAGAGAAATCTCTGCACGTCTTTGCAAAGACCTCACAGCCTTCATGGTCTAAGAAGGAAGACCCCATAAACTGAGTGGAAATACGTAGTATGAGGAGGAGGACAGACTACCAAGGTCACTCAGCTGGCTCTGCTCCGGCTGGGGAAAAGCAGCTGTCTGGGCTTCAGCAGTACAGAGGTGGCACACGGCCAAGGGACGCTGGTGGCTTGGTCCTGGCCCAGGAGATACACCAGAAGAGGGGCTGTGATTGCTTCCTTCAATTCTTATTTACTCCTTCCGCTATGTCCTATTCAAACACGTATTTTGAGAAATTCTTGCTTTGAATTCACTGGCTGTGTAGCTCAAACCGGGGTGTCTCCAGTCACGTGAAGGCAGGAGGAGGTCTTGGCACGTGTGGGCACACGAGCCAGAGGAGCAGAGTCCCGGCCAGCTCCCCGCAGGGATGCCTGCCAGCCAGGGCACACCGCTCACCCTGCAGCACGGCCTTTATGCTCAGATATTGATTAGCAAAACAAGCTCATAACAAAATTGAAGAATTTAATTTTGATTAGTTTTGTCTTCCCCCAAGGAAAATTCACAATCTTCTTTTTTCCCCTGAAAGATAGTATTTTAATTCTCACGTTCTTTATTTTACTAGTGACCATCTGGTACTTTGTAGATACTTTACTGATGCTGGATATTGATTTCTGTAATGATTCCCATGCAACCTGGCTCTAATTATTTGAATATTTTTTTTCTGTAGATTAGATGTTATTTTTTGATGTTGGCTCTGATAGCTTGCTTTTTCCTCCACAATGAAAAGAGAACAGACCTAAATGTAAATAACAATGTTCTTCATGGTGTTCAAGGAATGTGTGGACATGGCATTTTGGGACATGATTTAATGGGCGTGGTGGTGTTGGGTTGATGGTTGGACTTGATGTTCTTACAGCTCTTTCCCAACCTTAGTGATTCTGTGATTCTTTAAGAAAGAAGAGAAGACCAACAAAGTATGTAATGTTCTTGTAGAAACAGTAAGACATGCCAAGGAGACTGTGTTTTCACTTGTGCTAAGCAGGCATCTAATGTGCCTAAGCAAGAATCATGGCTTGCTTTAGATTTCTCAGCTCACCTGATGAGCAAGGACGCGGTGGCCCTGGCTGCGTGGGACCGGACCCCATCAGAGGCATGCGTCCGTAGGGCATTTTTTGTTCCTCTGCTTCCAGGCTCTGCCACATGTACTGCCGTTGAGGAGAAGGCTGCAACCCCAAAGCGGTGGCCGGGGACCCCTTGGAGCATCTCTCCAGGCTCGCCCAGAGCCAGACAGCATCAGAGGACCACCAACACTTTGGGCAAGGTAGGAGCCATCTGGGTTCTTGATGGCTTTTGCAAACATAGCCTGAAAGCCTGATGTTGACCTCCAGATGTGTTTTTTTGTTGCTTCGGGCTCATCTATAGCCCTGCTCAGCCCCATCCAGCGCCTGCGGACTCTGCCCTGACTCCTGCCTGCAGCCGGGCTCCTGCATGGAGGCGGCCGCTGCTCTGCAGCGCTGGTGCCCGGCACGGCCGCGGGTTTCCCCAGCTGCCCGCAGGCACGGGCAAGCTGCCGCAGCTCTGCCCCGGGCTGCAGTCACCCCATCAGGCGTGGAGCAGCCCCCCATCCACTTGCATATCGCACTAGTGGGGAGGTGATCCCAAGAAACCCTTGGAAAACACTTATTTTTGTGGAAACATCCCACTGCATCCTATTAAAATATTTATAGCACAGTTCTGTTTTATCATTCCTACATCAATATTGAAGTTTAATGTCAATATTAGTATGAAGTGTCTGTAAGGGTTTGGAAAATAAGAATCAGAAAGATCAAATATTTTATTTATGCGCAGTAAATTTTTAAAGTCTCCCTTGTGTTTTGATCGAAAATGCATATTACTGAACAATTTAGTTTCAAAAGTCTTTCTCTGATGTAAGATTTATTAGGTGTCTGAGACGGTCTGATTGAAATTCGTGAAAAGTCAACGTTACCCTTACCTGCACCCCGGGCAGTGCTATTTAAAGGTCTCTGCCGTTCTGGGGTCCCTCTGTTAAAAGAAACAATAATCACAAACTGTGTGCAGTGAGTCTTGCACGTCTGAAGCAATGCACGGTTTATAAATGGTATATAAGTTCCCTGGTCTTTTAAAACTTCCCCCTCCGGCACAACCCCAGGGCTCCTGCCTGCTGCTGCCGCCCCGGGAGCCGGTATCGCAGCTCCAGGTTTTTGGCTTTTTGCGGGGGATCTCATTTGCTTCTGCTCTTAGGAACACAGAGCAAATAATAGAGTAAATAACACAGAGTAACTAATAATAAGGGGTCAGATAGTCGCAGGTGACTTGCAGGTGTGGTTGCAGAGGCCACTGCGAAACAAACTCCATGAAAAGGACCCGGCACAGCAGATTTCTGCTGCAGTTATTTAATGGTAGTGCACTGCAAGAGTACCCTTAGATGCATCTATTAATACTGCAGTGGAGATCTGACATGTTTGCAGACAGACTTCAGCTCCCTGGAAAATTATTATAATTATAATGATACACATATACGGCACCAAACTTTTTTTTAAAGTTATGGTCAGTTAATATATCCTAGGTTTTTATTTGTAAGGTGACATTTTTCCTCCTTTTTCTTTGAAATAAAATGTGGTAAGTAACAATAATGCTGTGGAAAAGAAATAAAACTCCCTTTAGAGACAAATGTTGTTGATTCTTAGTAATCTTTTTCAATTTACTGGCAAATAAGCATGTTTGCCTTTAATTACTAATTACTGTCAAATAGCATTCCCTTCACCTCCAGAGGAAGGCTGTAACACGAGTTACAGGAGGCTTGCTATCTTTGGTGGTTATCTTTTCTATAAATAAACTCTTTAAAATATTGCAATGGTTACTGTTAATTCCTGGTACGTAGCAGATTATTGCAATTTTTTAAACGTCTGAGTATTTAGAAATGTGTTGTATCCATTTCTTCTTGAAACTGCAGTTGATGGTAGCATTTTGTTCCTGAAGGTAGAATGACAAACTCTTGCAGTTAGTCCCTGTTTACATCCCTGCTTCCATGTTTAATTTCACGCATTCAGAAACTGAGCCAGATTCTGGGGAAACCTCAGCGTGTTCTGCTAATGTTAAATTGCAGATCTGACAGTGACCGCTGTCATAGCAGAGTTGTTTCTCCCTGAAAATCTGCTTTGTGTAGAATACCTTAAATTATTATTATGGTTTAATACATACATATACATATATACACATACATATATACGTATACAAGGATAGATGCATACGTATTTATATTTGTGGGCCTGTGTGTATATGAATATAAGTCTTCAAATACATAAAAGCCTCTTCTCCGCTTCTAGGATACTGCTCAGTCAGCCTGAGTGTGGCCAGCTATGAAGTTTTTGCTTAAATCACCTGTATCTGGCTGAGGATCCTGTTCTTGCTTTAAAACTAAAGGATAAGTCTCTTCGTTGCAGAGAAAAATTGTGACTCAGATTCCCTCTACAAAGTGAAAAGCGAGAAGGTGAGTACCAAGCCCCCAGGTCCTGGGATGGAGCTGCTGTGGCGGCTGCGTGGGGCAGCGGGGAGCTGGGGCTGGCCCCGCCAGCCCCGCCACCGAGGCTCGAAGAGCTGGGGCTTAGCGGTGCGGTTGTCCGTAAGAGCCTGTGTTAAAATGCGGGCCCTTCCAGAAGTGTCCCTCGCTCTGCGACAGCTTCACAGGGGTCGGTGGTTAGCCCGGCTGCCCACGCGGGATGAAGGCTCAAACGGCAGCTCATGTCTTGGTCTAGGGATGCTGCTGTTGTCTGTATTTTACGGGATCAAGCGTATTGTCCTCAGTAAACAAATAAGCTAATAATAGACTCATTCTGGGCAGACAGACAAGTATTTCTGGTTCTTACTATCCCACATGACAGCAGTGGGCTTTGCAGTCACATATGACCTTCCCCTAACTGCGTTCACATCACTTTTACTTTTCATCATAAGTAGCTATAACTAGTGAAAACAACTCACTCAGGATAATTTTCACCGCTTCAACAGAAAAGGCTTTAAAGATTGACTTGAACAACGCCTTTTTTTTTTTAACTTAGCAATGATTTTTTTGGCATGGGAAGCATCACTCCTTTGCTCAAACAGACAGCTCCAAAGCATATGTATAGGCTTTAAACGCGCCACTTGTGCCCTTTTCTGCCAAGGTTGTTTATTGGCATATAGAGAAACAGTTTGTGATTAATCAAACTGTTCATTATAGCCGTTTATTTTACGCGGGAGCACCACGTAGGTATTTATTGGAGGTGGTGGCGACATTGCATGACCAGGATCCCTGTCCGAAGGCTGGAATATAATTATAGAACCGCTATCATTTGCATATTGCCAGGATGCTGCCAGTAAATATTAATGGATTACTTTTTATTCATTTAGCCTGTGTTTTTGAAAGATGCCTAAAAACAAAAAGATCATATCTGTATGTTGTTTTTTAATTTATTTTCACCTTTTTGTCTCCTTTGGAGACCCCTAGTGTATCAGCACTTTGTTTACCACAAATTAAACCTTAGCTGATTGTTTACCAGACTGGAGACCCTTGTGCATTACTCCAGCACTTTCCCTTTTTTTAATAATCACAACCTGGGATTCATTTGCAAGAGGCCCTAATCTGCATGAGAATTATACAATTAACTTTTGATTAACCGCCTAGTTCTTTTCGAAACCGCAGTGTATAAGATACTCTGCATTTAAATAATTTTCCTTAAATTGGGAGCAGGCCTTTCATTAAACTGGTGAGTTTGACTAAACAACAACATTTGGAGATAATCAGGGTCAAAACAATAGGCAAGGCTGCAAGGCTAGAATGTCATCTTTAAATATAACAGCTGAGATAAAGGCACCCAGATTGCGCCTTATCGAAACACAAAAAATCAAAGCTCTCTCTTGTCTGTGGCAAAATACCAGGCCCTAGTGTTTAGGGCGACCATTGTTTGGGCCTCTAAGTGTTGCAGGATTTGCATTCAGAGAGCCGGGTCTAACACACATTACATCACGTAGGGTACTTATCTCGGAGTCTGACAATAATTATCAGGAAGAATATACTCAGAATGACTTTTTTGTGATTTTTATGCATCCCCAACACAAGGAAGGGGAGATAACAGCATTATGAAAAAGGGGAGAGTCTCCAAAGGCTCTCCCTGGAGCTGCGTTCTTCGATTAAATTTGCTATGCCACTCTGGTGTGCTGAACAAGTGGAAAGAAAGACTATGAGGCTTTTATAGAGGGTAATAATAGTCCTGAACACAGCCCTTACCAAAAGATAAGATCCATTGTCAAAACAAACAAAAGAAGCGGTATTAAACACCACTTGAAGAATATATATGAGCAAAGTTTTAAATCCTTGGCTTTTTTCATACCTTGAACCTGGCTCTGTCGCGTGGCCATGTTCTAACCAGACAGCTTTGCAAGCACGGAGGCTTTCACCGTGCCTTTTCCCTCTGTCCTGCACCGGGGATTTTTGTGACGGGGTCTACCCGTGCTTCCAGGAAAGACAGAGATGAGACTTACACCATCACAGCCCAAGTTTGGTGTCTGCTCTGGTTTTTTTGACTTATTTGCCGACGATCCAGTATTTTGTTCCTATAATGCCTTTGCTGAAGGGCGCTGTAATAATTTATCGGTCATTTTTCACAAGATGACTGTGTTTTTGCATCAAAGCTCAGCTACAGCTCACCACAAGACAGTCGAGGGTGAAGGACACCCGGGCACTAACGGCTCGATCCGGCAAAGCTTGGATGGCAACGCGGTAATTCCCAGAAACGCCCTTTGGCACTGGGTCAGTCTCTCCCCGCCTCCAACCATTCCCGACCTGCTGCTGGCTTACATTTTGATGGAAATATGAGTGTCCATTTCTTTCTAATAGACATAGATTTGACCTGCAAATAAGGCAATCCAGGCACACTCTTCCCCAAAAGTGCGAGGGTGAAGATTGCCGTAGACATGTGAAGGGAATGTGCGTCAGGTTACAAAACCGTATTGGGAAAAATCACAGCCACAAGGTACAAATCATAAATCTCTATTTTTTTTTTTTCCCCCCTATGGTTATGATTACTAGGTTAGGAATAGGCATTTGGCAGCAAGAATGGCATATGGAGAGACAAATGTATAGATAAATGATATGCTAATTGAAGCAGGGCTGAATTTGATGACAAAATCTGACTACCGCCAGACATTCAAGAAAGAGGAAAACTGCTTAAAACAGCAGGTACATTCTGCATGTTACGTGTAGTTAAATTTAAAGGCTACTTCTGCATTTCAGTCTTTGAGTTGCTTAATGGTTATGGTTATCTCCATCCTTCCATCATAACCTGCTATCGGTATTGCCGTGCTCTCCACCTCACTTCTGCTCACCAGCCTCTGGTGAAGCCAAGGAGAGAGAGCAGAAAGGAGCCCCTCACTTTCAAACTCTGCTCTCAAACTTCCCTCTGCTAACGTGGGAGGCTGCCAAATCGCAATTAGGCTGTCTGTGATACAGTCAGTGTTGGCGAACTCATCGGAAAACAGAATCAAAGGATTTCCCCCCCAACAAGGGTGGCCGACTAACGCGTGCGGGGAGCCGCGGATGCTTTGCTGCGTGCCTGTGGCTGTTAGCACAGCAGCAAAACTGAAGCTGTACCCTTAAAAAAGTGGCACAGTGTATGAAGAACCAAAAATATGATTTAAGAAATGTAAACAACATGTGAAGGAGAGGGGAAGGAGAAGTTTTCAGGGGCCTCAGTGCAAATGACTCCCAAGGATGCTTTCAGAAACTGTAATCCCGGTGGCTGAATGCAACTGAAGATGAGAGCTCAAAGGTATAGTCTAAGTGAGAATTCACTTACAATATTTATGAAGAAAATCAGTAATTATCCAAGGTCAGAGGATATGTTAAGATAGGATGTCGTCAGTACAGTTTGCAAGGATCAAGAACTTTTGATACCGCTGAAAATGACATTTATTCCAATAAACCAGAAGGTGTTGATGTTGGATTGTCTAAGAATGACCCCAAGCCATCAGGGAAGCTTGGCAAGGTGATTAGAGGCAATCCCCGGCAAAGAGAAACACACCCAAAGTTATTTCTGAAAAGAAAGGCCAAGATTTGCTATTGCTTTTATCTCTTTATCTGCTCAATAGTCAACAAAAAGTGGTATGTGCCCTTCAGAAGTGGGACTGATGGAGGAATTTTGCCAGCATCATACTAAATGTATGTGAGAATTTTTTCCGATACTGTGTATTTTGCATGAATTATCCCACATGCTTTTAGAATATGTGTGTGTATACATATAAAATAGTATGATTTTAGGAACAACAGAGGCAGTAAGTGCAATCTCTCTTAAATATACTGCATCCACTGAAGCAGAGAGAGCTGAACAGATTTTAGCTCAGCTGCTGCACCTGCTTTTCCTTCTGCTGCCTCCTCCCTGCCGGTGCTGCCTTCCCGCCGCCGGCTCCGGAAAGGCTCTGCCTCCCAACCTCCGACCCGCTCCAAGGGTCTCTCCCCGCCAACTCCCGGAGACCTGCTAGCAGGAGGGAAGCTGAATCACAGCTCCCTTACCTGGAGACTGATAAACTCGTTTTGGGGAGCGATCACTGAGGAAGGGCTGGAGAGGAGGAGGGGGGGGACGTGGGGACGTGGTTGGAGTCCAGGGAACCGAATGATTGATTTGGTACCTCAGAAAGTTCAGAAGTTCAGTCTTTGCAAAGCTCTGGTGATTCAGATAAGTATCTTTTTAGAAAGGTGTGACCCTTTCTAAGCTTTATTTCAACCTTCTCTTTTTTCCCCTTTTTCTCTTTACTCCTTTTCCTAAGCTTTTATTGCTTTCAGGGGACCCCTTTCTTCTCCTAAATTGAATCCAGGACCTTGCTTCTGCTCCCTTCCTGCTTGTTTTACCCTTTCCCCCCCCAGCAGACTGTGTACCTTTTTGTTATGGCATTGTTGAGTCACTCGTGGCATTCAGTTCTTTATAATGTGCTATATGCCAATGATGGAGCATGTCTCATAACGCACAAGCAATCCCAAGCATTCAGGAATTGAGGTGAGTCCCCCAGATCATGTCATTTGCCTTAAGAATAAGATTGTAAAAAGAAAAATGTCATTGGCGTCCCTGTATTTGGCTTCTGGTTTTTTTTAACCTTATGGGTACTTAAAGAAAAAAAAAAAAGGAAAGGAATCTGAGATGTACAAAAGCACAGCTTTGTGAGTAACGCTCGGTATCGTGGGGCTTGTGATTAAATCTGTATATAACATTTGAATGGAGCAAGAGAAGATACTTTATTTCCTAAGTAAATCAAAGTGCTTCGATATGGAATAAACTGCAAGTGTGTATTTATACGCTGCTCTTGTAGAACATCACACCCACTCCAGGGCATACCAGCAACCAGCAGCAGCCCTAATGCAACCAAATATAAGGGTTTCTTTAGCACGCAAAGTAGATGCCTGATTTTAAGCTTCAGCTATTAAGAGACCGATAGCACTGCCGGCTGCTGACAAAGTAAGACAAAGTAAGCCCCTGCCGTGGGAGCTGCTGTCCTGCTGCGACCCGCACCTCCTCGGCTTGTCCCTCTGCCAGGACGGAGGGGACGAGCCTTCGGAGGAAGCCGAGGCCACAGCGGGAGGGTGACGGCTGCTTGTCCTCCACCCCAGGCAACAGTGGCATCCACCCGGCCTCGGTGGGTTTGTGCTGCCCGCGCTGGCAGGGAGAGGAGCCAGGGGGATGTGAAGGCAAGACCGGGGGCTGCTGCGGGCCAGGCGGAGTCAAGGTGTGAAGCCATTGCTTTTAACACAGATTTCACCAAAAATAGTTGCTGCTAAAAGGCTGCAAGGCAGATCTCTTACTGACACAATGCAGTATTGCCTCAGGGCAGATAGTTCCCTCTTCTTCGATTTTGCGTTGTGGGTTTTCATTTTTTTTTTTTTGATGATTGACCTAATATTGGTTCTGAAGCTGTTTACTTAGCTGCTGCTTACAAGTTTTATGAGTGATGCCCCAGATTTTCTGTATACATTTTTTGATTTATGGAAAGATGACAAAGAGGCATTCTGCTGCCTCGACGGTGGCCGTTGCTTCAGTCCAGCTCCAGCAGACCCAAGCGCGGAGGGGCTGAACCCACGAGGGCCACTTCTTGCCTCTGATAGCCTGGCGCAGCCTCTGCTGCGGGCTGACCATAGCTAGCGCACAGGGTGTGACTTGAATTCTTTTTATTTCTGCATTATTATTGTTTTTTAATATGAATAAATTGTCGCTCTTGCAGAAACACTTGATACTAAGATGTAATGATGAGGTGATCTTACCAGGACTATGTGTGCGATGCTAAAAGCAATGCCCGTTTAGAGAAGTCTAACAGACTATTACAGATATTAGCTGGAGGAAGGTACGTATTAAAGTTGCTTTATTCTATTATTTATGCCTCCTTGAACTAGCCTGCCTGGAATTGTTTCGCTGCCTTTTCCTTTTTGCCCCAGCAAAGGCTCACCTGCCAGAAAAGCCCAAACTTCCAATTTTGATAAAAATTCTATGCCAAGACATGTCTCAATCTCAGGATTAAATTCTTGCTCAGGGTACGAGAATGCAAAAATAGCAATGTGGTCAGTTTATTCACCTTGGATGTAGGAAATGTCACCTCTATGCTGCTTCATCTGAACCCGGCAGATCACAGGGAGAGATTCAAGTCCCTGCCACCAAATGAATGTCCCAATCATTTAGCAACAGGCAATGCTTAGGTATGCTCTCTTTTTTGTAAAAAATATGACAAACCATGCTTTCATTTGCACTGGCAACATTGCTGGAATCCCAAGTCAGTCTCTGATTAGGAAAGATTGTTCAGCTCTGCTCTCAGTTTTCCTTCGTGCTATCCAGGAAGACCTCCTTTCTTTTTCTCCAAGCACCCAGAATCATCCAGAGTTTCAAGATGCATTTACATTGAGGTGTTCAAGGAACATTTGGACAAGGCATTGTAGGACATGGTTTAGTGGGCATGGTGGTGTTGTGTTAATGGTTGGACTGGATGACCTTACAGGTCTTTTCCAACTGTAGTGATTCTGTGATTCTGTGAAATGAGCCAGCTCAGGTCACATAAGACTTTAATTTGTCTGATCGAAGTTACATATATTTGCAGGACTGGAACAATCTCTGCAAAGCTGCCCTTAGTGATTTCATGCTTGTCATGAACTTTGAACACTTCTCTGAACCGAAGTACAACTCAGCCAGGACAATTTCAGCTGACGCTCCTCAAATAGCTGCAAGACCTGGCAGACAGCAGAGTCTATGTTTTTTCCATTTCAAGACAATGCCTTAGTCTGTTCCAGAACTTAAATTAGAAAAAAAAATAAAGTTAGAAAACAACATCTTGCACAGAAACAAGATGCTCACTTATTTTCTGACAGAGTGGAGAGGCCTTTGGGGGATCTTGAAAGCATCTACAGCCAGAAGGCATGTGTGAGGTGCAGCAGGACGACAGTCTTGCAGCTGGAGGAGAGGCTTGTAGCTTCTCCACATGACAGAGTCTGGCAGTCTAAGTCAGTAATTATTATGTTTAAAAAACTGTTGTAGCAAGTAGGAAGGGAAGCATAAAACCTCGGAGATAATAGACTATCTGTGATTTTTAAAAAATGTATTTCAATGAGAGTTTTCACAGGAATTTCTGCTCTTTACCCTGCACTAATAACCAGGGACACGGCTGTTGTTGCCTGTGGGAGGATTATGGCAGGACTTCAGAGGCTAGCACCCTTCCTGCCAGTCCTTCCACCAATTTCCTTCTGTGGAAAGAGCTACATTTTTGGTTTCATATTGTCTGATTTTCCCTGTCTCCCACACTTTGTTGATTTATTAGTTTTTCTTTTCCCCCTCTCTGTCTGACAACACCACGTGGGCATGGATCAGGGAAGAACATGCCGACTGCTGCGATCCTGCGGTGCGTGAACAGATGCTCTGCCGACCGACACGGCGCTGAGCTGTCCGGTGAGGTCCGTGCCTGAGCTGTACTGATACTGCTCCCTGCAAACCCGTATAACCAGGCAGGTCCTGGTTAGCAGTATGTGTGTTAATTTAATATAGAGGTTGGGTCCCTGTTGCTATAGGGTGTATAAATTTACAGGAGTTTCTTTCTCACCCGTAATACAGCGTGGAACTTATTTCCTCTGTAACACCTTACTGGGCTGGGAAAGCATTAGATGTCCATCTGGATATTGTGAATGCATTGCCTTTCTAAAAGTCCAAACCTAACATATAAACTTTTATGTTTCGTCTTATAAACCACCCCTTAGCATCCTTTCCTAATAAGGGCCTTTTTTTTAAGCCTTTCTTTCTAATACTTGACATTTATTTCCAGAGAATTTACTGAAAATCTGTAACAGTTTCTAGGTTTTATTTCCAGATTTTAGATTTAGCACAACCAGGTATAAGCTTATGCATCTGTATCAAGATAACACTTTTTACTCATAAAAATTAAAGTTCATGGATACATTTACAAATAATAGCATAGATACTCATTATCTTCATACCTCTGTCATTCTAGTCACCATTAATTAGCTAAAATATTAAAGGTAAGGTGTCATCACTAATGACCATTTACAATTCTGAATAACAGCAAAGATGAGAGTATTATTGACACGGCTGAGAGCGAATTCAGGAAGGAGAGTGTCTTAAGAGGCAAGATCAGGAGTCCAATTTTCGTCACTTTAAATTAGAATTTGCATGGAGACTTTCAGGAATAGGCATCAACCGAGAGAGTGAAAGGCAAGGCTGAATGAAAGGAGACAAATTGTGAATGGAGAGGTAGATCTGAGAGTAATTTGTCTAAAAATGGACATTAAGCTGTCTATTTGGGTAAGCTGCTGAGCCATTCACCTCGTTGTCAGAAGTAGGAGGTCACCTGTAGGATGTTCTGTAGAAGGTGATGAAGAGGACAAAAGAGGAATGTGATAACTGAAGGGGAGGAGTAAGAGAAGCAGAAATTTCCAGAAAGGCTCATGAGTCCTGGGATTCAGTCAAATAAGAGTAGAGGGTGCTGAAATAGGATTGAAACAAAGATGAAAATTGTTGACAGAATTAGAGAAGTGACCTTAATTTCCCTGAGAAAGGGAGATCTTCTCACTGGGGTACTGCAGGACTGTCCTCTCTTCAGCTGTCCTGGGCTATATTCCAGATTAACTAACAGGCAAATGTATTGTGCAGTTTTATTATCTGGGAATAAAAGCTTCAAACTCTTGCTCTGGGTGGATTAGACCACCCCCAGAGATCCCTTCCAACCTCAATTATTGTATGACTCCTACAGACCCCAATAGTATATGGTAAGGCTATTTGAAATACTCAGCAGCTTCTGAGCCATACCGATACAGATTTTGTTGTTGTTGTTTATTTTTTAAGGGAAACTATCTTTCAGTGCAGGAAAAAGTTATGCCTGTATTCTATCATATCAAAGTGGGTTCAGGAAAGGTGCTTTAATATACTGTCAAAAGATAGTCTGTGTTGTCCATCACAGCACGATGGTGAGGGGTAAGGAATTATTGTTGTCCTAATTGCACAAGGAGGGAAATGGGATGAAGAAAGCGAGAAACTCAAGGTCACGTTGAAGGTCTGTGCCAGATGGAAACAGAATCCAGGCTCTTTATCCAATCAATACATTAATAACGTCAATGACCGTTACCTCTTTTTCCCTTGCACGTTGCCTCAGTGAGGAACTTGCGACTTTGTTAAAAAGCTTCTGAGATTAATCAGTACTGCTGAAAATATAATGGCAGTTGCAACAGCATCATTTCGCAATTTCTGTTTAATTCTCTAAAATTTAAGGTGATGAGTGGTGCTGATGACATTAAGAAGCTGCTCGGTGAAGAGGTAGGGTGTGATTGAGTCATATTGCATGCTCTCTCACCTTTCAGCTGTCTTCCTTGGCCCTAGGAAAGTCAGCAGAGAGCAGGTGATGTCTTTCTGACTACTGCCTTTTAGTTTTGCAAAATAACTCCTAAAGCCGATTTGGAATTGTTGCAGGACCATCACTTACGGTGAAGGTGCTGCCAGCACAAACAAACAATAGCGGATATGATAATAAATGATTTTAAAGGGTCTGTTTTGCACAGCTTCCAATCTAGCAGGAGAGAAAAGCAAATGAGTTGACAGATTTGCTGCTGAGCAGAGGTTATTGGTAAGTAGTTGAATTCACAGCACTCGTTTCTTTTTGCAATGCATTTTACATCAAGTCTCATTTTTGACTTCCCAAGTCAGAAGAGCCCCATTCTCTCACTGGCGCTGAGTGAGAACTCTACGGTTACATGCTAGCAATGTTAGAGTAAGGCTTCTGATGCATTATCACATTATTTTTGCTATCAGTTCTAGGAAATGGACACTTGATTCATCTTTTCGCATATATTGATTCATTCCTCCTTTTAATTTAGCACTGGAGAAGGCTATTAGCTTCCATTCACGTTTACAGTAAGATAATACAACCTGATAGCTGTTCCCCCAATCCATTATGGAAGAGGAATAAAATAGTTTTGTTTCTGTATGTAAGGATCTATTGACTTACTCTCCTCAGCTGCATCTATAGCAGTTGCTGTCCTCAGTACTGTATGTCTTAATAGCGTTTCACCTAGGTGGACTGTTGATGAAAGCTCCCTCTGAAGAGCAGAGATAAAGGCATGGGTAATGCCTTGCCCTCTAAAAAGGAATCCAGCTTTCCCCCTTGAACTTCAATTAACTGTATTAAGGATTGTGCAAAACAAACACTCTCTCTGTCATCACCCTTAATCATTCTTTTACAATTCTCAACCTCAGACCTGAGTAAGTCTTCTCCTGGCAGTATCCCTCACTCCATCAGCATCGCTTGAGTCCCCTCTAGACTGGCCTTCAGCCACATCACCCACATCCACAGCTGGCTGTCTGCACAGCAGATAGATACTTGATCAGACCATCCAGACTGACTTGTGGACTTGAGAACTGCTCATTTATTATTATTACTGTAAGCCTGTCCTGTCTCACTCCAACACACAGCTGTTGCCTTCGGCAGCTCCGTGGCGTCAGCTCAAGCACCCTTCCTCCGTGCCCCCGCTCCGTTCCTGGCCTCATTACTCACAGATTAGTCACACCAAGATCTTTAAAGAAGCAATTCCTAGGCACATACTCAAGAACCCTTTCCTTTCATTGAGAAACCGGTGATTTTCTTTTACTTCTTAGTTTGGGGTGGTCTTTTGAAGAATGGACACTATGCCCTGCTGCTATAACTGCAAGCCCTCATGGGGTAGAGAGGTAGTTTCACTGCTATTTAAAAGCAGGAGGGAGGAAGAGGAGGGAAAGTCTCAGAGGTTTTGCTGAAAGAGTATGAAACCCAAGTGTATTCTGCCATGCTACATGCAGAAGCGTTGGTTGCCCCTCCATTTCAGGCTGTGTGGAAGCCCTACAGGGTGGTCAGGAGTAAGTGTATTCTGCAAGAGAAAAGTCAGTGCACAGGGATGGATGCATTTAACTTCTGCAGCTTCACCCATTCCTATGTATGTCTGACGGGGAGCTTGAACATGCTGCTGGGTCTTTGTTGGCCCTTTTATGCTCAATTATCTAAAACCAGCAGCAGCCAGTAGCAAACATTACATCCATCTGTACCCTCCTATGACTACCCATAAACCAATAATTAATTTGCCAAGTGGAAGATGAGATATGCACAGTGGATAATTTTTTTTAAATTTTGCCCATGACCTGCCTTTACTTGTAATAGAGTGGCAGTGATCCATGTCCTATTTATTTCTGTTTCTCATACAGAATAAAATATATCAAAGATTAGTAAGATTTTTTTATGTTCCTAGGGAAAAAAAAAGTTTTTGTTTTGTGTAATAATACACTTTTTTAAAAAAAATATAATACAATGTCTTAAAAAGTCATGATTCTAATTGTTCTTGCTGTGGAAAAGGTGCGACTGAATTAAATTAATACATAGGAGACTCATTTCATTCCACAGTAACTACTCCTGTTCTTTGAAAGGCTGTTCTTTTTTTGAGTTCCTTATCTGAAAAGGTTTACCATGTCTTCATGCAAGTAGTTGTCATGCTTTAGAAAAATCACAAGCAGCAAAAAGTCAGAATTGTCAGTTCAGAAGACACTGCTTGTTCCACTGGGTAAAACTGAGAAAGCAACACTGGCAAACGATCTTTAGGAAAAAAAAACCCGATGGAAACAGCAGCGGAATGAAGATAAAAAGGGTTGCAGGCTTTATTCTCATTGAAGGTTGGCAACGGGAAATCTGTTGGAGTAGAAGAAGAATATCTGATAGGTCATCTGTTGTGTAATGAAGAATAGAAGACAGAAGACAAGCTAGGAGAAGCAAGGTGATTCCAAACCTCGGAGGGACGTAAGATCTTATGAGAGAAACATGAAAGCAATACCTTTATAAACTGACCAAATTTAATTTACTATCAACGAGCCTTGTAAGACTGCAAGCTGACAAAATCCATTTATAATGTTATGGGTAAGGCTGAAGTCATACATTTTTCTCCTGTGGAATCATTTTATTATGTATTCGTTTCTTTTTTGTGCAGGTTTTCTGATTAAAAATTACTACTAACATGTCAAATATTTCCTTGTCCTCTGATATCTGGGCTTAGTTACCCAGTAACTTATTCTGCCTATCCATCTTCTTTAGTCACAATAAAACGTGTTTTCAAAGGACGAACAAAGGCAGATAAATATGCTGTCATTTAATATGCACAGTTTTCAGCAAAATGTCCGTATTGTTCTGTTCTGTATGTTCCTTGAGAGACACTGGAGTTGTCAGTATGTTTTGTTGCAATATTTTAAATGCTTGGCCTCATGATCAATGAGCATCATAACAAACGCACCTGTGATTTCAAGTAGAAAGTCAGGAAATGCTCTGCATGAGGTTGTGGTCACTCTTCTTTTAATCTGTGACACTTTGAGAGATGCGAAAGTTGGATTCTTTACGTTGGGAAGATGTTTGGATGGGATGTGATGAAAGCGGATTGGCATTGCGCTACAGGAATGCTTTGGGTACCGACATCCCCAGGCCAGGCTCCGCTCTCACTTGCTCTGTGGAGAAAGAGAAAATGGTTTCTAAATTGATTTTCAAATTCAAGGGTGGCCACTAAGCGACTCACTCATGTCAGCATGTTCCTGAGGCCATTTTTATAGACGCAATAGGAATCTTCGCTCTCCACGAACAGAGCTGTTTGCCCTGGGAGGAGACCCTGAGCTTTGTGGTTATGAGGTTTAGTTCAGGGGGAGGAAGAAATGCCTGAGTCCCACCAGCTTCTGAGCTTTATAGACATGGGATTCATCAGCAGGACTTCTCTCTGGTCTTCCACACCATGGAAAGGAGCGGAGGTTGGAGCTCAGTGTTTCTCTGCAGGCAAAATGGGTGAAGAAAGCAGAGGAGAAAGTAAAGCTTCCCGTCACAGACAGCAACAGACTTCGGAGAACCGTGTCTTGTGTTAACCCCCCTGACTTGAAGGGGCAGATCTGCAGTTGGAGAAGTCCCTCTCCCTCGAACATGGAAAAATGGCTGGAAAACGTATGGTTATTTTTGTAGAGGGGGTAAGCTGAACGGGAGGTTCTCTGGCACTACTGGAGGGCTGATCTCCTTTAGCACCGCAGGGTGAGACCGCTTCAGGGACTCAACTGCAACTTGGGAGACACTGCCGCAAAGCGCAAACCAACTTCTATATGACGTAATGTGGAAAAAGGTCAGTCTTGTGACATCATAGTAAACCCAAAAGTAAGACTGAGTTAAAAACAAGCACTGTATTACATTGTCATGCTGTATTATAATTACAATTATTTGCCAGAATAATAACTCATTATGAGAAGCAGCTCTGTGCATGGACACACTAATTTTATTTCATCTTGTTTTAGAATCTAACAGAAAACCAGCTAAATTAGGCTAAACCACTTGATTCTGCTACGTGCTTTTAAATGCCATAAAGTAAGAAGATTATGTTACCCCCTTCCCCATAAATCAGGATTAAACTTGCATTTTCAGGTTTTTGTGCCAACAAAATCCCCAATTTGCTGAGCTCAGATTCTCTAATCTCAAGCCAGAGGCCAGAAGTAGCGATGCACTTCAGAAACGGCGATGGCCATATTATGTACATGGTACGTGGAAGAATTAGGACTTTTTTTCTAAACTACCAGGGCACTATTCCTCCTGCCATGGGAAGAGCGTGTTTGTTATCTCTATGATGGTTGTGCTCTCTTAGCATGGTCCATGGCGCCTTGTTTCTCACGTACTTGTATTAGAATCGGAAAATTTCACCTGCAGCATAACATGCATCTATTAAAATCTGTGCCAACGTGCTCATATTATTTTTAAGAGAATGTAAGTTTTCCTTCATAAAATTCCGGTGGGCAATGAATTAAAAATGACAACTCTATATACAGTGAAAACAAGAAAATAAAATATACAAAACATTGCTAATGATCAGTTCTTGAAAAATTTACCAGACACATACTACCCAGGGAGCTAAACTCATTAGCAGACACTGATAGGAAAGCTGAGATACTCCAGGATGAGGCTCAGACACAACATATTCAAATGAAATCTCTTTAGCAAAATTGTTTTGTTTCCTTCACAGAAATATTTGGCAACAGCATGCCTTCCTTTAAAAAAAAAGTGTCTGGGAGGTTACAGCATCTCATTAATCAGCCATCCCAATGTTTACGTGCTCAGGAGCTCTTCCCTCCTTGGGGAAGGCAGAGGAGTTCCTAATGATGGGCCGGAGATTTTCCCTGTTTTACCAGGTGGGTCCCGGTGTCGTTCTGCTCGGCCGCAGCCCGGCCCCGCGTCCCCCGGGTGATCCTGCACATCGCCTTCTCTCCCGGCGGAGCCGATGGGCAGTTACAGACCCGGGGCGCACTGCAAAGCGGCACAGGCCATCTATACAGTGCCAAGCACACTGTCAGCACTCAATAAATTGTAATAATTAATAGTATCTGGATGACCTCACTCGATGACTGCATGACATTGGATATATTGGATGACAGCATACACCAATCCATTAACCTAACAGAGCTGCGTACGTACTATATGTGGCACTTGAATGCCGACACCTTCTAGAAACAGACAATTGTTTCACACCTCATTTGCAAACTAAAGGAGATATGAAATGAATTAAACTTCCCGCAAACACTCAGGAGGTTTACAAAGAGTCCTATCTCTAAGTCTACTGTACTATTTGCATAAAAGAATTCAGTATCAATGTAATTATTAATGATAATTCTAAAGTAGTTGTGCTGCTTCAGGATTTTTCAGATTAAGAATGTAATGAATTAGTAATAAAATCCGAACACAAATTTATTCCTAAATACAATTTCCTTTCTGGTTGTGAATCTCCTTGTATTTATTATAAAAGATGTACTTGTTGAAATAGCTTTTCTCCGGCGGCGTGCTTTAAAGATGCATGTCTTCGACAAAGTCAAATTTCTATTAGCGAACCACTTTAGAAAAAGTCTGCCTTTTCTTTAAGCAGAAAGAGGATTTGACTGATGTGTCCTTGCATGCTGTAACGATAAATGTCTTCTTATAAATATCTGCCTCATCCGCAGCCTTACCCTACGTGCAACGCAAGCAGCGGCAGCGTGCGGCTGGCGGCGCGGAGAAGGGAGAAGACTTTGAGAACTTGAGCTGTTCCTCTCCCTAATGAAGCCCATTAGCCTGCAGCAGGCCCCAGCCTAATAACCATGCCTAAGTGAGAAAGTCAGGCCTGTTTGCTCTTGATTGCGCCTCTTTGCTGGCTGCCTCCGCGCTCCCAATGTAAATCCTCCACCTTCTGAACTGCCTGCACTTATCCCCCCAATCGTTAACACATACCTTTTTATTTGTTCCCTTTGCATGCCGTTAAGTCTGCGTGACACCGCACATCTGTGCCTCAGCATGCCTTTTCTGCAGACCAGTGAGTCATTAGGAGAGATAAGATGAGTCCCAGATGTTGAAGAAACATGGTAGCACTTCGTGGATTACGACTGGGACAAATAAAAGCCAAAGTTTTAACGTTTATTGGGCACCACAAGGTAAGCAAGTTCATTTAGTTACGTGGAGGTGGTGACAACTTTTAATTTAATTTTTTTTTTTTAAAGACCATCTCTTGAAATTATTTTCTCTTGAAATAATCATGAAATAATTTTCAACCGCTGAAGGTTGAATCCTAACCACAAAGTAAGAAAGCCTTTCATTTCCTCCTCTCATCTTTTCTCCTCTCATTGCTCTCTCTCCACGAGGCAGCCTCTGCTCCTAGGACACCGGTACAAATGCTGGTAGAAATGTAGCATTTGCTGAGTTTTCAGTTTTGGTGAAAGATGTGTTTTTCCTGGGAAATTATAGGGCTTTGTCATCAGCTCTTGAACAGGTGGCAGTTTTGTGTTGGTAATTTAGATCATTTTTTGTCTGTTTTGATGTTCTGTAAAATTAGAAAAAGCCAAATTTGGTTAAGATGGTTGGTGCAGTAAGATCTGGATGTTGGTTTCATTCAAAACAGAGGGAATGAAACAGATACAGATGGGAACACACCTTCCTGGTTTGATGGTGAGATCTGGCTCTGAGCCCTGGTTTCCCATCTTTCCAGTGGATGTGGTCACGTCGTACCCGCCAGTCCTCAGCAGGAACCCACCACCAAGCCCAGTCCTTTCAGGGAAGCTGATGGAGCTGGGTTTTTCCAAAACCTCAAGAAAAATCCCCATGCATTATATATCCAGTTTCGGCACCCTACCCTGTGCTAACTCCCAGTGAGAAAGTAAAAGCTAAACCCCGTGCTCCCATCGCAGTGATCCACCAGGTGACAATAACCCACCCTGGAAATGCCTTGAACTCTGCCACGGATGAATACATTATCATCTTCCTGCTGCGGCAAGGCTTGCACTTAAATGGGTGAAACATTGCTAAAATATTAATTACTTGGCATGATAAAAATCCCGGAGGAAGAAGTACTTTTGTCCTGGAACACTCCCAGAGAAATTTTGCGCTGACAGGATTGTTTAATGGTATTACCATGAAAAAGAATTGATGTTTGCTGAAAATGAAGATATGCTCTTATTCCATTCTCAACTTTGGCCTCCAGAGAACTAATTTGCCAAGACATACTTTTTCTTGTATTTAAGACCACTGGAGCTCACGTCCTGATCTGTGTTAATGATGGCTCTGGTAAAATTTTCATATATGAATGCATTTTTCCTAGTGATCCAATTTTCTGTTCAGATTATATTAGCATATTTAATGTGAATAATAGTGGATTCCTGTTTGTTTCAAGCTACCACAGGAGCTCTGGAAAAGTGGACTTGCCCTTTCTCTAAGTTGTCTCCAGAAGTGAGAGCTACTGGAAGTGGTACATCCCAAGTGCAGCAGGCGCAAGACATTGCTCTGCCACGGTGCTGTATTTCAGTCTTATAACTGAAAGGTTAATTGTCTTTAAAATTGTTTGCACATGGGCAGAGCTGCAAGTCCACATGCTTATTTTACTTTCCTTTCAAGCTGAAGTGTGTGGAGAATCAAAACGTCCAAATTGTTTATTTCAGGTTCGAGGCGGTAAATGGCTTGTTACTACCACCAGTAGTCTTTCTGAAGGAAACAGTCTTAGAGGAGCTTTAGTTTACACCACGGAGAGTGGAAAAACAAGATTAGTGGCTAATTTTATTCTAGCAATACGTAACTGTTTGGAACTCTTTTGAAATACTGTTTTTAAAAACAACAACAAAAGAATCCTGCTTTTTCCCTAAGTGTGGGATCCCCACTAGCAGCAGCCCCAGGATGTCTGGGCACAGGTCTGCACCCACCATGAACCTCAACATAAAACCCCGAGCGAGAGAGCCTAGTTAGACCCAGCAGTCACGCCTAGACTTGGAAAAGCTTGAGAGTTAAAACGTCAGTGTTTTAGATCTGGAAAAAGGAGTTACATTATTTGTTGTAGGAACAAGTAAGTTTTATAAGTTCCCTGAATTTTGCTTCATTAAAATGTAGAAAATACTAAGGTAATTTTGAATTTGCTTTATGAAGTACTAAAACTGAAAAAATTAGGGCAAATTACTGTAATGTTTGGTTAATGTTTAGTTAAAAGCTGTATCAAGAAGTAACATTGCAGGCTCCTTTGATGACAGATACCCGGGATCTGAGTTTCGGGTAAGGGATGCACAACCACATCAGCATGAAGACAATGGTGAACATCTGTCACAGCTCTGACCTGTCTGCCCAAGGGAGTGAATGGGAAGGGAAATAATACCTCATATTTCCTCCTCGGGTCTCTTGCAAGAACCCAGGCACTCCTCCCCACTGCTCTGCAACCTTGGTAGATGTCACGGAGGAGAGTGCTATTGCCCCAAAGCAGGGCAGGAATCTACTTTCCTGTACTATCACAAGGAGGAGGCAGGGAATGTCTTGCCACTCTGAGACTCAGGCTCTGGGACAGCTGCTCCTAACTTGGGGTCATTCGCTAGGTCATTATTTAAGTTGAGCTGTGTGGGAAACTGTGAAGGAGGAAGTTTGCTCTCCACAATTACCTGAAAGGGGGTTGTGGTGAGGTGGGTGTTGGCCTCTTCTCCCATGTAACTAGCCATAGAACGAGAGGAAATGGCCTCAAGTTGCACCAGGGGAGGTTTAGGCTGGAGATTAGGAAAAATGTCTTTCCTGAGAGAGTGGTGAAGCATTGGAACAGGCTGCCCAGGGAGGTGGTGGAGTCACCATCCCTGGAGGTGTTCAAGGAACATGTGGACGTGGCACTGCGGGACATGGTTTAGTGGGCATGGTGGGGTTGGGGTGATGGTTGGACTTGATGATCTCACAGGTGTTTTCCAGCCTTAATGATTCTGTGATTCTGTGTTATTTTTGGTAAATTTGTATGTTTGTATATATTTTTCTCAACTAGCGACTCTGTGAAAAGTGCTGCAAGTTTAGCATTTGAAAAGACTTGTTGTTTTTTTTAAATCTTGACGTTTTTGCATCATGGAAAAGGGTTTTCAGCCTACCCCATCTGCCTGCCTTATCGCAGCATTTTGGTTCAGCACTGTGCTCGTGACTTTCCGTGGTAATCTCCAGCCACTGAATCCCGCGCTGCCAGCAATGCTTCAGCAGGGTCACGGGTAGGGCTGATTTAGGAACTGATGCTGTAATGTGCTGAGCACTCCTGCATGTTCCTGAACATCCTTTTCGCTGTTCTCTTTCATGTGTTCGGTACCTCCTTGGATCAGACACTGTGTGGCTCCGTGTTTTGGAATTGAATCATGACCCTACAAATATTAAATCACCGTATTCTGTAAGAATGAGGTGAAATGCTGGACCTTGTCTCCATCTTGATTGTTTGCAGATGTTGGGGTTGTCCTGAAGAAACAGTCAGTGTCTTGACTCATCCTAAAAAATGTTCAACATCTGTGCAAGCACTTTAAAATGTGATATATGTCAGGTAATTAGCACCACATGCCACCCTCCTCCCATTCTTATTTATTGATTTATTTATTTTTGCTTGCTAAGGTACTGTAAGAATTAAGCTGTTCAGTACCTGAAATTTGCTGGTTTTCAGCGCTTATAATGCATTCTTACTTCTCCAGTTGTGAGACTTCTCTGTTTATCAGTGTGTTGTTTCACCTTTTGTTCCAAGCAGTTGTTCCAGTCACAAAATAGCTCCATTATCCGTGCATTTGCCTGTTTGCTGTAATGAAGACAACTGGATTCGTAATAGTCTATTAAATGGTCTATTAAATAATGTAGTTGGCTGGAGGGACCCTGGCAATACTGTATGGAGTGGCAGGGTAATAATTCTGCGATTCAGATGTTGCATGGATTTCCTTTCTATCACAGCTGTTTGAAACGTTTTCTTGAGAGTTTTCATAAATCTTTCTACCTCTCAGCTGGCCTGCAGCCAGGATGGATCCACTTGTTTTACTAGAACCTGAGATATTCAGCAGACAGGGCAAGTTCTATGCTGTGGGAACTGTTAGTCCGTCATCGGGCTTAAAGACTACTGCCCTACAAGACACAGAAAATACGCTGGCTGGACTGGCCCCCTGGCTGGAGCTAAAATCACAGGTTTGATTCCAGGAGATATAAATCTGGATTAACTTCAGTGAACAAAGGTGTGTATTTACTCTTCTGGATGCGATAGCAGAACTGGTCTAATGGTTTACTGACCTTGATCTGTGAATATCTATGAGCAGCTATTATTTGTATTGTAGTTTCAACCAAAATTGGACCTCCATATATCAGATGCCTTAAAAGCCTTCTGACCACCTCAGCGCTCCTAAGGTTTTATCTTTAAACATAGAAGAGATGCACTGTTTTATAAGGTTTTAATTGAGGCACAGACTGCGTAAGCGACTTGCTCATGTTGAAGCAGAGCCTGAAAAGTATGTTTCTTGACTCATACTCCAATACTTTAAGATCAAGACGTAATTTCCCTTTAAGAACTTGATCCCAAAGGCATGTGACTGGTCCTGCTGAGATTACGGTTTAAGGATTTTTCCAAATTGAGGATTAATTCACAACCTTGCTGTTTGCAGTGGTGCTAGTTGTTAGACATTACTGCACTCATATGGTTTAAAATGTGTACTCACTAAATTTTTGTGAAAGCTTTTCTTTTTTCCTCCACAAAGGGAATAGTTTTCCTTTTTCCTCTGTTCTTCAGTTTTTCTCCTCCACCTCTGAAATACTGCATTTACCTTCCAATTTGTGCATTATTACTCCAAATCTTCATCATGATATAGCACCATAGCAAGTCTGTGCAATGAAATGTTTTTTGGGACAAGTGCTCATTCTTCGTTAGAAGATGGACCTTCACTTAGACGTGATCAAAAATGGACAGTATTAAATCCCAACACTCCTTCTCTTTCCTGTTCCTTTGAAGTACAAGTAATCATTGTGCATTAGAAACACTTCAAATGAAATGACAGCAACCGTGAACGTAGCTTTGTTTAAAGTGTTTCTGTTGGTAAGAGTTTTTATTGGCCTGACTGTGTTTTATATCACTAACACTTAGCCAATTATTTTGTTCTCTGCCCTTTGAACTGAGCAGGAGAACACGTTTCTGCTTTGGTCATATTTTGATTCTTTTAAAGCTCGATTGGATACTCTCTTTCTGTCTCATGGTCTTTCTGGACTCAGAGCTACTCAGAAGCCCACTGCACTCTCAGGGTAAGAATTTGTTTCCATCAGGTTCCCTTTTGTCATCAGTTTTTATTCCGTACTGTTCTATTCAAGAGATAAGTTGATTCCAGAATAGATGTGACATTTCTTTTCTAGATGAACTGTCTGTCAATGTTTGTACTCATAGGCCTCGTTTCTGTGGTATTGCTTACCCAGAGACTATGGTGATGTTGGACTTCTGGAAGAGCTGAGACTCTGTGGATGACCACCTTCCGTCCTCTACATTTTTTGATAGTCCTGATTCCTCTGCATCAAAATTTTGCTCGTTATCTGAAAATCACTGTAACTTTTTAAGTACTGTGTTGTTTTCTTCCCTTCTCACTTGCCCTAAGAAGTTATTGGCTGTGTCTCTGAGAGCTCTCTATGTTAAGATTTTGGTTTTGTTTACACTTGGTATTGCTGCTTCAATACTTAATTTGCTTTAGTACTGTTGCTGTGGCACCTCAGTATATTCCGTTTATTCTGCAGGATCCATTTTTTTAGTATGTTCAAAACTTCCTGGTGAACTTAAAATTCAGACGACTGCTGACTCTAGGGATCAGAGACCTTCAAAAGCATTGCAATTCTGTCCTGTCCTGGGAGTGCATTAAATTGCTAATGGAGATGTATCTTGAGAGCACAGAAGCTCAAAATTGAAAATCTTGGAGTAGTGTCTTCAGAATTTGAGGTCAACGCTTTTTCTTGCTAACTCCATATCAACCCAGCACAATCCACTCCTCTTTAGTGATGTGGTTCACACTGAGCATTGGTTGAAGCCATGACATCATCCTTCTGACAGCAACTTTACAATTACGTATTTCAGGTATTGTACTTGCGAAAGTCTGGTGTAGTCGGAGAATGAGGTCGTCTGTTAGGAGCCAGGAAACGATTTTATTCTGCGGTTATTACATGATGGGACTTAATGCTGAAAAAATGTTGGCTTTACTTAAATTGGTTACCTGCAATTTGTTCTCAGTATTGTTTCAGTTGGAAATCACATTTCCCTGTGTTATCAACCACATAGAATCATCCTATGGATTGAACTGCAGTTGCTCTGGTTACTTCCCGAGGCTCACCGGACATCTGCAAATGAATTATTTGGCATGATTAGGTGCAGCTGGTGCAACTATCAGAAAGGGTGGCTTTTGAAAGAGTATTCAAGATGGTTTTGATAAATTTAAAGTTTGAGAGGTTTTATTTGCTTTCCATTAAAAAACTATAAAATAGAAGACTGTTCATATGTTGTAGGAGGAATTTCTTTACCCTGCTGAGAGATGGCAAATGGAAAACCAGGAATTTTAGGTTTCAGTGATACCCGGCATGTTGTACATGTTAATGTCCTGCTTCCCATCTTCAACAAATCTCTAAATTTAGAGATGAGACAGCAGTAAGATTACAACCTCCATCATGATGTGTGTTTGTGGTTGCTTTCCATTCTGTATGTGTGTGACTACAATACCCAGACTCATCTGCACATTTTTACCAGTCATTTTTCCTGCCAGCTTGGAGATATAGGTGACGGTTTGACTCCAGTTTTGCTTTTCTGTGGCATATTGTATTTCTGGTCACTGCTGGGGTTTTGAGGCAGTGGTCTGTTGTGGGTGTCAGGGCGCTCCTATCTCCTTCGGTATGGTGTTTGGGGATGCGAGTGGGTGTTCAGAGAACTTTTCTGGTGAGATGCCTGTTGTATGCCCCTCTCTGACTGCAGCAGAAGCTGCAGTTAGTTGCTGTAAGGTTTTCCCCACCGGCCGCTATCGAGGACAAAGGCAGTGGGCAAGTTGAACATAACAGATGTTCTTGTTGCTTTTGCTGACATTCAAAATACACCTTTTCTGATGTAACAGATAATTTTTGCGTCAGCTGAAGAGATGAGGTCCTTATTTCCCTGAACATCTCAAATGGATATGAAAGCAATATTTTGCTTCATCTGATTTATGGGTATGTGTTGCCATTGCCAGTAGATTATCAGGACTGATAATGGATTTTTTACTTGACGTTGCGGAGACTTGTTACAGATGTATGTTTCTTTCTCTTATCTTCCTCCAGAAGATTTGTACTGTCTGGCAGACGCGGCAAGCTTTCTTTTTGGGTCGGGAAGAGAACAGAAAGGGTTTATGCTACTGTTTGCATGAGCCACCAGAACTGTATCAGCTTTCCTTGGGCTTGCCACTCATTTTGGATTTGCTTCTCTCCTCCAATCCCTGGGAGGGAACTTGTATTGCCATTGCAGGTCATGAAACGGGATCACTCACTTCCTTACCAGTTTGGCTTGCTTGCATCGCCGGCATTTAGTAAAGTTTTGTCAGCTCAGTTTGAGGTCATATTTGGCGTCAAGGTCTGGCTAAGAGGCATCCTGTAGTGTGTTTTTATTTATTTATTTATTTATTTATTTATTTATTTCTCCAGCCTTTCATGCCAGTGGGTTTTCTGCTGCCCCCGAAGTGCGTGCAGGGGTATTCGCCAAGGGAGCGGACCCTGGCCAGGGCACAGCTCTCCCCCATGCCCACCCCACAGTAGGGTTCCTACACCTCTTTCCACTTCTATAAATTTCAAACGCAGTGAAATATGGTAGATTTGCGTCCCAGAGTTGCTTTTTGTGTAATGCTGTGTGACAGGAGCTTGTGATTCACTTTATGCATGTGCCAGCAGGATCTGACCATTGGTGGTAAACCTGCATGTGTGGGGTGGCCCTGTGCAAAGCCCCAGGTGTTGTATGGGCACCAGAACCCGGTCTTGGCTTAGTGGGGGAGTAGAGAGGCTCGGGAGACCCAGGAGAAATCCCAGTGATCGGCTTTGCCACGTGCTTTGAGGTCTGCTCATAGCAGACCTGGGTGCAAGAGATTGTCACTGATTCGGTGATGATTCACGCCGGACCTCATCCTGGGGATGCCTTGACAGCAAGATGTGACCCCGCGACGTTGTTGTATGGGTGGGCAAATAGATAAGTTGAGGAAGATCTCTATGCTTGCTGCAGGAGGAGACGTCCCCGCTCGCCGGGATAACGGCGGCAGTGGTCGCGGGGTCGGGCTGGGAGGTGGTGGTCCTTTCAAGCCGGCTTGTGCAGCGCGGTGGGAGCGTGCAGCTTTCCGAGCCATCCACCCGATGGCAGCACGGCTATGGCTGTCGCGCCGCGCAGCCCTGCCTCTGCCATGGCCCAGCCTCGCACCGCCTGCTCGCCAGCTAATGAGCGGCGGGTTTTCCACAATCCAAAAATAATAATGCCTTTTTTTTCCCCCGTCATTTTGTCCAATGCTTTTGTTTAAATCCTTTGTTAAGACAAATATTTCATAAATAATTCTCATAGTTAAGGCTTATGGGAAAATGCTGCAGCGTGTATAAAACAGACCTAAGAAATTCTCAGCATGTGGTCAAAATACCCATTTTCTGAGTGGATGAAACTGGGGTTTAGAGTTTATACTTGTGCTATTGCAACTAAATTAAGTCATGAAAGAGGATAATACAATGTACCATCATTTTAAAGTAATTTAATCATGAAAACTAAAAATTTGGAAGCAAACAGATATTTTACTTAATAGAAACCATCTGCACTGTACAGTAGGCAAATTGTATAAAAATGAATAAAACTGTCTCTGGAGGAAAATGACTCAGGCACCAGCTTATATAATGAAGATGTATATGTGCCTTTTAGCATTTGCATTGTCTATTAGACTAGGTAAATCGCAGCACTAGTGTAAGTGAAACAGTTACAAATTTTATTACCATCATATGACTGATGACAAAGGCAGTAATAGAAGTAATGCCTATTAGAGAGGGCTTGTTCCAGACCCTAAATAGCTTTGTGCTTTGGACTGGTCTGTGCAGCTAAAGCTTTACTGGGGGCAGGAGGGGCACTGGGATGTTTTCAGCAGGTCACCGCTTCTCCTGGGGAAGCCTTTTTTCTCCTTCGGGCTTTTTCCTGTTTGATTCTGGCCCGTGGAGAGGGAGACTTATCTGAGATCATCCGGAGAGGATTGCCTACTGGACTTTTTATTTGGCAGAACCGGGCGGATGATCTTTAAACCGGTCCTTTACTCCTGCTGCCGCGCAGCAGAATGCGTGCGTTTGACACAGAGATGCTTCTCTGCCTCGCTGCTGGCACCTCTCTTTTCCCTCTTGTTGAAGGACAGATTTCAGTACTTCTCAAAATATTTATTCGTTTGCGTTCAGCAGCTTTCCTAAATGATCGCAAATAATATGAATTATTCAATTTCAGGGCTGTAATAGCCCATGTCTAGTCTGCTTTTAAAATGAAGTTTATAAGAGCCACTTGCAGTTGCCGAGATTTAACACTCAAAATAAATGTGCTCTGCCTTAAAAGCTTTGTACTATTTCTCCCAAATCCACAACAATATCTGTTTAGAGAAACAAGAATTTTCTGACACGACATTTTTTTACAACAAAGGAAAATCCCACCCTCCCTGTGACATTTGTGCTTATACTTTCTCAGCTGGCATTTTAAAGGATGGGTGTATGAGGGAAGTCTGTGCAGTGCAAAAGCAGATTTATTTTTGTTTTAGGAAGAGTAAGGAGGCGAAAGCAGAATCGGTTTCCACTTGCATATTAAGCATATTTGGCAACGAGAACATTTCGCATTAACAAATATGTAAAGTAAAAATACGTCCCAAAAGATTAAGACTTCGGTGAATTTAAAACAAATTAGATGCAATTTTCTACCCTGATATTCTCACTTTCTGTTTTGCTTCATGTTATTGTAATACACAGGTCGACATGCCTAACCTGCCCTGGTAACGAAGCCGAGCGGCGGGGAGCCGTGGAGCTGCTATTTCACACTCGGCAGCATAAGCCCCCAACAGCATTTTGGGTGAAATGCTGTTGGTTTTTTTTCTGAGCATGGCTTTGGGTTTTTTGGTGAGAGTATCACACACACACCCCCACCCCCCCCCGCAGTGTTTGAATTCAGAAGTTCTTTAAAAAAGAAGCAAATCCTTGGGATCCGCAGGCTGCTCTTTAGACGAGCATAACGGTTTCGAGGCAGGCAGGTCAAATTTGGGGCCTGAATTGTTTAATAATGGATATATAAGGACAAGATGTTCTCTGGGGGCTTGATGCCACCCTCGTCAAGGCAATGTGAGTCATTCCGTTCACTTCAATGGAGCTGGATTAAAAACCCTCTGACAAAAAACCCCCAGATATTTAGCCCAGACCTACTGCACTGAGAAGGAATTAGGCCATCAAGTTGAGAGAAGGATCAGTCCCATGCCTTTAAATAGCTTGTTAACAGTATTTCATTAATTAACATCAGTTCGTTACTTTAACAAAAAGGAAAAGGTCTTTGCTTACCCATGACCATTCAAGTCTGAAGAAAAGACATCCTTACCTGTTGTTTTTTTTGTGAAAATATAGCCAGCTTTAGGAAATCTCAGCTCTTCCCATTTTTTTCTGAAAGATGTATGCAATTTAAAACCTTACAGATTTTTAATACTAGAAATACAATCTTTTGCATATTACTAAACCACAGTCACAAATAGCAGTTCATCTTTTTATTTTTTAATTTGGTGATTAAAATCAAGTAAAACGTGAAATGCTGAGATGCAAATAGCCCTGGAGTCCAAAAGCACAAAGGAAATGGCTTCAGCATGAAGACATTTATTTTCTTCTAGCTTCCCTGTAACATGGTTTATTTAGTTTCATGTGATTTGTGCCGGGAAAAAGTGTGTTCTATAAACAAAAAAGGGAAAAGGTTAAACCAGTAATAAAGTGCAATGATAATAAAAAATAACGAAGATAAAAAAAAAAAAAGGTGAAGAGTACTGCAGGTATGGAGTGGGTGAGTCAGTGGGACCCCAAAATAGAGTCATTAGGAAATTAAAGATAAATATGTTTGGTGGGGGAAGAAGAGGCTTCAGAACCATTTCTGCATTTCCTGGGCTGCCAGGCTCCCTTGGAAGCTGCTGGGATTTGTGCTCACAAATTACTTGGGCGTTTTGGAGGGTTTACCCCGTGCTCTGGCTCTTGTCCGTCGCTTGGTCAGATTTTTGCCCGCTGCCAAATCCCACCGCCCCTGAGATGTTCCGTGTCGGAAATAACCATGGAGTGGTATTTTTTTGCAAGCAAAATATGCCCGTGTCGGGGCGGCCGGGTTTGGAATCCCTCACCTGTGGCTTTTTGGGGACGGGGCGTGCCAGCCCCGGCCAGGACCGCACTGCGGCGTGGGGCTGGCCACCCCGCCAGTGGGGCTGTGGGGGCAACCCCGACCCTGCTCCCATCCCAGGCCCACGGAGTGGGGACGCCGAGTCCCTTATCCACACGATGGCACTCTTAAGCTTTCAAACGATTTCATCTAACTCCCAGCATTTAATGTGAAACCTATTTTTTCCCCTGCCAAAAGCAAAGGAGGATTGGGGGGGCGGGGGTGGGACACAACACACACAACTTGGAGTCCCCCTTGAAATCCGAATGTCCCAGGTTGTCCCCAGCCCACCCCACGCTGTGACCTTGGGGGCTGCACCCTAGGTGCCACCATCACCGTGGGCTGGATCCGGCAATGGTCAGGGCACCCACCACGCTCCCCGTTTTGCAGGAAGGGAGAGTGCTCAGTCCCTTGAGTGGCTGAAGGGCAATGGAGAGCAGCTGGAATTATTTTAGATACACCAAAAAACCTGTTAAAAAAAGCCCTTCTGCGTGGCAAGAAGGCCTCAAACACTGCAGCCCAAGAGCAAGCTCATGTTTGGATATTTATGGGGGAAAAAGGTCATATTTTGTGTTTTGTTGCTTATTCTGCGCAGCCTAAGCTGTACAAAAGTCGGGAGTGCGGGCTGTTTTCTTGAACAGTTTTAGCTATTAAGTGTCTTTTAAGAACAAGAATTCTTCGCTATCAATCTGGCAACTTCTAGGAGCCCTAAATTTGCTCCACGTTAAAGCGCGTGTGGGAGGGGAAGAAGGTGGGGGGGTGGTGGGGGCAGATCCTGTCCTTCCCAGTGCAGTTACTCTGATGGCTATATCGCCCTGTCTGGGAGGTATGTGTGCGCCTGTCGGAAAAGTCAGCAAATCACTGCACACCAGCGCAGCCGTGGAAGCAATTTCTGCTCCTTTCTCCCTGTCTGCCAAGTGGGTTTGGGTATTGTGGTCAGGGGTCTGGAAGGATTTTCCGGGTCTGCAGCCTCACGGTACACGCTGGTTGCACAGGCGGTAGCTTGCCCTGGATTTGTGTACAGGTCGCTGACCCGATATGTTTTCCTGGCAGGCAGAAAACAAGACCTTGCTCCTTTGTTCCCTTCTTCACCTGAAGGTATCATCTACCTATTGGATACAGAGCTTGCTTCAAACTTCTCCATCACGTCTTGACCACCAGCACTTAATGCCACTGCTCCTGCCAGGGCAGCGTATGCCAAGCCATTTTTCAAGGGAAGAGTGTTTCACATCACCACATCACGGATGCAAAGAAAGGGCCATATCATCACCAGGCAAGGCAGCAGCTGAACCAGGAATGAAGCTCCGAGGGCCTTTGGCATAACCCCCATGTCAGCCGTCCTCACATCAACCAGCCCACGCTGCCGGTGTTGGATTTAATCTTGCAAAACTGTGCGCAAATCCTTATTAAAAACTAAGCAGCAACCGGTCACTGCATCGCAAAATCAAGGGCAGCCACAGCACATGTTGCAAAAAAAGGCAAATTTCTGTCCCCCTGCACACCAAATGAGCCCTTTGCGGGGATGATTCCCAGGTGCCAACGTAATGCACATCCTAAAGGTGCCAACGTAATGCACATCCTAAAGGCACCAATGTAATGCACATCCTAAAGGCACCAAAGTAATGCACATCCTAAAGTTACCCATGTAATGCACATCCTAAAGGCACCAACGTAATGCACATCCTAAAGGTACCCATGTAATGCACATCCTAAAGATGCCAGCACAATAGGAGAGAGGCTGGTACTGGATTGGGATGTCTGCAGGCAGAAGACATCCTCCCCCGTTGTTGGGGTGTCTGGTATATTGGTGAAGACTGGGGTGGTGGGGGGAGCCCAGCTGGTGATGGGAAGCGAGGCAGTTTGGGGCAGGGGCAAGGCAGGAGCTGGGAGCAATGGTTCCCAGCCCCTACCTGCCCTTGGCTTCTCATTGACTATTTCTGCTGTTTTCTGGGTGTTTGTGAGCTGTGGGGTCCTGTTCTTACCATTGCTGAGCACCTACAGGGACACTTTTGAGAGTGGTTGGGAAGAGAGAGGTTTCAGAGCTGTGCTAGATTACATCTCTTCAAAAATTGCCAAGATGGGGTTAGAGGGCATTCTCAAAGGAGTGTCCAAAATCAACACGATTATCTTGATTATTAATATTTGCATTGGCAGAACTACTGTAGATTTGTGTGGAGAAACACAGTCCCTCCACTGCTTATTGCCGCACGTCTGCAGAGCCCGTTGAGCAGCAGCTAATCCATCTACATGGTGGATGATCTTATTTTTTTGCTTTTTCATAAATGTCAAGATAGTTTAACGTGCAATCTGTATTAGCGGCTGGCTGACAGCACCTCTTTTGGGTCAAATCCTGACAATCTCCTCGGAATGAGATATAGTGAGCCCTGTGCAGATAGCCTGCAAAGACTGGATCTTCAAAAGACAAGGAGGACCTGTATTTTAGATGGGTGTGGGAGATTTGTGCATATTTGACCTGCATTCCTAGGTATCATAAGCAGCTTAATTCTCTATCTTTTCCACCTAAAACCAGTGAATTTTTGCTGAAACTTAGTCCTGGGTCATTATTTTAGAAGCCCCCCCAACCTCTACAAAACATGCCCTGGCATGCCAGAGGTTAAAATTAATTCACTCCTTGAATTCTTTAGCGCTTAATTAGACAAAAGATTATTTGTACAAACCAGGAAACAATCATTTAGGCAGAGTTCACTCGCATGGTATGTTCTGCCTCATTTTTTACTAAGGAAATTCTTTTTTTATGATTCTGAAGCATGAGCAGGTCATGCGTCATCCCTGGCTCTTTTGGTTTTTTTTTAAGTGTTACAGTGCATTTAATAGAAATTTGATGGAGAGACCTGTGCTGAGGTATTGTAAGTAAGAATTTGGGCTCTTTTGTAAATATGTAGTAGATATGCTTTAACTTGTTGCAAGAAACAATAGATATGTGCATAAGAAGAAGTTGGCGTTGTATCAATACCAAGTTATTTACAGTGCTTTTCTTTCCGCGTTAGCTAGAAAGGGGAATGCGGCAGGGACTCTTCACTGCAATTACAAGATATCTCTTGAGGTCACCTGCATTTTCGGTTACATGTATTGCAAAGGGAGCATAATTTATTCCAGTTAATTTTGGATTTGAGGAGCAAAAATACACAGGCTGTTAATCTGGCTAATGTGAAATGTTTGGTGCGTGTGTTGGTGCTTGCAATGCTTTCCTCTGCTCCGCAAGACTCGGTTGAAGAGGGCAGTTCATCAGTTGGTTTGGGGGGCAGAACTGATCTTTCCCTTATAAAATGCAGAATGCTCAATGAATGGCAAAAGTGCTTTTAAAAGGGGCTCGTGGAACACTTTGAAAATATTAATTAGTGTGTTGAAGCATTCTGCATAGCATATCATAGTAAAACTGCTCCAGGGGGTTGCTTGGAATGAATTATTAATATGAATCCCTCTCTCCCTTATGCTTCACACCCTGATTTTATGGGACTTGGCGTGGGTTGGGGTGTCTATTAGATTCACTTATTGCCTGTTTAGTGGGAGTACTTTGTAGACTGCATCAAAAGGTCACTATTTTTTTTCAGAATCCCAAATTTTTATAAGTAAAAAGACCAGATTCCTCCAAATGTGAAAGGTGAGCTATTGAACAAAAACGAAGCAAACCCCCCACAAAGCCATGATTAAAATTGTATCGTCATTGTGCAGTAGAGAAGGGGAACATATCCGGACTGCTCAGTCCCTGTGGCACCGGGACCAAGCTCTTTTAGGTGCATTGCCGCTGGGTTGTACTGAACTGGGTGGACGGCACAGCCACATGCAAATCTCACCTACACGCTTGTCTAGACGACTCCGAGAAGAGCATTTTCACTAAAATGGTGTTGTAGCATGTTCATGCTTCTTTCACATGCATCTCGATGCCTTGTACCACAAGTAGCGAATTCATTAAATTCACAGAGTACAGTTCCTTTTCCCCTTTTGGCTTTACAATATCACAAAGTTGAACCTGTTAACCTAACACTGAAAGAGAAAAGCTGTGCTTAAGAAAAAAATTGTTTTTCAGCTCTTGAGGTCTGGTTTGATGAAGTCCCTTGTGTACAAATATAAATAAATCCATAAAGTAATTTGACTCTTAATTCCTACTCGGATTATGGAAATATGGCTGCTAGACTGAATTACAAAGGGTTTTGAGGGTCCAGTTTTCATTCTTATAAGAAAAAGAAATACAAAATTGATGGTTTACAAAATAGTGGCACCTATAACACAGT
This sequence comes from Gavia stellata, assembly GCF_030936135.1. Taxonomy (NCBI): domain Eukaryota; kingdom Metazoa; phylum Chordata; class Aves; order Gaviiformes; family Gaviidae; genus Gavia; species Gavia stellata. Next base: position 38,973,907 of record NC_082602.1, read on the forward strand.
GATTCTCAAAGGACTAAGTATTGTGCGAAAACCCAATTTGTTATCTGTAGTCCATGAAGTCAGAGGGAGACTGAACTTTGGGCTTGACGTGCTCTCATCACACATTCAGAATTCTCAGTGTCTCCAGTATGAACAGCAAACAAGTCGGCTGGCAGCGCTGAGAATGAAGGGAACGTAATATCAGGCGTTTTTCCCATAATATTTAAAAAAAAAAAAAAAAGACACGAATAAGGAAAGAGTTTATTTCTGCATCTGAAAATAGAGGCTTAAAAATAGATCTGTGTGTCATATTTGAAAGTCTAAGAAGATGGTGCGTTAAGGCTTTCTCTGAAAGAAGGAAAAGGCAAGAAGAAAAGGAAAGCTCCTCACAAACAGCATTGACATTCTTGAAGCATAAAGGTTTTAGTTTATTTACAGTGTTAAAAACTTCAGTTAGAGTCATCATTTTAAAAAGCAAATCACAGACTGGTAAATGCCAAGGAGAGTGTTAATAATAGCTTTTTTTAATATAAAAAAAGGTGAAAGACAGCACTTATATTGGAGTCTAATAGATAGCATAAATCTGCACCGTCTGCAGAAGTTTGACATAGAAGGTTTTACTCTTTCGCTGTACTTCCCAAGAGTTCTGCCAACGCGAGGTCTTAGCTGCAATTTCTTGTTGATGACAGCTTGCTGCAATTATGACAGAAACTCATCATTAGCATCAGCCGTTTCTTACTTTTAAGAAAACGAACAGCTATTTCATTTGTTTAAAAAAACCAACCCTGAGAACGAACTCTGTTTTAGGAGTTAAACTGGTGATGGATTTTTCTGAGGAAAGGATCATCTTACGGTTTCTCAAGTTGTGAGTGTTATTGGCTCTATGTAATGTGTCTTTTTTTCTTCTTCTTTTTTATTTTTTTCTGTTCCAGAGGAGAAAGGTTGCCAATGGATTAATATTTTAAACATGTAGACAACCTGCAGACCTTGCTCTCAGACTCAGATTTCTCCCTTATCCCTCCTGAAAAATGGTTTCATTGCTAAAAACTCATTGTTAGAATTTCATACTCCCAGATGAAACGTGATTATTTATTCACTTTATTTCACCTAAATTAAGGACAAATAATAATAGAAAGAGTTCAGCAAACAGTTAAAACAATATCGTGGGTAATCTCTGTGGAGTTTGGTTAAGATTTCAGCTTCTTGCTTAAAATTATGTGGGTCAACCTTATGATGTGGGCAGTGAATAGGAAAATACGCCACATTTCAGGAATTGAATTTTATATGTCTTTAAAGAAAATGCTGGTAATGCTTAACACAACAAAGTATAGGATGTCAATTAAGTGTTTGTATGTGCACAAGGTACTGCAAAGCAAGTTGTGGTGTGCTGTTGTAGGCTCCTCTGTATAATTTATGGGGATTTGTTTTTATTTATTATTCAGATGAGGATTTAAATATTCCACATTCTCATTTGAAAGTGTTAGCTGAGAAAGTGAAAGTTTGCTGTGAGATAAGAGAGATAAAGGAGCTGAGAAAGGAACTTTCAATGGCCCCTCCATCCTGGCCAAGCCCCAAATCCATGATGGCTTTTTGTCAACCTCAAACCTAGGTGTGATTTGGACTGTGTGAGGGGTTCATCGCGGCCGCTCTGAAGGCTGGTGCGATGGTGTAGGCTCATGTTACGTCCCAGGACTGCCTCCCTGAATGTCATGAACCAAATTTATCACCTGCTTATGTCGGTGCAAATCCAGAGTTCTCCACCAACACCAGAAGAACCACTCCAGCATTGCACCAGCAAAACTGGGAATGCTGGTGTTCCAGCTGAAAAAAACATCTCGATATAGTTTTGCTCTGAAAAATTTGGCGTTACTGCTCTCCATAGGGCCCTCTTCTGCTCCCATCTCATTTATTTTTTCACTGGGGCTACTTTTGATTTATACCTACATGACCATTGCAAAAAAATGGACTACTTTAAATATGTGCTGAAACCGGCTTTTAATTTTAATCATTCATTATTATTTTCATTCCCTCCCTGTCATCCCAGCTTTCTTCTGAATTTTATGTCAGCCTCTGCTCTTGCATCTGTGAAATGCTTATAGGGAATAACATAGAGTCCAACAGACATGGCAGATACGTACACCCATTCATGTTAATGGCAGTAGAATCAATTCCGGTTTATAAATCAAAAGGAAATAGTGGATTTCTGCATATTGAGCGTCCTGCCAAAGAACCACTTGCACAAAATATGCTGTGCCTACTTTACATGAGATCCCTACAGAAAAATGTCTCCTTTGCTGGTGAACACTAAGTAGATCTATGGCTCAGAAAAGGCAGCGTGAAAAATGCTTTTAGTGATAAGGAGCAAAACGCAAACAAACTAGAAAGCATTCAGAGCTATAAAAACACATTTGTGGAAAAACTAGTTCAGCATGTTAGATGTTCTCCATTTCTTTTGGCTTCTTGTGACTCTAATTCTGCCTTTTCCTCCTACTCCCTGGTGATATTCAGTATCTAGTTATCAACTTTCCGCTCCCGCTGAGATCAGGGACCCGTTTAGGTGCCTTCAACCTGGGCCTACCTGAAATTTTCATCTGTAATCAAGCTGGATATGTGTTCATTTTAGTGGTAAAATCTGCATCTTAAATATTTGCAGGGATACACGCATCTGTTGTAAAACCACAGATGTGTGTCTCTGCAGATATATATACTTCAGTGTGATATAGTATGTTTTATAATTAAAATTTTATTGAATTTTAATATAAAAACAAATTCATACATTAAAAATTAAGTAGAGAACAAACATGTGTGGTATCAGGAGGATACAAGCTGTGGTACACTAGGACAACAACATCTGACCCATAAAAAAACCCCTGCTTTACTTATAAAATACCTTTGTGGCTAGGAGATTAGCGTGATATATTATTGAGGTTCCAATATTTGGAAAAATAATATCATTTTGTCACTTCCATTCATGAGTAAAGAAACAGCTTTTGAAGTCTCTTTATTAAACATTCAAAAGTAAATGGATTTAGACAGAGCAAGCATGGTGTCCCAACAAGCAGAGTAAGTATTATTTATGCTATATAGTTAACACTTTTGAGCAGACTAAATGGTTTCTCATAGTGCCCAGTACAGCACGTTAATTCGGATGCTGGAGTCGCGTGAGCGGAAGATCTGAGTGCTTGAATCGGAAATAACGCAGCCTTTGCTTGCGATCCTTACCTGGTCAAATCCCTCAAGGACATCAAGGTAAGTGCTGATGTTGCATAGAGGAACTTACTCTCCTTAGGACTTGTTGTAAGTGTATCCTGCAGTGCCCAATATGAGAGGGGTACATTACTAATGAGATTTAATCTTCCCGTCACCTTTGGGGGCAAAATTGCAGCATGGAGAAAATGGATGACCCACCCTAGGTCCCAGAGGAAGGTTGTTGGTGACAACAGTGCCAACCAGATGACTCCTCTCTACCAAGCCCAACTCAACGGCATCACATCGCACTCCATTCATTGAAACCATTTTCTCTGTGATAAAAAGCAAAGGACAGCATAGGATGTATGCAAATACAGGAGAGAAAATAGTACTGAAATATTTGAATACTGTTACATAAAGGGGTGATGTGCATTTGCCTGGAACGTTGTATTCATTTCCATTTCAAAAAAGGTACAGCTGAAATATAAAAAGCTCATAGACAGTTGATGGAAATGATTAGACAGAGGGCTAGATTTGTGCATGACGAGAGCCTGTCAAGATTGGAAGATGAATTTTGTGGCTAACAAGAATGAAAATGGTAAAGAGGTATCAAGTAATGAATAGCACTCAGGAAATTGTTGAGGATACCTTTTTTCCCCCGCTTTCTGCTGATGCAAGAATACAGGAACGATCAAAGGACGTGGCAGGGACCACAGCTCAGGCTGACGACAAGAGAGGGATGTTTTGCAGATGAGGTGTAGGACTCGTTGCCACAAGAGTTCGAGAAGATTGGATGGTCAGAGGTTTAAAAACCGAGCAATTAGAGATTTGGATAGCAATGTTTGCCTTGGATGAGGTAAGGCTAAGGGATGTGTAATCTCTTTCTCCATTAGCTGCTGGGACCGAGGAAGGTGTTTCCCAGGAGTTGCATCGTCCCTTTGCAGTGTCTCTGGAACCTTTTCCAAGGCTTTTGGAAGTTGTTGCCAGAGCTGGATGTGTCCCCTACCACCAGCCCTCTTGTCTCCAGCACCACCATCCTGAAAGGAGAAAACAGGCTCAGCTCTGTTTAAAAGTTAAAATTTAACTTTTAAATCAGTTCCATAATCCCCTCTCAATCACCATTTTTCCCTCTTACTGAGAAAATTCTGCAAATCAGGTAACAGCAATATTTGGGAGCTTCACTGATGAACAGAGACAAGCGTACCGTGACTGCAGGCTCCAGGAATTCAGGGCGAGGGACTTTCTCAAGGACCACGTACACGTGTGTGCGTGCACACGCGTGCAGACGTGCCTGCACGTATACCCTGAACTTAGCGTGACTCTGCGCCTTCAACTTGTAACACACTTCCCCAATTAAGCTATTCAGGGCTCACACTTAAATAGCTGTCCACAGCAGCTGCAAATTGATTTATCCCCTGATGACAGTCAGAGCTGCTGACCAAAATCTGGAGAGAAAGAGTTCTTTAATTTAGGTGTTGTTTTCTTTCTTACTTTTTCCTTTTCACACTGACTTTAACTTGCTTTTGCTCTACGATTAATTCAAGACTGCAAGTTTAGTGTGTATTGCAGTGTGTATCTCGGCTCCATTTGGCATAAATAATATTTGTGTTCCTGTTTCTTAAATGGATGAATTGAAATAGGGTTTTATTGAAGTAGATGAAACTTTTTTTTTGTAAAAAAAAAAAAGAAAAAAGAAGAATTTTTAAAAGAGGACCGCTAAGACATCCCAAAGTTACAGGTATTTTTTAAAAGGCATCTTGTTATTTGTGCTCTGAGAATTTACTGAAATGGTGGTTTTTCAGATTGGAAATGGCATATTTATTCAGTCTATGAAAAGGTGATGGCTTCTATCTGGTGAGAAAGGGGTATTTTCCTCTACTCATACATTTACTTTGTTAATCTGCAAACTCAACAATACATCTCGACATGCAGCTGACTTACACACCATTTACAGTTTATATAAAATGCTGCAGCCCATCCGACATAAACCTGTGATGAAAGGTTGTACTATACACAGGTAATCTATAGCTCTCTCAAATGATCACTTTATGATTGTGCATACAAAGAACATGCTCCTTGCTTATTTTTGGTTTGGAGAAAGAACCCCCAACCTTCAGAAATGATTAATAGTAAGTGTCAGTAATTTGTTTTGGAGAGGGACGGTCTTTATGTTATCACATGTCCCATTAACTTGGCAGGAGGATATTGATTATACACAAAGTAACTATACTTGCAATTATTTCACTGGAAAGGATCAGCAAAAAGGAAGTAAAACCCCGAATTTCAGATGTAGAGATTTATAGATATCCTTCTTGTGAGTCTACAGCAAAATAATATATAGATAATAACAGAAAAAATAAAATTTCTGTGCTAATTTTATTAGATATGGGTTTGTACAGCATGTATTTAATACTTTTTCACTACCAAACTGTGCAAAGAAAAACAAAAGTTCTATGAACTCGCAGAAATCCCTAAAATCTTCATAGCTGGGTGACAGTATTTGTAGAAGATACTAAGTGTGTTTGATGACATTTTTTCAAGTTGCTCCAGTGCTGAAGTCCGGATCCTCTCATGTTGGACATGCAGCTTCTTCCTTCGGCAGCTGCCACAGGCAGGTCCAGCTTTCCCGTGTCCATGTGCCGTGCATCTTGGAACAGGGAAAGGGAAAAGTGTCATCCTTGCTACGCCAATGCTCTTCTTCCGACCTGGCGTTCCACTCAACTTTCAGGAAAATTCACCTCGCTGGTTCAGTCTCAGCTCCGGCCGTCTTCAGCCAGGCCTGAGAAAAAGCCTGCTGAGCTATCCGAGAACCTTAAAGAAAAACCTTATTGTTAATAGAAAATAACAACCTTTACACAGTCCTTTTTATACCAGACTGTAAAATTTAATCGAGGGTTTTATCTTATTGCAGAAATTTGTTTTTTATAAAAACCCCAGGTAACATTACCATTTCTGTTCAGTTCTTCTTTTAAGTAATGCTTCTAGGAATTCATTCTATATTTATTTAGGTATTTTCAGGAGCCGCACCTGTTGAACGTTACAGGACTCCTCCAAGGGCAAATTTACTTCCTCAAGAGCTTTGGAAAAATCTTGAACCCCCTCATGACGTTGAAGAATTTTCTTTTTTTCACATATAACCTACCAGTGTCTTTGGGGAAAAAGAAATTAAAAAACAATTATATGTTATGGGAACTTAGTGAAGAACGCACCCTCTGCCACTCCCTGACCTAAGGGGGTTAGGGAGCTGCACTCCAGCCAGGGACTTTTGGGGGGATGAAGCCTGTAGGGTTGAGCTGTCTCCTTCGGCATCAGACAGAGGGTAGCAGGAGCCGGCTGGAATAATCCCAGGGGACAGCCTAAACGTTCGTGTGTTTTGCAACACTTTGAGGCGTTTTTGATGCTTCTGAGAAGGAATGCAATTAGCTTTTCAATGATAAACAAATTAAAGATAGTTGATTTTGCCTTTCACACATTTGTTTTCTTTGCTTTCATAAGGGACTGCAGCCTGTTTATGATTTTCTTAGAAGTTTGAGAGACTTGCTCTCGCTTAGTGACAAATTCTCCCCTCTAGGTAGCACAAGCAGGAAAAAAAGGAGAAAAGCAAAGATAGTGGGAACCTGCAAATGGACAGTGTGTCTGCAGGGAAGGGAAGCCCCTCAGGACTCCCAGCAGTTTGGGTTGGTTTCTGGCTGTTTATTTATGGAATTAGAGCATGTAATTCCACAACAACGGAAAAAGAAATAAAAAGCAGCAACAAAGGAAAAAAAAATCACAGAAAAGCACAACCAAATAGGTTGGTTATCAAGGACTAGAGTAAGGCTCTGGTGGTCCTTCAAGGCTGCAAGCTCAGGATGGCTTCGGCTCAGCAGCTGGTGGTCACCATCTGGTCTCCAGCATGGATGGGACTGGTCATCTCCTGCTCAGGTACCTAAATCCTGTGCCGAGATTTCCTCCACCACCGCCCCATGCAAATGAGGGAGAAGCTCCTGACCAGTCTGGGAGATTGTCGAGCACCATGCTTTAGTGAGTGTCATCCAATGGTTTGCAATATAACACTTGGGTTTAAAGGCTTTTATAAGCCTTTATTTTGAACTTGGTACTTATTTAATACTTAACAGCTTTGTGTTCACACCCATGCAGACAAAGCCTTCATTGTTTCAGAGTTTCAAATAACTTGAAGAGGTTGGCTGAAGAAGGAAGGTCAATACTGCCACGAAGTTGGAGCTGCTAACAGGCTAGAATTGCAGTATTTGGAGAAAGTCTTTTGCTTCAGCATAGAAACTATCTATCTGAAGAAAAAATGCTTAAGTAGCAAGAGTGAGGCTTGGAGTTTGCACAAAAGAAAGAAAAAAAATACTTGTAAAAAGCAAAATCCAAGTAAAAAGTCTGTGCATAGGCAAATTAAAAGTAAGGTTATTAAGGTCAAGGAAAAGTTTTGTTTTGGAAACTATACAGGTGAGGAGTGAAAAGAAAAAATAATTACGACTTTTTTTCTAACTCCTCCTGAATGCAAGACAATGCTTCTGCGGAAGGTCAGTCATCAGGAACTGATCTGGGATGATAGAGGTAGGTCCACGACACGCTGTACAAATAATTTCAGTAACATTATATATGACCATTGGGAATGAGGCTGTTCCAGCTTTCTGTATCTGTGCGTATTTCTATCATGCCCATCACTGCTGTATCTGGTGTATGAGATCTAATCAAGTGCATTGCATTAAAGCAAGGAAATAGGGTGAGCAATAGCCCAGCCAGCGGGGCATACCCAGACAATCAGAACGGCCCGGCCGCCCTGAACTGAGACTTGATAAACTGCAAGAAGTGGCAAAATGTCATTTTTTCCTTCCTATGTAAAGCCTTTATCTGTGTGCCTGTATGAGTCCACAGAGCATCGGGCAGGTGGGGAAAGGCAGGACAGCCAGAGCTCTTCCAGCCAGCCGGGGCAGGAGGCAGGGGGAGAAGGATCGCCATGGACCATCTGCTCTGAACTACCCCCCATCATTTCGTAGGGGAGTCTGCTGGCTCTGCGAAAGGACCCACACGGTGGAGTTGATGTCTCCTCTTACCCACACTGCAGTAGACTGGGCAGTGAGGCAGGTAACGAAGAGGAACTACGAAGAGATGTAATTAGGAATGACTTCCAAGCTGCGGTTCTCCTCCGAGAGGAGAAGTGTGGGAGAGCCGCTTGGGCTAGGTTCCGCGGAAACAAATATTTCAAAGGTTATGGAGAAAAGTCTTATAGATGATGGTATGGAAAGTAAGCAAAGATTAAGGTGGAAAATAAATTGGAGTTGTCTAGCATTGAATGGTCAGAAATAGTTGGAGCACCAGAAACAAGATGTCAGGCAACTGCAGATGTTTGGACATCTGCTGATGCTGCCTACTGAGAAAAAAAAAAGAAAAAAAGAAAAAATATTTAAAGAAACAAAAATACGTGATTCTCATTGTCATAAGAAACCAGTCCCAATGTGCTTAACTCAGGCTTCAAGTCCCCCAAGCCATCATGAGACCGGGAGGAAGGAGCTGCCCTCATAGTTTGGGAAGCGCGTGCAGACACCGGACGGGGCTGTGGGAAGTGCACAAGTATGGGACCTGCCTCTGTTTGTCAGGCCTGTAGTGAGCACTTTCCCAACATCAAGCAGAGGCAATAAGTTTGTAATGACCTAAATTCATTTAAGAAAGAGAATTACTGATGTATATATTCAGGTCAATAGCACTTTCCCCAGGTTTCAATAATCGGATCAATTATCTGAATCCAATAAAATCTTATTAAAGAAATTCAGAATTATCTTTAAAATAGCTGGCCTTGTAGTCCCTGAGTAGGTTACAAAACCTGCTATGAAGAATTACTGTGACCTACTTTCTGGGCAGTACAGATATCATTATCATATAAGAGGTGCAGTCTGATAAGACTACATGCCTTCCATCTCTTATTGAAGATCGTTTGCCGAAGAACAAGCACAAAACTTTAATCTAGGTCCCCAAATTAATTTTTTTTCCTAAATATCAGCTGAAATGAAAAAAGTCAAAACATTGCACATGAAAAGGAGTTTGTTTCATGAATTGCCCAAGTTATAGCCAACAGCGTGGTGAACATTTTAAAGCGCATGGGTTGGGCATGAGTTATTGTTGTTGCAGACCACAAATGCTTGTTCAGCCCTTGACAGTGTAAGACGCAGCCACGCTGACCGAGGGGCACTTTGCACCTCCTTCCCGCTAGTGTAAATGAATACTTCAATCGCAAGGCGGATGAGGAGCAGGACTGTTATATTACAAGAGCTAATGGAAAACTTTTCAGCCTTGTCTCTGCCGGGTGAGATATTTGGTTATTGTATTGCTTCTGAGAAAGCAGCTTTGCTAAAATTTGGCTGGAAACTCTTCTTCCTATTAGGAATCTGTTCTCTGACAGGGCAGCACGTGTGGATCTAGGCTGGGAAATGAAGCTGTGCTGGGCAGGACTGTCCCAAAGGCACTTGGTGGCTCTGCAAGAGCAGCTCTTTTGGCGTCTTTGATACCTCTGAAGTAAACCTGGCCTCCACACTGGATGCTTTTAAAAGCAGCGTTATGAAGTTCTGCTGGAACTGTTCTGGCAAGTATTGCTTTTATGGGACTGAACTGACAGGGTGGCCAAAAAAAAAAAAAAATTAAATTTCTGACATGAGGTTTGCTTGGCCAGTTGCTAGGAAGGGTCAATAACTGTATTTGAGCAACCCCCCACATTTTTGATCAACTAATGACGTGTAATCATTGGGCATGGGCTGATCTCATCCTTCAAAACGGTTCACTCCCACTGCGTATGGGAACCTGACTGATACGCTGTGTAATTATGTATTTCTGAAGCTAGTTTTATTTATGGCAGAGGATCAGCTCAAAAAGAGCTGATTAATTCTAGAACTTTAATTTTTTTGCTTTTATCTCCCAATAGTTAAATTTAGCCCCGTAGCTGCATTGGGGCTAAAGTTTGGAGCTGTGAAAGACGGCGGGCGTTTAACCGTGACTGCAGCGGAGCTGGGATGATCTCTGCAGCGGCGTTTTTCTGACATGACAGCCCTGTCTCAGGCAGAAGGACCACTGAAAAGGGCAGCAGTAGGTCCCCAAATGATTGTTTTTACCTCCTTTCTGCCCTGAGCTGTGGTGCTTACCACCAGCCGGTCCAGCTGTAGCTCATTTTCAAAGATGCTCCGCTCCTGGGAAAAGTGTTGCTGTTCCCATCACAAACGTTAAGGACCTCCTCCGAGCCGCGTGGCCACAGAATCCCCCTTTTCCAACATGCAAAGCGTGAGGTTATGACAAGAAAGGTGATACCAGCACATGAGGCTGGTACTGCCTCCTGGCACGGGGGAACCGGTGGAGATGGCATCGGCAGCACCATGGGGTGTGTTCGCATCCTCTCCCGTGCCACTCAGCCCGCTCTCGCCCTCCTCGATGCCGCCCTCCCAGCGGGGCTTCACCTTTCCCCCCGGGTAAAGCCGGGCAGCCCTCACCCATCCGACCATCGCTCCGGGGGCGAACACGGCACCGCCAGGATGAGGAAAAGCGGGGACCATCAGCGGGGCTGCGGGACGGCCGTGGGACCCCTCCACCGCCGGAGCTGGCTGGGGCGGCGAGGCGGGACGGAGCATTTTTATCAGTTAATTAGGAAGCCGAGCCGGTAGGAGCCCGCGTTGTCGGGCTGCTTTCCGCTTTGAGACCGCACAGGAACAGCCGTCCCAGCTGCTGTAGCTGGCCCCGCTCGCGCAGACCAGCCAGCAGAGCCAGGCCCTCCTCCCTTCAAACCGGCTGGCTTTGATCTCCCCCGTATCAAACCAGTTACAGCCTCAGTAGGGTGGTGGGAGGCAGCAGGCGCCGCGGTAGTTAGTGGTGGCATGTGGCTTAGGGCAGGCACCTTATCTCCGTGCAGTGCAGTCAGCCTCCGATCTGCGTCGTGACATCAAGGCAGGTCCGACCGACTGGCGCTTTAATTAGGAGGCTGAAATTATAATATTCTGTTAAAGAACAAAGAGTCTCCAAAGAAAAATATGTGCTGCATATCTGACAAAGATAAATTGGATTATTCAAAATATTCCTGATGAAATGTTACATTTTGCAACTAATTATCAATCTGTTTTATCTCCAGAGCAGCTGGGCATTTTTGTGCATGCAAGACCTGCCTTACCAATGATCTTAAGATGTCACTGTAGCGTTTACATCTTTTATTTCAAGATTTAAATAACTAGGAAGTAGCTAATGTAATTCACTGCTGAGAAGAAAGGCTAGTTAGTTGAATGCTTTCCAAAGTGATCTTCTCCTAATGAACTTCTTTGGACTGTGAGTAATGAGGCTTTATTCAAATAATGCTTAAGAAAGATTTTTATAATGTAATTTTTAAAGAAAGAGCAATATACAATACATTTAAAATATCTTTATTAATCCTATACTGCCTCATGTAGCGTTAAAGCATTGTGAAAATTTGGTATTGTTCTTTCTGAATGCTACTTTCGAGATTAACAGGTTCTAGTTGCAACGGAACTATAGAAACCAGGCAATTATCTCATAAATGTTCAGTGATATCTTACAAATTACAGTCTGACATGATTACTGTGCCATTTTGCGGTAAAAGCGTATATTGTTTAAGTATATTTATATATCATAGTAGTACATAACTCCCCTGATCCCTAGTCAGACAGTACCTACCTACAAGCAGTGTGCTTTGCTACCTCTGTTATAGCTTGCCATTTGGGACAACTATGCCTAGATTAATCTACTGGAGGTGTCATTAAAATTTTCTTTTGTGTGTGCTTTTGTGGTAGTTTTCAACTAGAATGAGAGAAAATACCTAACAGGTTCCCTTCAATAGCAGGTTCCTGCAATATTTTGTGTTCTTGGTGACATTATGAAGTTCTGCTGGAACTGTTCTGGCAAGTATTGCTTTTATGGGACTGAACTGACAGGGTGGCCAAAAAAAAAAAAAAAAATTAAATTTCTGACATGAGGTTTGCTTGGCCAGTTGCTAGGAAGGGTCAATAACTGTATTTGAGCAACCCCCCACATTTTTGATCAACTAATGACGTGTAATCATTGGGCATGGGCTGATCTCATCCTTCAAAACGGTTCACTCCCACTGCGTATGGGAACCTGACTGATACGCTGTGTAATTATGTATTTCTGAAGCTAGTTTTATTTATGGCAGAGGATCAGCTCAAAAAGAGCTGATTAATTCTAGAACTTTAATTTTTTTTTGCTTTTATCTCCCACTAGTTAAATTTTGACCTTTATATTCAGCTTGTCAGAGTTTTCCCAGAGTAGGAACTGAAGGATTTGATCTCTTGGGAAGGCTAATTTTTTCCTCCAGAGAATTCTTTCTGCTTATTGATGCAGGGGAAAATCCTGGTGGTCTTACTTGTGTAAATAGTCCCTGCCCACATGGTGTAGTGAGTGGGGAGCAGATCTCTACCCATGTAAGAAAGGCCCGCAAGGTATGTCTGTACACCTGGGCTGCAAAGCAGGCTAGTGGCGTCAGAGGATGCGAGCTTCTGCTTCCAGTTGACTTGGGCTGGACTTGTTTCCTGGAGCCAGGTCAAAAAATGTGGAGAGTTCAGCTGGTGGCACATGGAATAAAACCAAATCAGTTTTTTTAGCTCATCATTTTTTCTTCCCGTCTCTACCAAGTAAATCGTGTCCCAACTACTAATCATGTTAACTGTTCATAACAGCTTCCAGTCCATTATATAAACAAATGCTTTCTGCCTTTATAATCAGGGTCTTCCTGAAGCTGCTCACTACGTCCTCTACCTTTCTCTCAAGGCCTGATCCTGCAAATAGCCATGCATCTCCTCAGAGGTTCTCGTCACACTCGCTTTCTCCCCAAATCCCTGTGAGTTAAGAGTGGTCAGCATCTGGCAGGATTTGGCCCTTGCTTTGCACAAAAATCTCTTTCAGTTTGAATGTTCCATAATGTATGTTTAAATAGTCGCAGCCAGAAAAGAACTTTGATGAGGCAAAGGGGTAATTGGATTTTCTTGTTCTATAATTAAAAAGGTATATATTACATCCACATTAATACCAAAAGAGTTCATCATGATCAATGTTATTACAATGAATACCAAAGGATTTAACAGTGATTGGCCACTTAGTTTAAAGGGTACCTGAAATCATTAAATTGTTTGCTGGAGGGCTTATGAAGGCCTATTGGATCGTTTGCGACTAAAATTTTTTTTACTACTGGCCTGCAATGTAAGGTTTACTCTTACAAAGTAGGAGCAACAGGGTGATCATTTTCCTTTATTATTCCCTTATTGACTTCCAGTTAATTTTAATCTTTGCATTAACTGACCTCTATTAAGCATGCCATGTATCTGATTACACTGTCAAGGTTGAGACCGGAAAACGACCTATTGCACCACGTCAATTGTCCTTCACAGAAGCCCTTACTGTTAATCAAGAGAGGAAGATTAAAGGAGATCAGAACTACCAGCCTGAAGTGCATTCTGCATTTGACTACACCTTTCCACCAGTGCATATGTGTTGTCCTAGAAAAAAACAACACAGGGAAACGTAAGCTTTTAGGAGGAAATTGTGCTCAAGTCTCAACAGGGAGAAGTTCTTAAGGTAAGGTTATGTATGCAACCTTAGCTCTACCCTTAGACATTTTAACAGATCCGTAAAATCCTAAATTAAGCTATCTCATACTGGTTTTGGGCAAACACAACATATGTTTTTACTGCAATCTTAAAATGTTCGTGTTTAATTTTGTTCGGTTCTATATGGGTATAAATAATTTGAATTGTCTCTCAAGGTGCCTTGCTCACCTTAGGTAATTTGATAGGTTATAATTGACTCTTCATCAGCACATGAATGTTTGTCCAGGCTTTGAGTCAGCTACTCAGGTGGTGTTGAGCAGAACTTGGGTTTGTAGAATTCTTCGTGTTAAAGCAATGACACTAATTTTTATCAGTTTGTGCATTTAAAACAGGTTTTAGCAGGCCACCTTCCCAAGTAAGTGAAACTCACAGTGTAAGAATGAGTTATGCATTCAGGATGCGTGATTTTTTTAAAGATGTGACCTTGTTGAAATCAAACCCAGTTTTTGTCACAGTGTTCAGTAACACGTTGTTTGGCTGAATGTTATTTTTCTGCCATATTTCACCTTACGACTCGGAGCTATTGCAGTGCCAAAGCGATTCCAGAGGAACTTTTTTTACTGTCATGAAGAAAATGTACAGTATAAATAAATGAAAGCGATATTGCTACCTCAGCTTATTGTGGTCATGCTCATATTAATAACCATAAGAGCAACTTAACATAACACTGGTGTTTGTAAACTTCATTTTCAAACAACATTCTGCTTCTAAGCAGACGTTTGACTTCCTCTATTTCTTGGCTTAACTCACTGTCAGTCCACTTCCAAAAATATCATCGCAATGGGAAAGAATTTTACTGAAGAAATTTGCAGATGCAGCAAGCCAAATAGTTTGAAGAATGCATGAAAATATATTTCTCTCAGTTCTGACATCTTCTCCATGTGAAGCATGATATCGAAATATTGTCAGGTCCTCAGCAGAAAGGTGATTTATCAATAATCAGGATACCTTCAGTTGGTTGTGTGCCGAAGCATTGCTGCCTTTTACTGGAACGGAATAGCTGGCTTTGCAGGTATCTTCTCAGTGACAAATGTTTTATTGACCTAGAGTTACTGTTTTGAGGGCTTTAAAAAAGAAGTTCTTAAGCTTATACAAGAATCCATGTTTTTAGCTCTTCTGAAAGGTTTTCACATTCATAATAATGGCATTGATTACTCCTCAGCTTTTTGGTAACACTTACAAGATCGCAAGGCACAGGTAGCTGCTTTTGTTGCCTCGGTTGCAGGTGAGTGCACGAATATTTTCCTGGGTGGAACTGGGAAATGTTACTGAGCATTAGAACCTGGAGGGATGATGAATAGACATGTCAGTATTTAACACTAACCAAAAGCATTTGAGACCAGATTGAACTAATTTTACTAGTAGTTAGTGTAATTAAATGTTTTCACCAGGACGGAAAGTCATGGTTTGATTTTGAAGTAATTTGCTTGACAAATATCAGATGTTAAAATAATTAAAGCTTAGCCATTTATATTTAATCTCAAGTGAATCCATGAAAACAAGCCTCTAAATTATATCAGATTCATATATTAATTGACTCATGGATTTTAAGACCAACAGGGACTATTATGGTCATCCAGTCTGGCCTTCTGCATAAGCTGTCATGGAATTCCACCAAGTAATTCATGCATTCAACTGCTATTTTTAGAAGAAATCCATACAAATTGAAAAGCTTACAGTGACTTCGTAGCCTTTGTAATCTTATTACATAGAAAATCTGTAGAAATACAGAAGCTCTAGGTGAGCATAAGGTAAGGTTGCACAGGTACAACCATTAAGGAGTTGTTTCCCAACCTTTTGCAATCTTGTTGAAGTGATTTTTAGTACTGCTAAAAGGGAAAGCATCAAATTGTCTTTCCTGTTAGAGTCAAAATAAGGCTCTTTTTGTGCAATTCTGACGAAGTTATATAAAAATGAGCTTGGTTTCCAGTCCACATTCTGTTTTGTTTGTTCACCCAATGTCGTGATAGCTCTGTTTATGATTTTTATGGTATGTCAATCACAGAACAACTTTGACTTGAAATAGAGGTTTGACTTTGTTGTTTGCCAGACAACTGTGGTACAAAGTTGGGTAAATAATTTTACTGAATTACTGTTAAATACAAATTAGTAGCTATAAAATGCAGTAGTGTTAGTTTATTCTTTTGCTAAAACACCCTATTTTTCATGTGGAAAATCCCAGTGGCTCCAATTGGTTAAACCATAAATGTCTTTGTACAGGTGCAATTTTGGTAAAACCTTAATTTTATTGTATTTGATTCTCTTAATATATTTGGAAACTTTACAAAACAAAAATTCTGAATTTATTGTTGAAAGCTACATACATATATTGTCTAGAAAACATACATATAAATGCATGTAAAAAAAAGTACTGATTTCTCCCTGAATATAGTTATATTATTATACATTATGTTACTATAGTTTAAAAATGTCACCTCTTCTGTTCTAACAACCTCGTCTGCATGACTTCATCTTTGATGATCCACAGTTATGAAAAAACATTGTCCTCGAAGTTAAACAAGAAGGTAAGTTGGTGTTAAAGTCAGAGACCTAGAACAGTCAGCTAATTGCCAGGTCAACTGTTGCAGTCTAAAATGTCCTGAACTGGCTCTGAATATATTAAATGAATAAATATATTGGTAAGAAAAAAAATAAATTTGCAAATGAACCTCTTTCTAGCTAAGGAACCCAGCAGGTGCTTTAACAAGTGAGATGACCTTTTTGGAAGACCTACTTAAAAATCTTGAAATCCTCTCTTCCTTTTTTTTTTCAGTATCCCCAGCCTAAACAAAGCTTCACAAGCTTGGACAGTTTGTCTAGCTTTTCTAGGAGCTTGTTGAGCTTAATTTCAGCATAAGGGATCCCAAGAGCATTTAGCTTTTATAATCAATTCTACATGTAGTAGCTTATTCTTAATATAAAAATGACTGGTTGGCACGTAATAATGTCAGTTTATTGGGATTCAGCTCAATAGTAGTATTTGTTCTCTAGATAGAAGAGTCACCTCCAAAACACTCTGACATTCACTAATTTGATCACTGTGCTTTATGCATACAGGCTGAACAGACAGGACTAACCCAACTCAGAAATGCTTCTGCTGTATGTTTAAGTTCTGTTCTGAAAAATAGTTTTATCATATAAAGGCTGCTATCTACTTTGACTAGACATAAAAGTTGCACAGCTCTTCAGATCTTCAAGGGAAATTGAGAATGAGTTTAAAAAAAGATGTGTTTATGCATCTTTATGACTTAAATCACAGCATATGTATTTATATCTTTTAAGGCACTGAGCATCTGTTCTTCCTCTTCTAAGAGGTATAAACAAGTATGCCTTGGCTTTCCATAAAATATACCTTATTTTTACAAGTCTAACAGATGCACTGTGGCCAATTACAAGGCATCTTTAAGGCAGTCAGCTCTGCTTGTTCTAATCAACTTGTTGTATGAACTGGATCACCAAGGGATTGGCGAGAGTTGGGAACAGCATTTAGCACTTTACTGACCTTGAGTCCACCTTTTCAAAACTCCTTCTGGAACTAAGATTTTTTCCAGCCATTTTCAAGTTATTTCTTCCACTTTCTCCTGAGACTAAAACACTTGATTGACCCATGATGTTAAGAGGAATTCTTTCACTGGAAAAGAAAAATTGTTGGTAGTCCTAGACATGAGAATATTCATGAACTTTTTTTTAGTGGCTGGAATTAAAATCTTCAAAAAGTTTGCAACGTATCTAACACATGTCTAGACTGCTTAACAACAGGTATTTTGGAATTTTTTCACTGTGAAGGAAGATACAGAAGCAAACATGTGAGCATATCTATAAATAGTTAGATATTGAATTTTAAATGTACGATTTTTAGCTGTATTTTAGCCTTGTAGATACCACAGTTATATGTGTGTGATAGCACTTTGTCTCATTTCAGAGTTGCTAGTAACTGGGAAACGGTCACTGAGAACTTCTGAAATTACATCAAGTAGAAAATTAAGGGGTGTGAGAAGACATTTTTAAGAAATAAAAGCTTTTATAGCTGAGATCATAATAATTTATTTCTCAGCATTCCTTAGAAAGAATAACGGAGCTGAAGTTTGTACCATGTGTATACTGTTACTTGATAAATCTCTGGCTAATGGTACCTACATGAAAATACGATTCCCCAAAGACCTGTGATGACTGTATGCTAAATAAGTTAACACAGGGAAAGTTTTTTTTTTTTATTTCTAAGAAGTCACAGTTATGTCTTATATTCTTGCTTAACCTTGGCAGACTTTGCATGGCATCAAGAAAGTAATGGTCTCTTTGCTTTAAATTTAGAACTAGTCCATGCTGAATAAACTAAGTGGTAGAAATTACTCTCATGATTTATCTGTTTTCTAATGGAGAAATTAGAATTACTAGTTTCCATAAAGGAAAACCAAGAAAAAGAAAAAAAAGTTTTTTCAAATTATTCAAAAGTATTTTTCAAATATTCAGGGCTTAACATTCTTTTGAGGCATTTACCTATTAATTATTTTCCAAATGACATCATCAGTCAATATAGAAGATATACACCAAATAAGAAATTCTACAACAGTAATTTTTTTAGCGGTTGAACTATGGGTAATCACATTCCACATTACCTTGCTAGTTTATTCTCTCAATTCATTAGACAGGAAGTTTTTCTGTTGAAATGTATCAAACTAACATCCAAAAATGCGACTTAATCACACTGAAGCACAATTTGTAATCCTGTTTTCTGAAATTCTCGATCTTGAAAGGTTAAACTCGTGCTGTAAATTTCCTCTTATTTCTCTTTAATAATAGTCCTCCGGCACAGAATTAACTTTTGCTTGGTTTTCTGTGAAAAAAAAAATGGACCAAACACTGAACTAATCAAAGTTTAAGATGAACACTTGGGAAGAAGATGTGTAGGGCTTCATTTGTTGCAAAGCTTGTACTTGGGACTCTGTTTAATCTGAATAGTTATCTCGGCTGGATGAATTATTGGTTGCTAGGTACTCATTCCCCAAAACATGTAAAACCTATGGCTTGCCATCGGCCTCTGGGTGCTAGTGAACTACGGTGTTAATTTTATTGGTCATAGGGATTTCCTCCTTCTGGTCACTTTTCTGTTGAAATAAACAGTGTAACACCTAGGACCCAGTTCAGACCTCAGCTGCACTGACAAGATCTCTTCTGCGGCACATAAAATGGGGTATGGCATGTACAGTGTATGTAATTTAATTTTACAGGCTGAACAGTTATTCTCTAATCCCCTTGCTCTGCTATGTCAGAAAGCAGGACTTGATGGTTTGTCTGGGTTTCTGTGTTACAGAGGTGATACTGGATCAGTAAACCAAACAAACAGACAAAAAAAAGGAAGCCATAAAGTTGCAGATACGCTACAGGCAAGTTCATTGTGGTTGAGAGAAAGACAGATTTTACAGCTTAGGAGAAAATCCTATATGCATCCCAGCAATGGAATAGGATTCCAGTTTATAACACGTGGTACAAAAATTTGTGTAGCCTTTAGTATGTTGTTTAATCTGGTTGCTTATCTATAAAATGAGAATATTGATTCTTATCTCTCACCATCTCCTGTGAGGTTTTTAAGAGTATATATAAAGCACGTATAGATCGGTGTACTCTACAGAGTATACTGCTTTAGAAGCACAAAGTACTTTTAAATGTATGCTATGATGGGTTCTGTTTGAGGGTTAATTCACCTAACGATATTCCACTTTTTATGGAGAGGATGCTTGGGGGCTTGCAACACTGCCTTGCAATGGAGCTAGCAGTCTCTACTTGAAAACAGAGCTGGAAAAGTCAAGTCAGGTATTGCTCAGGTTGAAGTGAAGATTGCATTGTTATACCTTTAGTTGTAATTCTGAGGACCACTCCAGTTGAATGTAGACTGTATTAATGTGCATCAGTTATCCATACACTGAGTCAGTCAATGACTACATTGATCCAGTCCTGTGTTTTCTTTCAGAGGATGCTACAATGAGGCAATAGAAATCATTAGGACTTGTGATATTGAAATCCTCTTGGTGCTGGCAGACATGGAGCTCACATTTCACGTACTGTTGCAGCGTTGCAAGAGCAGTCATGCCTGGAATTTCGAGTTAAAATTTTTGTTCATATTTTTGTTGAGTAAGCCTACACTGTTTTGTTCCTTTCTTTTGTACTTAGGTTATTTCACTGAGATCATGTCATGTGTGCATGACATCATCCATTTTCTCATGTGTTGAATGTAATACTGGGTATGACATTATCCTAGTGTCTTGCTTTGATGCTCTGTTTCTACTTATTGGGCCCAATTGACGTGGGTCTTAAAGACCATCCTTACTTCTTGCTGCAGACTGGAAGTGCTGTAATGTTTGATAGATTAGCATTTGCAAACGTGATTACAATATATATGCTTTAGCACGCCTGAGAAAAGCTGGAGCTTGCTGGTAAACCCAAAAGCTGCCTCTGAAGGTCTGACACAGCTCTTCCAAAAACTGAGGATCTCAAGGTCATATGGTTTCCTCTTCTTGAGGACTCTGACCTTCTTAGAAGTTGTTGCAAACATTTTAGAGTCAGCCGGGGTTTTTGAAACCTTATTTTTTCCAGGAAACTTTTGCAAATGGCAGAGTGTCTGGACACTTAATAGGCTTCCAGAGGTGATACCTTGTTCATTAATAGTAGCAATTTGGTCATTACAAAAATGTTTATAAGCTCTTCTACAGAGGGCAATGCAGAGGCACAGAGCAGAAAACAGTTCTTTTTCCAATCTAAGCATAAAGAGTCTATTACAAGTAGAAATACAATGAAATGTTGTGACACTTACTGGTTAACATAATACAGGGTAGTTTCAGCAATCTGCAGTCTCATTATTGTCAAGTTCTTTAGTAGATTCATAAAGGGAAAAGGTGAATAATGATCTAGAAATGGAGAGTTGGAGGCATGTATCAAACAACATTCAAAAAGCTGCAAGTTTAATTTGGAGAATATGGCTAAGGAAGAAATGGCAGAAGTGAAAACAGAGAAGAAATTTGAAGCGGAGAATGCTCACCCAGTCACAAAAGTAACACGCCCCACTAAATACACCAAGTAACATATGCTAATAAATCTGTGGGCAGGAAGGTGGGTTGTCAACAGGTCGTTCCAATTTTCAAATAAGGTTTGTCCTTGCAGGATTTCTTCACACCTCTCCTGATGGCTGCAGGATTAAAACCATAAAAAAGCAAGTCATAGAAACAAATTGAAAAATGCCAACCCTCCCTCTAGCTTCAAGTTTCCTTTTGAAAAATTGCTAAAAAAAAAAAATCTCCTCAGACAAACATTGCTGACTCGAGGGATAGAAGAACTAGAGTATGGATGCTTTAGGAAATGTATCAGGCTATTGGTAGGTTGTGGAGCTGAATCAGATAATCTGGATATATTAGGTGGCAGTCTCTATGGTCTACCCCGCCTGAAAATGGCAAATATTCCGTTCATTTCCTGCAGTGGACCTGAAGACGTGTTACAAGGCGGCTTTCTCTAGATGATCCTGAGAAAAACAGAAACTTCCTAAGAAAAGCTGTTCTTCATGGTAACTCCACTGCAAAACCAATGACTTTTGGATAAAGTTTTGCTAGCACGCTGTTAAGGAGCAAAATGTTATTGAAAGCATTGTCATTTAGGTGAAACGCTAACCCAAAATCTTGACCGTTTGTTACTATTAAAGACCCCTTGGCACTTTTCACGAGAGCAGAGGTGTGAGCCCCAGTGTCCTGGCCAAATTCCAGCTTGAGTAATTAAATTCTGCCTTCCTAAAATCCCCCCTGTAGTTTCAGCCTAGTACAGTATTCTTCATTTCCTCTCTGAAACTGCTGTACAGAATTGCTTTGTGCTGGTAAACAGCTGCCACATCTCACCCCAGAGGAATTGCTGCATTTCGGTACTGAAGCTCTCTCTTTCTCTCTCTCTTTCTCTTTCTCTCACACACACACACACACGTACGACACGGTATTGCCCTGGAGCACCCATGAGCATCCCTTCTCGCCAGTGGTGTTGGAGGCTGTAAGTGCGCAAGGCGCAGCAAGCCAAGCTCTGCAAAGCAGTCCCCGACCACGTTCCCCTCTCCTATTGCAATATTAGTAAGCCGTGCTCGACTTTAGGAATTCAGACTAAGAATACCTTGCTATTTCTAAAGAGCTGTGGAGCTGAAGTGTTGTTGGTGCTGCTACCCTTGATTTCTAGATATTGGTCATACCTGGTAAATGGTTTCATTTTCTTTGCTGTGGAAGAAATCTTGAGTCCACTTCTACTGGGGCTTGTTAAGCTGTTGCCTTGGGGGCCAGTTGATCAGTTGTTAAGTAGTAAGCAGCTTTGGCAGTCAACAGGCATAGGATCCCCTGCAGCTACTCCAACCTGCCTGTCCTACCATTCTTTATAGAGGTAGCAGAGTATTGTCTTAGAAGTGCAATAATGATAAAATACAAACAGACATTGTCCATTCAATTTTGCATGCGGTGGTATTTTAGAAAAGTGTGTGGCATCTGTATGGACATACATACCTGCATTTACTTGTCAACAGTGGCTATGAAAGTCCTGCTGAGAATTTTTTACAGAATTTTTTTGATGACAGATCAGGAACTCTGAGTGAAAAGACAACAGCCTGAGCATTGCGTGAGCTGTACCTGAGTGCTCCTCAGCTCTTCGTCCTGGCTGTTACCAGCCAGATTCAATTCACCGTAAAGAACTATGAGAAAATATCTCTGGGATTACAAGGTTTTTTCTAGGCACTCCAGCAAAAATCGCAGCCAGGCCACAGAGAGCCATGCTTGGTGCAGGGCAAATCTGACACACTTTTACCTGACAGCAAGGAAGTTCTTCAGTTATAACGTCTTCTCCAAATCGTCATATCAAATAGTGCATTCCTATTTACTCTCTGAAGTGCTGTGACATACTTGCATGAAAGGTGTGACATGTTCTAAGTATTGGGGACAAAAAGCCACCTTTGTCATTTCTCTATCTCAAAAACGTTTCAGTGATTGCAGAAATATCTGTTTACTAATCCATGTGCACATTAAGAAATTTTGTCCATCTGATTTTTACTTAGATAAGTACACTGGGAATGATTCAAAGCAAGCTTGACATATTTCTACTTTTCAGATGCCAGTTGGGTTTTTTAAAATGTATTTTATGCTGGGGTTATTTTGTTTGGTTTTTTGGTTGACTGAATTACCTATATTCCTTGAAATGGTGTTTAGTAATTCTCAGCAACTGCTGAGATGCCTACTGGGAAGTGGTCAACTGATCACAACAAACCCCACTGACTCCGGGCTCTCCTACTGCTTTAACTCGATTGCACTTTCTTATCCAACGCCACATCTCTTAGGAAAATCCCAGGAATGCTGTTTGCTGTGAAGCATGGTTTTAATATTATCACAGCTATTTGAAAAGACAAAAGATTAGAAAGACTATTTGGTACTGAAGGAAGAAACAGTTTCAAGGGATGGATTTACCGAAAACAAGACTCACATTTGCTGCTAATGTTTACTTCATAGTCTGTCTTCAGCTAAAACATTTCCCCCTTGATGCTGAATGTAACTTCTATGGCTATGAAAGGGGATGTCCATTCTTCATCTGTGTCTTGATCCCCTACAGTCTGTAAATAATTACAGGCAAAATGGAAGCTTGGGAATTTTTATTCATTTTTGTCCTATATTGATAATATATTGTTGGGATTCAAAGCTCCTTATAAAGCCAGATGGGGAAGTTTGGACATGATAATTAAAAGACAGACAGATTGTGAAGAAAGCTGGATGCTAAAATCAAAGCCCATAGAGCTGATCCATAACAAAAGCACTTGCGTCCTCAGGAAGGACTATGAACCTAGTTATGGTTTTGCGGCGAGAGATACCTTAGAAGCAGGCTATTTAGTCTAAACAGCTGATATTTGTCACATGTGTCATGCTGCATGATGACACATATATTGTTACCCATACTTGCCGAAAAGAGATCAGGCAAGATTTTCAGAAGCAGTTAGTAATCACCGCAGCTCAGCTTCTGCATGCCCAACGTGAAGTCCACAGGAATGATGGGTTGAGCCCAATTCATTCCACACGGGAAAGGACAGGGGTTTAATGATGAGTGCCACCTCCTGCAGTGTTACATGCCCATAGCTTCTGCATGTCTGCACACTTGTGCATATTTGCTCTTGGTTCCTCTGAAAATGACCTCTCCTCCTCCCCTTCAACCAGCTTCTCTACAAAAGCACCAATATCAGGTGGATAGGAAGGAGTTGCAGGTAGAAGATGGAAATACTTTAATAAGAAGAACCATAAATTAAATTAGTTAATGGCACTTTATAGGCAGAGATCTTAATTACTAAATTAGGATTGTTCTTCGCAGCTTTCCGCCTTCCTCTGTAGTGACTTTCTTCTGGAGCTGGTTCTTTATTAGTGGAAACACCACAGCAGTTTGCTCCTTGCCCCATAGGAGACCTCCAGCAGATCTATTAATACTCTGCAGCCAAATCATTCAGATGCCCTGTCTTAGGACAGCATCTTCTTTCTTTGTTCATTTCTCCCTCCGAAAGAAAACTGTATTTTTCATTTTTAACACAAAAACAAGCAAACAAGAATCTCTGGTTCTGTGACTTTAGCCCTACTAATGGCAGGAATCACAGTCTAGAAAGCAGCATCCTCTGCATGTTGGATCTTCAATACATCAAACGACAATGTTGGCATTGTTTTGAGAGGGTTAACTAAGATTAATGAGAAAAGAAACATGAAGCCATGGAGGATCAACATTACAAATCAATGACTGAATAAATTTAATGTGTATTCCGGCTGTACTTTACCTGGCATGAGACTGATTCTTAAGAGTGTATCTTTTATGCTCCTAAATAACCCACTAAGACAGGAACACTGCTTCCACTTTAATAATGCTTTATTTAAGGTTTATACAGTAGTCAATGTATTGATTTAGGAGGAATTTGTAGAATAAAAAAAGAATGCTTAATAAGGTACAAATAAACTCCTCCAGCTTTCTCCATTCCCCGTCCTTAACATTTGCAAACTGTAACTTCAATATTGTCATTCTGGAAAACAAAGTCATTAGAAAACACAACCAGAGCTGCTGGTAGTCAACATTAGTTTGAACCTTAGACTTCTCATGGATGAAGTAACTTCCTTGAAAGGTGAACTCTTTAAATTGTGTAGCTTTCTCTAACACCATTCAGTAACTTTTGAAAGCGCTCCTTGTAGCAGCAGATGAAAAGAGAATGCATATTTTATTTGTTTATACCTAATTACTGCTTAGAGCTAGGAAATGCGACCTGTGTCTTGGCGAATGATCTCCTTTGTCGTTAAACTTCACGATGGAGACGGCTTGCTTTCTTCCTTTAATCAAAACGCTATTACCCTTAAATTGCCTCCTAAAATTGCCATTTGTCTAGCAAATCTGACGAAGTCGCTTGCCTCCCGATAATTACACGTAGAAAGCCAGCGACAAAAGGAGACCTTTTACATGTCTGAATGGTTTCGCAGTCCAGCCTCATAATCAGATTCCAGAAATTGAACTTGCAGAAAGTTTGTGCTAGCCTTGTGGATTTTCATTTCAGATGTTGTCAACTCAAGGGCATTTGGACCAATCAATATCTGTCTGTCTTCTCGCACAGAGAAAGTTGGCTATTAGAAAAGAGAGGCTTACAGCAGGCTCAGCCAATACCATTAGCCCTAGCCTAAGGGCAGTTGTGTCCATGTGCCGGGGTAGGCACCTGCCCCCTCCCCTCCCCCACCATTAAGAAGGCCACTGGGGATGTCATTTGGACATAGCGGGCAAAGAGCACTTCTTTATTCTTTCTCTTTTTTACACCCAGACTTCACCAAAAATCAATAAATCTGTTCTTTGCTTATTTTCAGAACTTTACTTCAATATAAGCAAGGACTTTCCTTCCAGCTACAAACTCCAGTAGCACCAAGTCAGGGATTTTTTTTTTTTGTGTGTGTGTGTATTTTTTATTTTCCTTTCTCTGTTCCAATTTGAGAAATAATTGGAAATAATACCCACTCTTTCTTCTTTTCCCTGCTAAAGATTTTTTTAGAAGAAAGACCTTGATCTACTGACTCTTTTCATGATTCAGCACTTGATTTTTCTCTCCTTGCTGTCCTTTTACTGCTAATGATTTTATATGATCACGTAATGAAATGACATATTTCTTTGTTTTTCAATCAACAAAGTTTTGTGCATATTGAATTAGGTGTTGCTATCTTCTGTGTCAAGGCACTATTAGTGACACTGCTGTTGGTAATTCTTTAAATATGAAACCATTACCCTTCAATTTTAGGCGTAGCAGCCTTTCTGTATTGGGGAACCAGGTATGTATTCTGGGAAGGCATCAAGCACATGCTTGAATGTTGTGAGATTATTTTTTGAAAGAAATGTTTTTTAATCTACTCTTTCTCTGGAAAAATAAAGATAAATTAAGGGATGACGGAACTCAGTAACCCAACAAACAAACCAAGCGGCAGTGGGCATAAATGTGGAGCCTGGATGTTAAGGAGCCTGCAAGAAATGCAGGTGAACAGTCACAGGAATGCTATTCACTGAGAAGATGATGACAGAGGACAAAAGGAGAGGACAAAAGCAGAAATGGAGTTGATAGGGGTGGAGATAAAAGCACTGTGGAGATGGTCCACCAAAAAAGAGAAGAAACAGTTTGGAAGGAAAAACAGAAAAGCTGTTGGCCAAAACTAGTGGAGGGAGCTAGTGGTAGGAATTTCATTTAATGGATCTGTTAACAGAGTTCGTCTACCACGAGGTTTAATAGGTACACTAAACCTTGTCCTTTTGGCTATGAGCAGTCAAAACGGAAAAAGTTCCTGAAAACAGGAGTATCACATCCTCTGACCAAAAAGTCTGGTCATGTAATGCAATCCACTGAAGGCTCAAGTCCTGGAAGTCTCAGAGCAGAGATGACAGTTAATATTTTGATCTTAAAGAAAGTAAATGAATAGTTAGGCAAATGCATCTTTTCCACTCTGTGATTATATTGTCCTCAAGCAATTTAGAAGCTTTGTTTAAATAAGAAGCCTAAGATTTGTCTCAAGTAATTTAGTGAAGCTCTGTTGAAGTCAGCAAAGCTGCACCAGTTGAGACCCACTGCAGACCTGGCCTGAAACCATCAGCCAGTGAGAACTCAGCCAGGAAAGATCTTGCTGAATTCCTGTAAGTATAATATTTGAGTACTTAGGAAATACCACAGTATGAAGATTCCTTTTCTGTGCTGAGTCAGGCTTGAACCGCAGAGGCGGAGAGATTCGCAGAATTAAAAAGAAAGAGGAGGGAGTCCTGTAACCCCATGAAGCCAGGAGGGGAAAGTGTTGGTTGGGTCGTGTTTCACTGAGACAATTTGGCATTTTTTGGCTATTTCACTCTAACAGCAAGCAAAGAATGTTGTTATTAAATATTCTTCAAATGACCTGTGAAAACTTTTTAAGGTTCAGACTTTCCATCACCCAAAGATCTCACAGATAGCCTTGTAACAGGGGAAACGTGCTGAAAGTTCAGGCAAGCTCTTCTTGCAGTAAATGGCAGAACTTCTTTGCTGAGAAGCTGTGGCCGGTTGTGTTCTTTTGAGTTTCAATGGTTTAATTGGTACTTCACCTATTTTGAATCATCAGCAAGATGCTCCAAGCAGGACAGTTAGGACAGGGAAGCTTTCTCTCCCCGCCACAGCTGACGTGGATTATGGATGTGTTTCCATAAGGGAAGTGTATGGGAGGATCCTTGCAGCTGGATTCCCCAGGAGGTGTTTGGAAGCTGTTAGGGTGCAGAGCACAGAGCCAATGCTATCCGAGAGGGTGTCAGTAAGTACGTAGGAAACGGGCTGTTTCCTTAAGAGGGGATTTCCATGTGATTTGTAGATATAAAAAAGACTAATTTCTAAAGCGGCTTTAAATTAGCACAGTTTTGGGGTTTGGAGTTTTTTTCCTCTTTTTTTCTCTAAAATGTACAAGGTTCAAGTTTTGGGTCCCTCTCACAACCTGGCAAGACTCATGTATTTTCAAGTGCTCATGCAGCAGTACTTGCTGCTTCACTGAAAATAATAGTACTGTGCTAAACAGCATCATCTTGGGATCACTTACGGGATTTACTGGTGTTTGAGGGGTGAAGGCTAGGATACTGTAAAGTGAAAACCTCCAGTGCAAAGAAAATAAGGTGCATTTCTTATAAACCACTGAAATAGCTGCATTTCATTTAAGTGGTTGAAATGTATGTGGAAAAATTATACCAGAAAAATTTTATTTGCTGCCTAGGTTATAATGACTGGGTAGGATTTTTTGAGACTGGTGGGTAAAGGTGTAGACTTTGTGGCTACTTAATCTCCAGAGCTCAAAATATTTCTTCATTTGAGTGAGGAAACTTGTTATGTGGCCGAGCGGTTATTCATTGTATGGATTATTGTTTTGAACTAGAGCAAGATCTTTTATTTTTGATATTTAAATGGAAAGAAAAAATAAATAACATGTCCTTTTCAAAGCAAATATTTCTAAATGACTAGTCAATACCAACTATTAAAAAAAAAAAAAGATAGGTCCCTTAGCTGGACTCCCACATCATTAAACTCCGAGGGAGTTTTGTTGCAGACGTTGCGGAGCAAGATCCTACCCTTATACACCTGTTACAGCAAAAGATCTGAGTAAACCAATCACTTCTAAACCTGCTATCTAAATGTCATTATGATCACTGAGTTATTTGTTTTAGCTTTTTGGTAACATTAATGTTTGTGCTCGTTTACATTTTTGTATTTGCTTTGGAAGGGGCATTTTGGACTAATTAGATTTTGGAGTTAACATCCGTGATATGGGTAAATATAGCGGGGTCCCAAGTAAGCCCAGTGTAGACCCAGTGTCCTGCCAGTGCTGCGATGCGCATTTCCACTTCATTCTTCTGCAGGCTTTGATGAACTCTGATGCACACATGGCACTTACTTCAAACCAAGGAGATACAATTGTGGAAAGAGAAATATCAAATGATTCAATAGCATTTGTTTGTTACCTGGCCGTGACTTGCCAGCTCAGCTAAACCAATGAAAGCTGATTTCAAATCCCAGACGTTCATCTGTCCAAAGGTACAACATGTTGAACAAAAGGTATGAAAAAAATTAAATAATGCATTACAAAATTGTAAAGTCTCCTTAAAAAAGTCATCACAGAACTGTTTTTGTTCTATTATTCACATTATCCTTTCAGAGAAACATTTTGCCAAAATGTTTCACTTAGATGCATAGGCATCTTCCTTTTTTTTTAAAAATATATTTTAAAAGTGGTCTTGTGTACTATGGAGTTTGCTACTATATAGACAGGAATTTGATTGTGACTTCTGTCATTAGAAGAAAAAAGGTATCTGAAAGTTTATCTATGACCTTCTTAAGTTGAAATATGTCTGAAACTAAAACTCAATAACAAAAAGAATAGAAGTGGTTTAGAGTATTAGAAGAGTCCATGATGAAAACAAGGTCCCACCTCTCAAACTTGAACAGCCCTTTGTGTTTCTGGGTGTCCAATTCTACACAGGGAACTGAGCTCTTAAGGCTGAAACACTTAAACACATATCTTGACATAAAAAACATTTGAAGAGGATGAGCACTCACTTCAAACACACTATCTAGCTCTTTGCTTCATCTTGAGCTGGGAATGTTTTTTCTCTGAAGCTTCTAAATCCAGCCTTGGCCTTGTCAATAAGTCAGTATTCCAGTAAGATTTCTGCAGCCTCAGCGGACATGGTCATCTTCTGCTCGTGTTGCACACAGAGTTTCCGACTGGAAGAAATCTCAATCACGGTATAAATTAGAACGCCCACTCAGGCTGCTTTTGAGCTCAAGTCTATAAGAAATAAATGTCATGAATTTGCCACATAGTCTGCTCATAGGTTCATATTGTAAAGAAACAGCATGTTGTTGTCTAAACCAAGTATGAACTCAAACTGCAGCAGGAAATGCATAAATGCATCTCAGGATGTACTTTAAAAATAGCATGGGTTATTTTTTTGCTAGGATATTTGGAAATTTCAGTATTAACAAGGCATGGGGATAGGGACAGCTGAAGCGGCGTGGATGCAAATCCCCTCATTCTGTTTTGCCAGACGGGTTCACTTTTTAACCGTGCATGCAACCACCGGCATGAACACATTTTTCTGTGGGTTCCCCAGTGTCAACAGTTGAGCACATTAGTGTCACTTGTGGCTGCAGCATCCCTGGTGCGGGCGCCTGTCTAATGGACAGTGGTGGGAGCCGGCAGACATAAAACCCCTGAGCTGGAGCCCATCAGGCAGCGAGCGTCGGATGTGTCAGCTCCTGCTTCTTTGCAGAAAATGTTTCTTATTGTCTCCAGCCTCATTGCTCCCAGTGAGTGTGCATGCCAGCTTTAGTGCCTGCTCCACTTGTTTCAGGTATTTTTGTGTCAACATCCCGATAACAGTCTAAAGCCTTATTTTTTGCTGACAGTGGTAGGAAATACTCTTCATCTTTGACCAAAATTTGCTTCATTCTGGTTCAGGCAAAACTCTGGTTGGAAAATCCCTGACTGGAACAAAGAAGGCTAGATTCAGCCTTATTGCATATTAACACAGCAAAAAAATTAGAACTGTGAAGATTTTTTTTAATAATCTGACCCATCATCGGTCTCTAAGGAACAAGAGGAATCCATGTCTTAGAATTTTTAAAGACCTAATAAATAATTTGCCATAACCACAGGGTACCATGGCATAACGGAGCTAAGGTAATATTTAATTTGCTTATTTACAACATTAAGTAAAATATTCTGTTTCCTTTTTTTTTAATATACGTTAGTATTTATTGCGATAAATATTTGAAGTCGCGCTGCTCGGTTCTCAACAGAACTTCTTGGTGTGTTTTGGAGCCTCACACAGTTAAAATTATTCCATTATGCTATTAAAGCTTAGAATGTGCAACATGCCGTACACCTCAAGGCATTTCTCAGTTCATTTTTATCTTTTTGAATACCTGTAGCTTCCTACATTTTACTGCAAGCATTCTCTCGTATCTGCCAGTTAACTTTCCCCTGAAGCCCAGTGGCCTTCTTTGCTCTGGTGGTCACTCATCTCGTCCCTCTCAGATCTCGGAAGGGGGTGGCAAGCAACATAGTGAATGAAATATCAAGCAAATTCACATCAAATGGCAGCGTGGCCCCCCCAGGTAATAAACAGGCATCAGGTGTAAAAGCGTTCTGCCCCGTAACTTGTCATTCTCCTTGGCGTTTGCGCGAGTCCCTTGCACTGATTGTGCCAAGGTGCCCACTTTGTGCGTCTGCATATTGAAGCCTGACTAATTCGAGCAGCTCTGTGCTATCCCTTACTGGATCGCTGATGTTATGATTCTTAATTAGAAATGCAACGCTAGGTAGACGGTGGTCGGGGGAAAGGAGAGGGGAAGAAATGAACGGCAGAGAGTAACTGTTTTGTTGATGCCTGTAGTCTCGGCTAAAATACAGCTCCTGCTGCATTTCTTCCAGCAGCACAAGCTGAATCTTTTCCCTCATTTGATACAGTGACCTCTCAAGTGCATCATTGCCCTGAGGGCTGAGGGCAGTCCAGCAACTGTTAAACCCCTTGGGTTGATAATCTTCTCCCACATTTGCCCTTAACACCAGACATACCACCATTAGCTACAGCTCCACTGGTGCTCATTAGAGCCGATCAATATAGACTAACATAAAGAATGCTGCTGCGCCTTCTGTTATTTTTCAGTTACTGCAGATTTACAGACTTTCACCTACAATACAAGGCTTTGCTGCTGAACTATGTAAAAAAGAGGATTTGAGACCAAAAAAAACCAGAGAGTTTTTATTAGATGCCTAAATGTTATTTATCTTTCTGCTCAAAATACCTTATTACTAGAAAGTGCACAGAAGATGTTCCATACAAAATTCTCTTTGGATGAAGTTACCGTAAAATTGCAACTTTTACAAATCACAGTGGATGCATTGATAAACAAAATCAGTCACGTTTAAATATGAAGGAATGTTTGAGCCTGTAAAGCCTGTACAAATGCTTTAATGAACTTGGCCTGATATTTTTAAGCCTGCTGACTGAGTCCATGCTCTTTGCAGTTGGATAGCAATTGTGCGGCCAGCTGAAGGTCTATATGTTGAAGGCATATATGTAGAGTGGCTACAGCACTGCATACTACCACCAGCAGGTGTTGCCAAAGATCATAGCAAGAACAGCCACAACAATTAACAAATACATCATTCTTCTTCCACATTTTATCCCAAAGAGTCTTTCAAATGATTCACACACCACCGATCACAATAGGAAACAACTAACAAACTAACTATATGAAAAGGTACAAATATCACCTAACATCTATTTGGCATTTTGCAAGGAATAATACACAAGTGTCCAATTCAGTGGGAAGAATAAATTTTTTTACTTTTCATTCGCATTTAGAGAAAAGGAAGGCCAAAAAACTCCACGGGATTTACCGAAGGGCAATGCGATGCAAATATGAAAGTTGGGATTTCTCATGCTTTGTTTAGTCAGTTTGATCATTCAAACTTTATAGTACTGTTTAGGATATAAAGCAAGGAAAATATAACATCCAGCCAACTTCAGGAAAATTTTAACGAGATAGAAAACAAACATTGTATTCAGTATAGAGACAGGTGTTGCTTATCATGGATAAACCTAGCCAACCCAAGTGATGAGATGGTTAAATGGGTAGATGGAACATTAAAAATACTGTCAGCATGTTGAATTCCAATGAATCAGGAGTAAAAAAGCCTCATCTACACCAAGTCTTTCCATATTACTAGGACTTAAGGCCTCCTGTATCTTACTCAAAATGGTGGCTTAAAGAGTTGAATGTCAATTGCTGAATGAAAAGAAATTTTGAATTGTCTATTGGAGCTAAAGAAGGAGTATATGGTAAATTTTACCTGTTTTCATCAGGTACATCATTCAACAGTTTAACTTTTTTCATAGTTCTCCAGTGCTATAGGCAATTAAATACTTCTGTTGAATAGCTTATTTATTCAAGACCTTTCTGAAGAGCTGAAAGGGTATGAGAATTTCATTTGTGGAACCAGGGATTTCTCAAAGTCCATTAAAGCACCTTTACTTATAGAGCGACACAACTTCTCCAGATGCGTCCTTTGCTTTAGTGGACCTATTTGCATCTTAGGTATTACTTAGTGTGAGTAATGTGGTAGGACTGAGCCCTTGATGATAGGCTGATTAATGAAATCCGTTCTGCTGGGTGAACATAATGGAAAATGTGATTCTGTTGGCTTCTAAAGTCTGAAATTCATCTCCATGCAAACGACACACATTTTATGTATGTCATAAGCCTTCTACTATCCTTCTGCTTAGATGGGGATTTCATCTGGTGAGTGGAAGGGTGGTTGTTACATCCATTAACGTCATTAAAAGGTACCCAGTAAACCCATTGCTTATGACATTGCCTCAAGTTTGAATCTTCCCTTCAAGAAGAATTTGGTTAAACTTGAGGGAAAACAATCAGTGAATCAAACCTAAAAAAACCTCTTTGAAACAGCACACTTTTAAGGAAAAAGAAATCCATTTAGTTTTAAGACTTTTAGTGAAAGAACACTGGCAAAATCACTTGGTATATAACTTACTGAGTTGCGAAATGGCAGCTAATTTCTAATTTGCACCTTTCTCACTCAGCTTGCTGTTGTCAGTCGTCCTTATTCATAGTCTGTGAAATTAATGAGCTGTATCATCTGAGCTCTCCTGTTTATTTCCATGCAACTGTAAATCTTACCCTTAAACTTCTGGTCAGTTGGCTATGAGTTCCTTACTTCTCCCATGATGAAGACAGAAAAGACCCATATTTTCCAAATCGCGCTTCATTTCTGTAGTTCTTTTCCGAATTCCCACCAACTTTTTCAGCATTCACATTTCAAAGCGTAGGATCCAAGCGGGAGCACATATCTCAGCAATGGGTTCACAAATCTTGCTGACAGCAGTAATAATTCCTCACCACGCCCCCTCGATTGTCCATAATTTTCAATAATATCACAATATGGAGCTAACGGTGACTGTCCAATTGAGAGTAATATATTGTATGTTTTGATCAACAGGGAAAGGTTTTCAGGAACTTTCTCTTGTCAAAGCTGGATATATATTCCAAGCCCTAATTATTGACCAAGTTGGCACTTCATGCAACAATGTCTTTGGTTGTAAATTAGCTGGTTTTAATGGTCTGCAGCAACGCTTTCAATATCCTCTTTAGTGCCAAGTTTGAATGATGGAACTTGCTATAGATGCTGACACTTTTTATTCTTAAACACCTAACGTGCAATATGTTCCCGTGAGTTTTAAAGGGTAAGATAAAATGTCAAAATTGTTCAAAAGTCTCATGTATATTTTTTACTCAGAAAGTTACATACTCAAAACTCTAATCAGTCCACCTGGATTTATGAAATCCCTTGTTATCCTAGTGGTGTGAAAACTGGACTACAGATAAAGAAAATGGTATTTTTATAGAATGGTCCTTTGAGATGGGACTGCTCCTCTGTTGTCAATGTAGGCCAAAGTGCCAGTGGGAAGTGCAGTACATGACCTTAGTCAATTAGCAGGGTCTCCTTAATCTCTTGGGATTACTTTGATCTGCAATATCAAGTCTAACACCTTAATGAAATTTTACAGACAGTCACAGAAGACATCCATGTAGCGAAAAAACAATTTCATTTTATACCTAAACTCCTAACACATCCTTAATAAATCCCCAGAAGGGAAATAATAACTATAACCATATTCAACATAAATTTCTCTTTTTTTTTTTTTTTCACACTGTGTTTATGGCTGAGAAAAACAAGATTATAATAGACAGGACTTTGCTTGTGAAAACTGGGAACATATCAAGCTGCTGATTCACATTTTTCTTGCGGAAAACATGTTATTTGTTGCTGTTACATTTTAAATCTCCTGAAATAAGGGTGGTGTGCCAAAACTTAGTTGTATTTGTTGTGTGAATATATTTCAGATATATGAAATTTCCATAGCGTATCAGTATCCTGATTTGTGTATTCAACCCTGCTCATTTTAGAATATGCTCATTCAAATCTTGTTTGTCATTCTGGTCTGAATAGTTTTGGTGGAATTAATTGGACAACCTGGCCCATTTATGGTATAATTACTAAGTAACTGTGTGACAAAAAATTTTTGATCAGGTGTTGATTTTGCTCGCTGTTATCCTCTCTGCTTATTCAGCCCATTTCACCTGAAGGTCTTGCAGGGCCCAGCTTGCAGAAACGCAGAAACACTTTAATGGGAATTTTTTTGTTTCTGGGAAAAGGCTCCAGGATTCCCTGCCCAGAAGTGAAAACACTGAATGGATTTGCACTGCCTTGAGAAGAAGGGAGGGAGCAAAGGATAGGGTTTAATTAGGCCACAGCTTTATTAACTCAATTTATCCGGGATTTACGCAGCGATAATTCACATAGTGGCTGCCTCCTTCTGCGCTGGTGGTGTGTGCTGCCACCAACCCCATGCTTCTGAGTGCCCCTCGGGGGTGGACGGTGAATCCCAAGGTTTGACCTTCTCCTTTCTGCTGCTTCTTGTCCCCTCCAGCCCCGTTGGCCATGGAGACCCAGCGGGGTCCTGCTCTGCTGTCCCTGAGCAGCTCGTCAGAGCATCCTGCAGTCAATCCTGGGGAGAAGGTCCTGCCTCTGCCCTGATCTCCAGCTTCCTTGCAAAATCCCAAACAGTTTCCAGGTGGGAATTAAATGATTGTTTTGGATGCCTGGTGGTGAAACAGCAGAGAAGAAACAACTCCAGCCGCTGCCGAGCACCTTGGCTGGGATTTGGGGAGGTACCCAGCGGTGCTCAGGGGGACCTACCGCCCTGTCCGCTGGTGGTGGTGGAGGTGGGGTCCTCTCTGTCCTTTGCAGGACCAACCTGCCTGGGAAAGGGCTCAGGCAGAAGAGAGAGGGTATCTACACTCTCCGCAGGCGTGCAGGGGCAGTAGCCCTATTGAAGCTAATTGGATGGCTCCTATGAGTAAAATAAAGTGGATGTGATCATTTCTGCTGTAGCCGCCAAACCACCACAGGAAAAGTACAGCATTTTATTCTCTGCTGCTGTTGTTTGCAGGGCAATCCCTCTGCTTACCTAAGGCATTTCACCAAAATCTCTTTTTCTTGGGGTCTGATTTGCAGTCCTGAGGCAAAATGCAGACCGGTTTTAAAGTGGGATTTTGCCCGAGTGAGGGCTCCAGCATTCACTGCCGCAGCTCGAGAACATGCAACGTCTCTCCTGATAGTCTACATACAGAACGTATCTATCCATAATTAGATATGATTAGAGGAACCAGAGATATTCAAGAGCTCTCTTTTATAAATTGCTTTTTGCAGTCAAATTAAGGTTTATTGCCGAGTGTCTTGTGGTTTGCACCGACTCTGATTTGCACAGTTTTATACCGTTGTTTTGCTTGTACTCATACGGCTATATAGCAAAACTAAATCAGCTCTCCCCATAGGCCCAACAAGTGAGCTTTCCAGTGTGTAGAATTCAATGGACAATCCCCATAACATTTTCTGGTTTTTAATGCATTCAGTAACTGTAAAAACCTCTTAAAATTGAACAAGGTTATAAAACTTGGCTCTATACAGATTCCCCTAATTAACATATGACAGATACATGCAGTCATTCCACTGTGCTCTCCTCCGGTAACTGCTTAACATAACTATAAAACGGCTTCCACAAGGTAGCGCAGGCACCAGCTTTGTCTTCGCACACATCTGTTGCATTTTTTAAAGGAAAAATGAAGTTTTAATTTTTAAAATCTCAAGTTTAATAATGCATGAAAAAATGGAAAAATTCTGCTTTATTTTCATCCAGGTCTCATCTTACGTCTCTTTCAGCATTGCCAAATGGTCCCAAGGTACTTTCTGTCCCCTATATCATTCCAGCCACGGCGACGTGCTCCCGGTGACCAAGGTGAGCAGTGCCGAATCCTGGCACCGATGGGTCAGTCTTTGCTGGGGTTTTTACAGCAGCACTGAGATTGCTGCAAGCGCGTGCGTTTGTGGGATGCGGGTCTGGCTAGGAGGTGGTTTCTGAGGGTTAGTAGAAGAATAGGGGGTATAGGTTCAAATAGTAGAAGAATAGGTTCAAATATTTGAACTGTTGGGCAAAACTCATGAAAACAGTCATTTAATGTCAATAGGAACTCCTCAAAAGCAAAATTAGAAAAATATCAAAACCATGGAAGTCGTACATATATTTGAGCAAATTAGGTGAATTAGGATTGCAAACACAATTCGCAATGTTTTCCTAAGCAAACAAACCTTTCATTAACTATTTATAGAATACTTGGTTTTCAGTTAATGATGTGTATCTGAACTATGTTAAGTAAAGTATTTTTCACAAATATTCATAGGTCTTTCTTAATGAATTAATTTTTAACCTTTCTGGTCTTTGTTTTCCACAAGTCCCTGCAAGTAAACCTCTAAGAGGAATTCTCATCAAAACACGGATTCGAAATGGGTGTTCAAGAATGTGTGAAAAAGTAAATTGTGAATATTTAAGTAAGAAATTTGTTAGTTTTAGCTAATTTAGCTATTATTTAGCTAGTTTGATAATTTGAATTGTTTCAAACAGTCAATGCTTTTTTTTTTTTTAATTGGGTGCATCATAAATCTATCTTGCTAATATTATTTGCCTTGTATTTCTAGGCTTCAAATGAGTATTTGGCTATGTGTGAGGTCTCACAAATATAGAGACTGGGAAGGTTCTTCCTCCTGATTTTTACATTCAAACAGGCAGTGTAGGGAAAGGGTGAAAGAGGGGGGAAATAACACTATTCCCATTTTACCGACAGGGAATTGAGTGTTTTAAAGATTAAGTAATTCATGCCAAAAAAATGTAACCCACATTTTTGAATCCCTTTTCATCGTTTTAACCTTAAGATTACACTTCAGAAGTGGTTTGGCTGATAGCATCCTTCAAAAATGTTATGAAGAAATATAATATGTTCTCTAGAATTTGCTGCTTTGTTCCAAGAAAAGTAGCACCTGTTCCCCGTGCTGCACCGCAGTAACATCAGGTTTCTGCGTGTTGCCGTGAAAGTGCAGGAAGGAGATTACTCGCGGTGAGCATGGTGATCAACTCCCATAAACTGGAGATTCAAAGGGAAACCTAAATGCCTGAAAAATCATAAACGAGACAGCGAGTGGACGAGCCCAAGCCAAACAAACTCGAACTCAGAAGAGTAGCACAGAGCGGTAAAATAAGAATATATCTCTCCCCCCGCCCAGAGCAACGCTGCTGTGCCGAGGCTTGGAGCATTATTTCCTCTTGCACTTTCCAGGGTCCTGTGCGGTACGTGAGGCAGTGATGAGACCCAGATGGGAGATGGCAAAGCTCTCCTTAATGACTGCTGATGTTTTCCTGCATGTAGCCTAATAGAAGCAGACAGCAAAGATTCTTATCTTATCACGGGAAGCCTGACAGCACAGTATTTCTCTTGATGCCAGGATTATTTTGTTATAGACTCTAAAAACACGCTCAGATTCATATGGTGTTTGCTTATGCCTGTATGCTAGTACATTTTGGCTGTACAGGTAAGTCTCATATGCATTTTTAATTTAAAGCAGTCTCATATAACAATAAGAAAGCTTTCAAATCTAAATATGTGAAATCTCTGTATATAGGATTAAAAAATCTATATTCATTGTGGGGGGGGGGAAAACAGAAAAGATTACAAAAGACCAAAAGCTCTAGGGTTCAAGCTAATTTTTCATCTTTTCCATGGGGAAAAACACTGGTAAATGTTAAGAAACACCCTTCAAGAACCTTTAATTTGTTTTGCACTCTCCAAGATATAGATTTTCTCCTTCCCATTTAAGTAAAAAAAAAAAAAAATTTCCTGTGGGTTTGTAGAGTCATTTGAGAAAATATATATATATTTGTATAATATTACATGCTTTCTAACATAGCTTTGATTATGCTGTCAGATCAGCCTAGGCAGAATTTGACTTGTAGCCAGGTCTACTAACTTTCATTATCTTCTCAGGAGGTATTTGTTCTTGTGGATCACACAAATCAACTGCAGGATCAGGTCCTTGTTCCAAAATCTTGGTTTCATTGCGGTCAGTGGCAAAATCCCTATTGACCCAGCATGGGTCAGGATGTTGCCATAAATATCGAGTCTTTTCAAGTTAGTGGGAACAGGATTAGGTTGCTTTATATTTGTTGTAGCCTCTGATGTTGCAGTTCTACAATTGGTTTTGCTGCTGACCTGCCACTGAGTTCAAGCAGATACAAGTGTATCCAGCCCTGTTTATCAGCAAAATGCAGAAAAAACATTCAAACTAGAGCTTAACCCTGTGTTTTATACGGTCCTAGATTAACAGAGGTCTGAATATGCTTTCATAGGTGCACACACACAAATACCTATATAATGTGTATAAACACACACAAATATGTCTGTGTGTGTATTAGCACCCTGTAATGAAGAATTTTATTAGTAATCCCTGGGATTTAAGTAAATGTATAATACCTTGCCTTGTCTAAAGTGATGATTTTATACTCATCAATAAATTAGCATCCACAGCATTCTTTGAATACCTGTTCAGAAAGGTCAGTCTTATAGTCTCCATTTTACAGATGGGAAAACTGAGGCAAATCAACAAAAGAGGCTGGTGACAGTGGGTTGTTGCCAGCTTCAGAGACAGGAAATTGCCCGTGGAACCGGCAGTGGTGAAACGAGGATTTTAAATGCTTCTGCACTCATCAATCACTACTCAGGGCTGGTGTTTCAAAGTACTCTGCTACAACTGGCTGTGTTTTATATTCTGTCGGAAATTGCCATTCTTGTAGAATTCTGCTGTAAAGCTTCAGTTGTTGTAGCAAGTGTGAAATTGCATAGAAGTTATGGTAGACTTAAATAATAACAGTGTAAGCCTCCTGCCCCAGAGTTGCGGATATGTGTATGTGGACAGGCCTGTTTGTCCTTGCAAATTGCCATCACCTACTCTCTGCTACAGGAGGGTATGGATGTGCATGCAGAATGCTGTGGAG
This sequence comes from Gavia stellata, assembly GCF_030936135.1. Taxonomy (NCBI): domain Eukaryota; kingdom Metazoa; phylum Chordata; class Aves; order Gaviiformes; family Gaviidae; genus Gavia; species Gavia stellata. Next base: position 39,013,716 of record NC_082602.1, read on the forward strand.
ATTAAAATGGTGTGTATTTCAATATCTATGATCGAACCTCATTAAAAGAACTTCCTACGTCATTTATCAAAGCAAGTCAGGAGATTCAGCGCAGACCACAGTAGCCAATGACCTCCAATCTTAATTTCATAACATTAGTTAATAGAGTTTCTGTTATGCAACGTGCACTTTTTTTTAGCTCTACATGTCTTAAACACATGTGAAATGAAAATAAGATATTATTTCCATTAAATGAGGTGCTTTTCTTTCAATTTACATACCGTTGGCAAAATCTTGCCCTCCGCATTAATGAGTTCCACTTGGAGATTTGGAAGTTGCCTTTAACTTGGCTTTGTTCTCCAGAACTTATACAAGCAAGTATTTGCAGGTGTGTGAGAAAATACACTTTACATTTAATGAGTCGTACGCTGCATTTATTATTCTCATCTGTCCATGTCCATATCTGGAAAGACACCCACCCCATAAATGCTATTGTGGCTGGGACGCTGAGTGGGAATTGCACCGAGTGACAGTGGTCCTATGCATGGGGCCAGCAAAAGGTCTGCTGGCCACTTTGGGGCGTGATGTGGGGCATAAGTAGGATTTAAGCATGACAAAAGGCTTGTGGTGGCATCCTGTGCAATTGCTTGTGTTGGCTGGAGCTAGCTAGGAAGGCAAGACATACTTTAATTTGCAGTAGTATGATCTTAGAGCATGACCATTAATATCACACGTTGTCAATAACAGCTAAAACCACTGAAGAATGCGAAGTACAGCAGTGTATTGCAATAGTTCACTAGGTGATTTGAAAAACCGTGCTATAAACTTTGAGCACGAGGTGACAAAGCCAGGCTTGGATATATGTTTCGATTCATTTTCTTTGATACATTTTTTTGGATAGTTGGTCGGTTTTTGAGTTGGGAATGCCATTTATATGAATACTCATTATAGCTTTTTATAGAGATTTTTTGGAAGGATTTTAAAAGCACAGCTAAAACAAGAAAATAAACCTCAAGCAAGAACTTAGTCTTCATGCCTGAAATTATGCCATCAGTGAAGTCAGTGGCTGAACTATGGACTTCAAGATCTGTAGGATTTGACCTCTGGGCTTTGGAACTGTGTTGGCAAGAAAGAATAAATAAATCCTGCAAAATGATATATGAACTTCATAATCTGTGCCTCACTTCTTAGATAAGCTATACAGTAAAATATCCTAAAAATCTTGTGCTGGCTTTCTCTATCGAGCTAATTTGTAGGCAAGCCAGCTTAGTACATGTGCTTAAACGCGCTGAATAAGCTGAGAAATAGAAAACTATTAGCAGTGTGTATTTTAAGGGCTTGGACCAAAACTTTTCAATGTCAAAGAGCATTGGATCAAACTCTAATAAGCTGGTCAATTAGAAACCAGGTTTCTTCAAAATCTGGCCTTGCTTTACTCTTTGTGTGAGGTTTGCTGTAATGCCAAATTTTTACCTTCCAGAGCACAGGTCTTTCAGAAATGGAAGTTGTTTTTATTATAAAAAAAAACTTGAAAAAATTGTTTTCTTGCTCTCTGTGCCTGCAGAAAGATTAACAGGTTTTGTTCTGATTAAAACCAAAGGCAAAATATGAAAAAATTTAGGCTAAATTGGCTTGGTTAGGAAATTAAGTGACTGACAAGGAGGTGATAATGCCCCAAACCATCGCAAACCATTCCTGCAACTTCCCCTGTAAATAGTCTTGCTAAAATCAATTCTTTCCATCCAAGGCAGCTTGTGGCAACCATTTTCCTGAGCAGCTTTTTCATCTGCTTGTTTATCCAGAGCCTCTCCTTGCGTAAGCACTCGTTGGAAGGTCGGCCCCTGGGGCTCTTCCCACATTTAATTCCCTCCAGACAGGTATCAGAAACTCTGCCATCCTCACCGCTCTCACAAATTTTGTCTGCACCGGTCAGAGGAGCTGTGAGACGAGAGCCCGACCTCCTCCCTTTAGTCTCCCGGCGTTGTCTGCTAAGGGAGCAGCAAGGAAGCAAACCCAACCAAGTTGCGCGGGCTCATTTTGCTGTCGCTAGATAACACCAGCATCCCCAAGGAAGTCACTGTGAAAGAAGCTGAGCTCCTGGGGCTGCGTGTGGCTCCTCCTCTCCGGCCACCTTCCTCTTACTTCATGCACCCGATAAAAAAACATGGGGGAAAGGTGGGATCTGGCTTGGAAAAAGTAACCGGTTGTGGTAAAAGAAAGCAAATGCTGATGTTAAGTTTAACCCCCAAATCATTACTGCAGGTGGAAAATTGCCAAAAGCTGCATCACCTGGATGTTGGAGATAGATCACAGAATCACTACGGTTGGAAAAGACCTCTAAGATCTTCAAGTCCGACCATCCACCCAACCCCACCATGCCCACTAAACCATGTCCCGCAGTGCCACGTCCACACGTTCCTTGAACACCTCCAGGGATGGTGACTCCACCACCTCCCTGGGCAGCCTGTCCCAGTGCTTCACCACTCTCTCAGGAAAGACATTTTTCCTAATATCCAGCCTGAACCTCCCCTGGCACAACTTGAGGCCATTTCCTCTTGTCCTATCACTCGTCACTTGGGAGAAGAGACCAACACCCACCTCACCACAACCCCCTTTCAGGCAGTTGCAGAGAGCGATAAGGTCTCCCCTCAGCCTCCTCTTCTCCAGACTGAACACCCCCAGCTCCCTCAGCCGCTCCTCATCAGACTTGTGCTCCAGATGTGCTGGAGGGATGTTAACCCGACATGGACATGCTCACAGGGATGGGGTTGGGGAATGACCTCTCCCTCTCCAAAACATCTCCTTTGTGGCAGAAACAGAAAAACTCAGGAGCCCTGTGGGTGACAGTCCGGTTGCTTATGTGGAAGCGTGCCTGGGTCCTGCCCTTGCAAAGCCAGGCCCAGCCCCCAGAAGGAAGACTCGGACCGTTTCCCCTCGCAAGCTACAAATGTTTCATGTGTCGTGCTAAAACGACATATGTTTCTAGGACATATTTGCTTCTTCAAGGCAGGTGGATGGCATATGTGCTTGTGGGTTGTTCTCATTCTACAACTACATATTTATGTTTGAAATCTGAGGATATGTTACCTCCTCCTTCATCCATATTCAATTTATAACTCAGCTAGCTGGTGTAAGAAGGACAAGGAAGTAAATATAGTAATATGACATATTTATTTTTATTTGTTTTATGTGTTTGTGATACTGCAATGTTTTATGTACTTTTCTATATCTATTTTCTATTTTTCCCAGTGTTTCATAGGAAGTTTGATAAGTTTGGAAAATCATATATCTTTCCGTAGTTTGAAAATTACTGATTTTCCTCCTGTTTGAGCTGTATTCTGCATGCTAGCTTCTGTGTTAGTGGTGCCTTTTCCTACCTTTCCATGATATTATTTTTAAAGTATTAGATATATTTTCCCTTCTTTTTTTCCTTAATGCACTTTGCCTTACCAGACTTTAGATTTTACCTGTATTCCATGTTTATCCCATAGCTGCTTCTTGTCCTTTCGCATACTATTTCTGTTATTTTTATGCTTCTGCTGCTGCTGTTGTAGGAACTGGGCAGGCCACCTATCAACTTCCAGTTGCACGCAGGAGAGCAGTTTCTCCGGAGGCAATATATGGAAAAGCAGCTGCCAAGCCTGGGAATCCAGGGACTTTTGCTGCACCTCCGTGTGCTGGAAACCTTCGGGGCAGAAGAAGCATCAGGTCTGCACTGGAGACCGGGGTGTGGGAAGCGGAATTGCTGCCCGCAAGGCAACGGGAGCAGCCTTTAAATATGCCACAGTCTTCAGCACCGTGAGCCACGAGCGGGTCAATATGGGACTTTTCATCCTGGGAAGGTTTTGCTCATAACTAGTTTTTTTTGAGAGATGCTGTAATTCAGAGAGGCACTTATTCAGCAAAACCTTTGACCTTTGGTGCTCACAGGGCCAGACCTGACGATCATTGCGGCTCTTCCTGGCCTTAAAATCTACGAAACATCATCTCCCACTGGAAAATCTTGGTTTGGGAAGTGTGTGACACTTTTTCTTCATGCAGGGAAGGTTCCTCCTTCCCCTCAGACCATGCAGCAGATGCCATGTCCCAAGCAGTGCAAGTCGCTATGAAACTCTGCAAGCGCTCCTTGCTGAAACGCCGAGCCAGAATTTAAATGTGAGAATTTAAATGCGTTTTTTTGGCAGTCGATCTCCTCATATTGAACGACTTGGGATGGTGCTTGAGGCACATGGTGTAGCAGGAGGTGACTAGGTGCAAGACCAGTAAGCATGCCAGGACCAACATTCTCCCATTGGTTGCCCAGTTTAAATGTTCCAGACCAACCAGCTGACAAAATACTTGGGCTGGAGCAGCGTCACAGCCCTACCGTGTGACAACCAGAGAAGATTTCCTGGCGTTCATCTACTTTGTTCAGTTGGCCACTTGTTTTTTTCCCCCAGCAGCAAAACTGGCCCCCAGACAAATCCATCGCAGGGTACATTACAAAGCCAGGAACATTAAAAGGAGCAAAAGGAAAGCCAAATTCCTTGCAGAAGCGAAGATTGCTTGTTTTTTTGCCATGGAAAGGCAGAGCCCTCCGTGCTGCGAGTGATTCTTGGTTTAAGGACAAACAGCGCAAAGACTGCCAGAAATAAGGTTGTGGACAGAAATATTTATTTTATTGTTATGTTTTTAAATAGTGCTAATTGTAAAAGCTGCATCCCTGGAAGGTGGCAGAAAGCCTTCCAAAGTTCACTGGCTTACCAACCCTGACAGTGATTCTCCTGATAACGGCACAGCAGGTCCACAGTGGCAAAGCCTAATTGACAAAGATCAAAATCTAATTTGGATAACACCAGGAGCCAAGGGGGTCATGCTCCAAATAGTGCTTGAGCCACAACCAACCGTGTTTGTCATTTCATGGGGAAAATGCAAAAAAGATCATTTCAGGTCCCCAAATGAGGAAGACGCCAATAATATTGAAAAGCACACGCAGGAAGACGGCTTGCTCCTGAGGGTGCAATTACCATGGCTGTGATGTGAAATGATAAAAAATATTAAGTAGATTTTAATGTTGTAACAAAGGGTGGCCCTGCACTGAGCATGAATAGGAAAGGAAGATCCTTTGGGCACCTAGATGAAAAATAATACAATCGTAGCTATTAGCAGAGCCTTTCATGCCAGTATCTATCCCGTGCGTCATTGGGATGAGTATTTCCTTACCTGGAATATAGGTCACTTTTCCTTGTAAGAAGCAGGCATCTCATTGTTATTACTACCTATTAATTCCTTGAAAGGAACTAGCCTAACCTGGTCCGTGGCTTGAAATTGAAATAAATACGCTGAGGGTCGTTGTACCGTCATTTTGCCCTGTTTTCTGGGTAACAGGCCATGGGCAGTGTGCTTCACTGGCTGTGCTGTGTGCCCTGGACCCTGTCCGACTCCGACAAACCAAGTTAGGATGGCTGAGGAAATGAAAGGCTGATAGTTGCAGAGAATTCCTGAAGCTTTTTTATGTGTATTTCAAGGGCTTTCCCAAACAAAAAAAAAAAGGTCTAAATAAGATAACAGAAAATCCTGTAAGATATAGTCAGTGTCATTTGCTGGCAATAAAAAGAAATTTTAAGTAAATCTTGCAGCCCTCTTTACACTTTCTAAGGGGAGAACGTCGTACTTGACTTGCCCATCTACTCTCTTGCAGCTTCTGTGGGATTTTACTCCCTCTTTGCCTCTGTCCATGAGCTGGCTTTCACTTTCCCATTTATAATTTGCAAATCACAGTAGAAGATAAATAATTTCAAGACCTTCCTCTGTGCTGTGACTGAATTCATGTGTGCGGTGCAACTCAGCAAAGGCACCAGGCAGCTTCTGGCCTTTGGGGCTGTAGTATGCATGACGGTTGTAAAGTGTATGATAAGCTTTCACACAAGAGATTTTCATGACAAAGGGAAAATTATTTCATAATGGACAGCGAGAAGGAGGGCACTCGGAGGAGAACTGGGACTGAGCTGCGAGGTAACCTGGGCTTGGCGGTGGTGGTACATTTGTTCTCCATTTTGAGCTTATGAAAGGATTTAGTGAGATTTCCAAAGCTCTTAAGTGACTTAGGAGCATGAGGTCCATTGACTCAGCTTTTGAAACCCAGAAATTAGTTCAAATGCACAAACCCCGGTCTGTTTGTGCTCCTAAGCAACTTAGGTGCTTTAGAAAACGCAACCCTATTCTAACGCTTTATAGAAAAAATAAATACTAATAATATAAATTAAAGCAGAGAGGTTCATGCACCTACTTTGGCAGCATGAAACTATTTAGAAGATGAATAAAAGGGTAGTAATGAAACGGTTTCTGCCGCTGGCCGGCATTCTCAGTTTTGGTAATACTTCAGTTTTGCAGCGATTTGGCAAACCTCTTGTAAACGGTCCAACAATGCTTCAGCGAAGCCTTTAGAGAACAGCAATCTGTACAGCACATTAATTTGGCACGTTTAGCAGCCCAGGTCTAGCTCAACGCAGAGGTAGCATAAAGACTTCTTATACTTACTGTTCCCGGTCAGAGGTTAAAGTCATTGACAGGCAGCGTTGAAAAGATGGCAATACAGCTGCCTGCGCAGCATCTCATCCAAGGGGCAGCGTTTCCTCATGCTGACCAATACCAACATCGAAAAAGGAAGGAAAAGAAGAAGTTTATCTCTACCTTTTCATGACCTATGCATTTTTGGTGTGCTAGTTTCCCATGAACTGGAGGGTGATGGTCTGGAGAGCACAGTTTAGTGAGAGGCGGGAGGTGGATTCTCAGTGTGACCCACTGTTCATCGTGCTCGTCAGGGTACCGCTGAGACTTAAAGATTCTTTTCATGACAAAAAAATGAATGATTTTTATATTCTCAGAGGTGAAATCAAACCAATCCCATTAATTTCAATTAAAATGTTACCTGTCTCAAGCTATCTCTTTTTTCACCCTCAAAGACTGTTTAGGGATGGGAAAAATGAAATATTAATGCATTCTATAAATAATATGTGTGAGGCCCATGGGGACACAGAACCCCCACATCATTAGTTAAATTGATCTTCCTCTTAGATTTTGCAGGAAATCGGGGGGTTGTGTGGCTTAGTTTTCAGGAAAAGCGGTCAACCCAGGGTCTGAAATGTTGCGTATTAGATATGGAGCTGAGGTTTCTTCTGCTGTTCCTTATTTATGGTCATTTTATCTATTGTCTCATGTCAGAAGTTTCAGGAGAGGCTCTGGTAGTCTGCATGGTAACCCTTACTCACGCAATGAATTCTGCTATGGTATTTTCCTGTGTAAGGGACTGCAGGATTGTGACCTTTAATGGGAAATAAGGATCAAAGCACAATTTGTTCCCATTGCGGCTAATCGCCTGCATATCATTATTATAATGCGCTTTCTGTAATTTTCTCAGTGCTCCGAAGACAACTTTTTGTCGAATTCTTTGTTACCAACATTTAAAACACAGGTGACTCTTACCCGGCACAAGTAGCTTCTAACAAAGCAGGAGCTTCACCTGATTTCTGCAGGAGCCGTTGTGGGGTACCTCAGCCTGCTTCAGCTCCCTCTTGAAAATAAAGGACAGCGTGGTCCCTCCCTCCTTCCCTGAATGCAGCAGAGCAGCTGCTAAATCTAGCAATCTTTTTCCCTTTTTTACTTTTTTCTTTTTTTTTTTTTGTAATAACAGAAAGTCACTGCATGAGCAACCAGCAATGTTTATTAATAGAGATCTCCAATTTTGGAGTCTTTGGTAAATTGAGAACATACTGAGAAAGAATCTTATCGCTCGAATCATAGGAAATCCATTTCCAAGTTGTCTGTTTTTCATCAAATTAAAATTAGTTTCATGGGAATATGAGAAGGTTTTTATAATTAGATAATGGAAATTTGCCTAGGTTATCTTCCACTTATTTGGATGTAACATAAATAACAAGAATGTCACATCATTCCAGTATTTACTCATCTAACTCAGCACAAATCCTGGGTCAAGTAAAAAAAGATCTGAAAACATTTCAGTGCTTGTTGCTTAGAGACCATTTTTAACCACTGGAAGGATCTCACTCAAATCCACGATTGCACAGCGAAAAATCTGAAAAGCGTGAATAGTTGCAAGCCTCTCTCAAAGACGTTGCTCAGGTAAAACATTCCCAAGAGTTATCCATCAGGTGACTGAGAGTGATGTTCCCCTTCCCCAGCCAGTACAGAAACAGGATAGGGGATCTTTTGGACATAATTCTCCTTTTCAACTAAATCTCATCAGAAATAAGTAACTCTTGCTTTTGAATTTTTTTCTTTTTAGAGCTCTCTCCACTCTCCATGCCTGTATTGAATATAGAACCCAGATGGTTTAGGTGAACATCCGTGAGGTTTGGAGCCCGTCCCATGGCCAGGAGGTTCCAGCGATGTCTCAGCGCAGCGGTGGCGGTGGCTGGTGCTGCTGGAGGCGGCTGTCAGCCCTCCCATTGCAAAGATCTCTTTGAAGGATTTATTGCACTTAGTGCCACAGCAAACTATTTCCCCTACAAACTGCAAAGTGCGGGAAGCTGGAGGCCAGATCAGTGAGGAAGAGTATGAAAGGGAGTGCAGGGGATGCTGATAGGGATCCAAAATAGTGCTTTCAGGTAGGGTTTTATTTTTTTACCCAGTTAATAGCAAAGAGACGAAGGGCTAAGTTCTGCTGTTGGGGAGGCACAGGGGGAAAACTCTCAATAAGCTGCAGGTCAGTGCCCAGTGAAAATCGAGGCACAGCCTCTGTGGATGTCTGCGGTGGGCCCGGTGTCTTCTGCTCCGCACCACCAAGCCGCATAAGCCAACAGCAGCAGTCGCTGCCTTCTGCCCGTTACGCCATGGTTGACGTTCATCCCGCACAAAGGGAAGAGTCATTTTATCCACTTACTTTTAATCACCGGCAAAATTGAGGCAGGGAAGAGGAAAGCGGGTTTTTTTTCCTTCTTTTTTTCCTTTTTTTCCCAGGTTACAGCACCAGGCAGCGTGGAGGCTGGCGTGCACGGTGGTCTCCTGGCTCAGCGTCCTGTGCGCTCCCAACTAACACATCTATTGATGGGGCTGAAATGCCTCTTTCCATTTCCCTGCAGAACAAGGTCTTTAATAATCTCTTCACTTGAATTTAAACAGATTCTCATCCTTGTTGGGGCTAATATTATCTGAAACAGAATAGCAGGAGACCCCAGTCTGCACGAATAGCTCTGGAGATTGCTGGCGGGGGAATTAGCTTAGGTATCTTTTGTCAGAAGTTCAAAGGTCTATTAAAAAAGGGCAAAGATCATGTAACCTCAGGTGAAACTTCAGCCAAATCAAAAGAGAGTTTTGTGACCATTTGCATGGTGTGAATAAAGACAAAGGCATCATTTGATGTTGTTCTTTTTGAGTAAGGTATGTAATTTAGACAACAGCACAATCAGTGAATGGGTTACTCACAGTATGGCATGGTGTAATGAAGAGAAACTGTGACATCATAACCCTTCCAGACAACTGCGATGTCATATCCCAACTAGCACAACCATTTTCCTCCTCAAGCATTAAAAAGTACATTTTTCAGTAATCCCATTTCTCTCATACCTGAAGATTAAAATCACTTAAAAGCAAGCGTCCAGTTGGGTAAAATATCGTAAGTGCATTTGCACATGGTCCTGCCAGGCATTAATCCTCAGATGACATTTATGTGACCATTTCTTTTCAGGTGCACTAAATTCATTGCCTGAAAACTAGGAAATATCCCAATAATATCCCGCACAACTGCCATAGGAAGGCTTTCCTCTTGCAAAAGGGCTGAGAGATGGAACTCGTATAGGGGAAACTTGCAGATCCTAACCAACCCATTCAGCTCTTTGAATACATGGGGAAAATTCTGCATCAGTGGCTGAAGCGTCACTAAAATTAGGTAAACACAGGGAAAGAGCATCTCCTGCATCATAATTTCCAGAGGAGCTTGGGATAAACACGTGTAACTGGATTTTAGGTAATATTCAACAGTCGTCTATTCATGCTAGTAAGACTGAAGATCTTTCTCACAGGTTTTGCATACTGAGAGCTGTCGTATCTTTTTATCCCTATACAGACTGTCAGGCTTTTGTATATTAACTGCTGATTGTTTTTGTCTTCCTTTAAGAAATACAATTCCTGAAAACACATCATCTTTTGGTGCGTACTCTGCACATGGAACAGGCTCCTTGGCAAACTAGCACATGGAGAATGCAAAACTGTATCCATAAGCATCGCTGCACTGTTAAAAGCAGCTAGGGTATAGTCTTCTCATCTTCCCCTTTGTGGATCTCAAAAATTAATGTATTCTATATGCTTCCCTCTCTCTCTCCCCCACGTTTTATTTATTTATTTTTTTCCCCTTGCCCTAAATTCTGCGTGCCTACCCCCTGGACACAGGATTGGTGAGAGCAGTTTAAATTTAGTGCCTACAGGCAAAGAATTTCCCGACCTGTGCCTGTGCGATGCTCTTAACGATCCCCAGCCAGGAGCCCAGCACCGCTCGGGCTGGAGTGGTAAGGGGAGCTGGTGGCAGTTGCTGAATTGTGCCTGACATCTAATTACGTCCAAGTCCTTGGCAACAGCTTGAAGATAAGCAACCTCTTGCCAATCATCCCGGAAAACTGCTGCTTTTCTCCTTGATGCCTTTAGAGGCTTCCACAGCGTTGCACTCCCTTTGCACATTTTTGCTGCCAGGTACACAGCGGACCTGCCATCATCTTGGAGAAAGACCCCTTTTGGGCCTTGGGAACGTGCATGTGTTCCACTTGTACGCCTGTTTTGTGGCTTCCCAAGTTTTCTCTGGGAGAGCAGGAGGAGAAGGAGAAAATGGTTTGCAGCAACTGCAGAAAGTTGCATTTCTGGCCCTGTAATACAGCTGTCATCTCTCAAGCAAATACAATTACCTGTTTCCTAATTAGGACAAGTTTGGCTGACATTATATGAGTCACTGGGAAGTTATATTCTATCATTTACCCCAGAATAGCTCCATACTTTCATAAAAGTTTTCCCTACAGAGTAAACCTTGAATTTATGATGAAGGTCTTATAACTCCCACTCTTGAAGAAGGCGTGAAGGAGGTGGGGCGCAGGGTGGGGGCTGCTGCCATGCTGCTGGCTGCTGCCTGGGGTGGCTTTCCAGGGGTTGATCACCAGAGCACCTGACAAATAACCACGTAAAAGATGAATATGTCTAAAACAAAGAGTAATATAAGGAATAAAAATCTCATTATCCCAAAATAAAGAAACGTGGGATGAAATTCAAGTGTGACCTTCCACAAAATGTATTTAAAAAAAATAAATTTTTTCACCCCCGGTACATTTTATTACTGAGACCAGAAGTTCTTACAGGCAATCTTTTGTGAATACTAGTAACCTATCCAATACGCCAGGCTAACGTTACCATAGTAAAAAAACAATGAAACAAAGAAAGAAAATCAAGACTTTGAAGTGATAAAAAGTCTAACATTAGGAAAATATTATGGGTCTAGAGGAAATTTTATTAATGTCGGATTTTTCCACAACTGCTATTTTCAGGGGTTTTGCATAGATGGTAAGGCTGACGCAGCGATGCAGTTCGCAGTTCCTAAATCTATGAGAAGCTCGCTTGCCCACTAGACCTTTACCTATGCTATTTATTCCAGTGTTTCAGATATGTTTTGTGGCTCTGCTGATGTAACGTGTGCTGCTAGTTTTCCCTTCTGAAATGAGTATTTTGGATGCCGCCTCCCTCCGTAGCCGATGCTCATTTTGGTACCAAGTTTTGCGCCATGCACTGCATTAATTCCCAGTTTGGGGCGATGACTTTAGAGCCAGTGGACCTGATGATTTTGTGCCAACACTGACATGCTGCTCTCTGAGCAGAGGGGTAGGACCTGCTCGTTACCCTGATTGACTAGGAGTGTGAACTGGAAACTGCCTTAATTAGGGGTAACAAGTCCTTAATTAGAGGAAAACACACCCAAGTATGGAAGTGGTGGAACCCAAATACTGTTGTCATCAGGGAGAGTTCTGAATGCAAAAGGTAAAGGAGGAAAGAGTTGCTGTTATTCTTGCTCCTTTCATTAGCTCACAGGCAAAATGTAGCATTTTAGTGGAAAAGAGCATGTGTTTTTCACCAAAATTAAGTTTTGATTTGCGGCTTCAAAATATCAGGGACAATATTAAGGCTAGCTTTTTGCTTCCTTGGGGATCAAAGAGGACTCTTGCACTGTGTTGGATTTCAAGTCCCCTTCTGTAAGTTTTTGTTTCTTTTTATTTGTTTTTCTATCTTCAAGCTATTTTAAGCACTCTGTAACACATTAAGTGGGAAAAACTTGGTTAAATTTCTGATGGTTCCTCCTTTTTCCCCATGTTTACAGTGAAGAAACAAATAAGTTATATTGCTTTGGACATAGTTAAAAAACTCTTTCAGTTAGCTTTGCTGCTAAATTTCAGAGTTACTCTTTCATGTGCTCACAAAGAAAATCTAAAATAGATTTCTGACTGGAGAGAGGGAAGAATTCACCAAGGAAGGTGATAAAGGGCAACCTGCATGGTTTGTGTACGCTTTCATGGAGAAATGTTTTTCTAGAACCCACCTGTTTTTTTTGTTTTGGCTCAAAGCTGTCCCCCTGCTAAAAGCTTGAATGGGTTCATGTGCTGTTTGTGAATGGTAAGCTTGACTTGGAAAAGAGTAATGGCAATTATGGAAACTTTATGATGGCTCATGTGCTCGGTCTGATGAACAGGTGAAAGACTGGGGTGAATTTTCCTTACGTGGTTGGCAAAGAGGGAAACAAAGTCGCAAATTATACACTAACTAAAGGAGAGACATATATTATTTAGTGGGTCTCTACATCATTCCATAGATATAGAGAGGCCGCTTTAAGAAAGGAAACTCATAAAGAAAAGGAAATAGCATGTACCAAAAACAAATTGACATGTCACATCTGAGCTATTCCTATTTCTGTTTCTGATGTGCCATTCACCATTGAAGAAAACAGCGAAAGGTACTGAAAAGTAGGCACTATTTGACTAGATCTAATCGTCAATAAATAATTGTGTTTTAATTAAAATGTGTCATGTCATTCTGAGGTTCCTATATTACATGAGCATGAAAATGTATGAATGCATAATGCAGTAATAATTAAAATTACAGTTTCCCAACTCTTAAATTTAAATGCCTGGCAATTAACTGCCTGATAAATCTCACTTTTCTGTGTGTGGTTTTTTCTTTCATTCTGGGAGTATTAAATTGTCCTAATTGCTGATTGCACATTCCTCCACTGTTGACAGCTTTCTGTTGTGTCTATCAGATATAACTTGCTCCAAGTATTGCTTTATCTTTGCACTCAAGTCAAAGATGCTGCATTCCACGTTTACTAAAAGGAGGGGTCATGAAGTCCTAAAGTGGACAGGGACCTCGATGTCTTGGCCAGAGGTGGGTTGCAGAGGTTGCAGCGATGTGTAATTCCGGCTGTTCTCAAGTTGTTGGCCGCAACGCTTGTGCCTTTTAGGCAAACTTTAATGATGGACGTTCTCTGATTTGTATATTTTCAGTGAATTCAGAAATATGTCTACCTCATTTTCACAGCTTAGCGTAGTTGGTCCCCTTGCTTTAGAAGGTGAATTTATAATTTGGCTGTGATAGGTCCTTAAAAGAGCAGATGCTAGGGATCAAATGGGAACTCCTCATTTCTGACCTGTCTCCCAAGACTGCCAGCCAGGGGTGCAAACAGCATCGGTTCTCACAGTGGGTGTTTATACCTAGACTCTCACTTAAACAGGACTGGAACTACTAGGTCGATTCACACAACTGTCAGCAGGTAAATGACTTTTGCTTACTTCTAACCTTGGCTGTGTTTAAACTTCTGACCTACAAGGAAATGCCAAATGCCCAGGGCTGTGCACAGCTGCGTGTGCAAACCTGTGCCCATTACTAGACGGATATAAGGGTATCCATGAGGGTTATTTTCATGTTTTGAATAGAGATACTCACTATATATAGGGTTAAGTTGGAGAGAGGCTTTTTTTAGATTGATGCTGCTGCTTATAAGCCACTCTCTGCCTGAAAAATTAACAAACAAGTAGTAGAATAACGTAGCGTTGGCTGGTGGCATGGGCTTGCTGTGTGCTCTCCGAGCGGGTCCATGCGACAGCTCTGTGCAATGTGGCTTTTGGGGATGCACAGGTCCATCCAGCGTGGTCTCTTGGGTTCAGATTCTGCTTTTTAAGTTTTCTCATAAATGCCTTGCTCTTTGCCTAACAATGAGGAGACCAGCGCAAATGCACTGGCAAGAGGTGAAAGCTGCAAAAGGCGTTTCCAAAAATACTCTTCCATTTGCATTTTGAATGGGGTCATCAGACTGGCTCAACGCAAACTGAATTGAAAATAAAGGCACTTGCTAAAAATGTTTTCTGTGTTCACTGCAGAGGAGCAGGGGAAGAGTTGGAAGGGATTCAAGGTAAATCACAAGGCAACGTGGCCCTGACGCAGGACGTGTAACCGTACGAAGATCACACAGGACCCCACAAATGCATTGAGACAACTGCAGTTTTGGAGACAACAAATTTGATAACAGAAAACTAAGATGATCTCAATTTTACAGGGAAGAGGGGGATCACGAGAGCAGTCATTTCCTTAAACGTTTATTAAACTCCTTCCCTGCAGGTGTAACATTTCCCATGTTTTTCCCCTGCACTTCACAACGCATCTCAGTGCTCACGGCGTGAACTTTACCAGGGTGGATTTTTCAGCAGATGATTGGAGGTGAGCCAGAAGGCAATGACTTCCAGGCATCTCCCCTGACGTGCCCCCAGCCCGCCCCACTGCTGGCGAGCGCCCACACCAGGGACGGGCTGGCAGAGCTCGCTCCCAGCACTCTTGTCACTTGGGTCTTGCAAATTCGTATAATCTTTGGACTTTTTGAGTTGATAAAGACAGAGATTAGTGGGGAAAAAGAACGGGAAAGACATTTTTATTCTGTCATTGGAGGAGCCAGCCCATCTATGCATACTGCTGTATACTACTGAAATGGCCTGAAGAATTAATTTACACAGTTTTTCCGCCTATTGATTATTTCAGATTAGCTGTGTTTCTCAATTCCAACTCAGTAGTCATTGTCTGGGCTGTGCCTTTGCTTACTTAAGCTGTGCAGCGACTTCTTGGCCCCAGACTGGATAATTTAATCCTTGTAATTTGTGCCAGGTAATGTTGAGGCGCAGAAGAAGAAACTAGGGGGTGTAAATCCCTTGTTTCTGGTTCTTGGGGACAAGCTTCTTTACTAAGCAACTGCTATCTTTGGCCTGATTTTTATTTTTGATGTGAATACTTGCAGGCTGCAAACAAAAGCAAAAATGCTCAAATTAAAGGGAAAGAACTGCCAACAATAATTTATAGAAAAAATAATTCAGGTTAATAAGAAAAAATGAGGTTGTGGGGTTTTTTTGAGGTTTGCCTTTTGTTTCTTAGTCCATATATTGTGGTTGGAACGCATTTTTAAAAATATTTGCAACTAAGGGGCTAGTGATTTTCTTGCTTATATGAAGGAAGGCTCTGATTCTCATTTAATGGCTAATTTCTTCTAATCACTGCTTGTGAAAGCTGAGGTTTTAAGAAAATCTCCAGCCTCAGTCAGACTTGCTATAACATTATGAAAGTTGGCAACTATCAAAATACTTGCAAATGTTTTTCTTGCCAGTTTTTTCTCAGTTCTGCTTGCAGCCATCAGCAGGGGACCTTCTGAGGTATGACTACTCCCTACGTAAAATCTTCCTGGGCCAGCATCAGAGCTGGTGCATGCAAACGCAACTGTATTGACTTCAGCAATAAAAAAGAAAAACAACCAAAAAACCTAAATGTTGTTATAAACCCTTACATATATACAGATTTTGGTTTTGTGCTATTTAAGCTTTTTATTTACCTATTTTCCTTCCTATTTAGGCAGTCTTAAGTGGGGAAAAAATGCCATTTTGAAACTGAAAGTTAGGAGGCTGCATTAAAAAAAAGAAATATTTTTGAATTTCTCATGTGGAAGACTTCATTTTGGGCACTTTATAATGAAATATGTTTATACTGGAAAATCTTGCTTCGTATTTTTGAAAACACCTCCCACCTTCAGCCCTTCCTTGCCTCCTCCTCCTGCAATTGGCGCAAATGTGACATCGAGGCTTATGTCCCAGCCAAGGGATCTTTGGGGACAAGCAGGGTGGGATGGAGACCTGCGATATCAATTGCTGCTTGTTCCTTGCTGTGCAAGTGGCCTTGGTGGAAGGGGACAGATTCCCGTGCAGCACCGCGGCCGCATGCACTGGCAATTGACGGCAGCATTAAACCTGTCCAAAAGGTGATACTCCCTGAACACATGCACAGCGTGTTGCTCGGCACAGACATGCTCCTGCGTGGGGAAAGAGAGGAGTGGCAGCGGGGCAGTGCGGAATAAGGGTTTTCTTCATCGTGGGTATAGGAAAACAAATACAGAATCCTTATTGCTTGTCTGGGGAGGCTGCAATTCAAGATCTGGTGTTATCGCATCATTTTGAGCCCTGTGTTAAGGATTTAAAATCCTTTTGGAGGCTTCCTAGCAGTGGTTTGTTAAAGGTCTTGCTTTACTTTGTGTGCTGTTACCCACCTCTGAGGAATTTTGATCAGCTGAGCAGTAGATACAATTCCCCCGAATATATGGAGGGCAAAAATCAGTTGAAACAGTCATGCAACAAATCAAACAAGAATTTGTCTTGGAAAGTGACAGCATCTAGGTTGTATTACTCCAGCTAACACATCCAAGGGTTTGCTAAAGGTAACCCAAGAAGAATCAGGGTAAGCAGCCAATGGGAGGAGCTATGGGACAATGACCAGCACCTCCTCTTTCCCCAAACAGGGTCCTTGAGACAGGAACACGCTTTGGCAGAGCCCATGAGTTCCTGGTCTGCGTTGCAAGGCTAAAAAAGGCACACCTAAATCAGGTGTGCTGAGCTATGGGTATACTGAAAATCTCAATGCTTGGGAAAGGAAATCTGACCAAGACAGACCATGGTGGCAGGTTGAATTCAACCGGTTTGACTTGCCCGCAAGACAATGTAAGCTACATATTGCTTACACTGTGCTTACGGGAGGTTTGTGCTTGGCAGGAGGCTAAAGAGAAAATAGTTCTTTATTCAGAGATAATGAACATTTTTTTTTCCTTTTTATTTTTTCTTATTTTCTGCCTTTTCTCTGGCTCAGCCATCCCTTAGCGATGTATGGTATTGGTGTGTAGTTAACAATTTGGTACCAGCTGAAGCACTGATTTGATTATTGCTAATTTGATGTCATTTGTCAGTGAATGGTGAAACAGTGATTGTTCCTATGTGCGGGGACTCTATCTAGCACTCAGAAAATACTTCTTATCAAATTGTTTAAAAATCACAGCTTGTTTTTGCATCACAAAATATTTTTCTGTTGAATGAATGGCTGTGTGTGGATGAGATGGAGTTGCAAGTGGGATATTGGCAGGAATGAGAGTGATGCCACAAAGTAAGAGGAGAACCGGGGGCTTATTAAACATATGCAGTCTTTTTGGGCACTGTTTCCAGACGTGTGCTTAAATAAAGGGAAAGATAATAGCTAATGTGGTATTCTAGCCCTTGTTTGTAAACGTTTTTTCTGTATGTTTGTCTCTCTCGTGCTAACCCTTCATATCCATTACATCAATGTGTGGCTTCTAGGATAAAGGATGCCCCAGAATTAGTGGGTAATTACTGATTTCCAGGAGCCACCATCCCCTTCACCTCCATCACTGTCAATTTGAAAACAACACTGATTTTTTTTTTTTTTTTTTTTTTTCCACTGGGATCGAGGTTGGGATGTGGGTGAGGATATGGACAAGCTCCTCCAAGTGTCCCTGTGCAATAGGGATTCAATCTCTGGGTGAAAAAGGTAACGTCTGGAAAGGGTGGGGTTTAAAAGTGTCTTTTATGGCTTAATTGAAGAAATGTTGGTGTAGAACTGAAGGAGGGTTTTCCCTGCTGAGTGTGGGTGGTGGGTTGGGGTGCGGGTGCTTGTGTTTGCAAACAAATGAATTAAGTAAAGCACAGTTGGGGTCAAATGAGGGATGCTGTAAAAATGAGGCATTTTGGCTCCCTATTTATTTCTCTCTGTGAAAAGAAACTTACAGCAAGTCAGAAGATGACTCTCCGAGGGGCCAATACCACCACAAGGATACTGAAAACACATGAAGAATTGAAGTATATCTTCTCTTTCTGACTTCTTCACCAACCACAGAGATTTTATATTAAAAACAAAAAAATGTCACTAGAATTAGACAGACTAGAAAATGCAAATTCATGGCACAAAAAAGAAAAGCGGAGCATGAAAGAGAAAAGCATCCTGATTGCTTACAAGGGGAGGGATGGCTCAAGGGCTTTAATTTTTTTAAATAGAAATACTGTTGCATTTTATTTCCGTTCTTTGCAACGGGAGCATTGCTGCAGAGTTGGAGGTTGTCTGATGTCCAGGCCAATGGGGTCTCTCGGAAGAGTTTATTGTGGGAGTGTGGTTAGTCCATCCCCGTCTGCCTGTCCTGCTCGGCGGTCTCCTTCAAGCCCAGGTGGGCAGCTCTTGGTGGCAATGGGGTGGACACGGGCCTGGAAACGTGGCCTGAAAATACCTTTTTCTGTTGGTTTTGGGCCATTCCCCCTCCCCTTTCTCCCTGGAGATTTACTGTATTAAATTTTCTGTTTTGTCTAAAGGCTCTGAACAAAGGGAGATTTGTAGAAGATTTGTATGAGGCAAGGGCTCATATTTGGTCTATATTTCAGAGGTAAAATAAAATGCTGAACCTAGTACGGATAAACCGCTGTGGGAGTTTTCCTGGGTACCGGTGGCATATTTCTTTTGTGATCTTTCAGGAGGTTAAGTGTGAAGCTGGAGCTATATGAAGAACAATTTGTTTGCTCTTAACAGAGGCAAAGACAGATGAAGGCGGTGAGCACAGCTTCTGGGTCTTTCGGACATTTGTTTTCAAACCTCATCACGTGCCTGTCCTGATGCAGTCCTTACTCAAGTCCCCTTCGCTGTTCGCATGGTGCTCTTGTGCTTCCCATGCTTGCCTCTGTCTGCAGATCGGTAAAACTTCTAAAAATAGTAATTGCACTGGTGTTGCGAGATAATGTATGTATTCTGAACATAAACCCTTCATGATTGCATACTCTTTACTTGCAGGTACACAAAAAGTGTGGGATAGATTAATTAGCCCGGACAAACTGGCATTGAAAAGGCTTGTTACTGAAAGCAATTAATCTGTGTCATCATTCTGTCTTAATCTTTTTTTTTATCCATGTATCCCATGAAAGGTTGAATAACAGTCTTAGTTTATATCGAATTTTTTTTTTCCCAAATGTGCAACACAATGGACAGGAATTTCACTAATGGAGACAGACGCTGTCTTCCCAGCTTCACGTTGTAGATCCTACAGGAAGGCTTTCTTGGCCAAAAAAAAGGCAATGTGTTTTTAGTTACTGTCTCTGTATTGTGTTTGCTACCACAAAGGGGCTTCTTGCCACTTTGTTCAGAGGTCAATGTGGACTGTTCACATCTTTCTATTAGATGCAGAGGACCATGCTTGGTGGAAGCTGCTGGGGAAAAAGGACTGCTTTGCTCAGCTGGGGCTTTCCTGCTGCCGGGGAGATTGTGAGGTTTTTCACTGCTTGTTCTGTTTTCCGAGCATCAGTTGCATCATACACTCACAATCCTCTTTCCTTTTTTTTTTTTCCATGGGTTGGGAGGAAAAGAAGTGGTGTGATTTTTGCGTGGCTTGAAAATAGGCAATAAGAGTCATGTTAGCGATCAGTATGTGCCAAAACATCTCTGCAAATGCACGTCACCGAGCACCTTACCTCTGCACAAAACTGGAGGGCAATTTGCAACCTGAGGCAGCAGCGGTGCCTCCTCAGGTCACGAGACGGAGCTGGCAACGCCATCACAACCATCTCCTTTCTTGACCCGTCTGAGAACGGGACAGCTCGGCAGGGCTGGAGGGGGGTGGTTACACCATCAGGGTGAAGGCTCTGTCCCCAGGAGGGTTCCACACCCAGGGGACCACCAGCTTCTCCCTAAAACTCCACTAGGCAAAAATCTTTTGGGGAAAAAGATTGGGGAAGAGGAAAAAAAAAAAAAAAATCATAAAAATTAATTAGCATTCACTAATTAACTGTAATAATATCATTTAGAATCACTGCCTGGAAATATAGTAGCTTTGGCCCTGTGCCATGATATAATATGTATGGCTGCTGTCTTTCATGTGGCCACGCATCCATTTTGAGACCTGACAGTGATGATCAGTTTTTAAACATTTAATTGCTGCCATTGTTTTACTGAAGGAATTTTATAGCCTTGCTTAGCCAGCTAATATCTCACAGCAGCTGCTATTGATTGCAATGATTTAGGTATTTAGAAAAAAGAGGAAAAAAAACCCCTCTGTAACTGAAATTTTTTATTATTATATGTAACTCCTTACTACTGAAATGGCTTGGAAGAAGTTGAAGCATCAACACCATAGAAGCATCCATATCAGTAATCAAATATACTCCATATTTTGCCAAGTATCCTGGGCTGTCACATCTGCCATCACCACCTGTGATAATTTTCTTCCCTTTTTTGCACTAAATAATCAATTACAATATTCCGGTTTTTTCCCTCCGCACACGCTCATTTATTACAACTGGCTCTAGTTAGTGATTTTGAAAATGCCAGCGAGGAGGTGTGGGCAATTTTGCACCGTGCAGGCTTTTTGAGCACAGCAATGGTCATCGTGGAGCCCCGTATACCCAACTGCACGGAGCTGCTCTCCATCAGGTGTGTCATTAACAACGGATGACCCCGCAAATGTAGATGAGAATTTACTGGATAAGCAGACTTTGCAATTTTCTGTCACAATCAAAATGGTCTCTCTTGGAGCACTGGATGTTGGTAATATGCAATGAGCGTGTTTGCAGGATCCTCATTCCCAGTGATGATGGACGAGCCAGGCAAGGACCCATCCTGACTCGTGTGTCCCAGCTTGAGTTTTGTGGCTGGCAGGTGGGAAAAGCCAAGAGGGAAACATTGTCTTGGTGGAAGCTGAGCAAATTTGGTCAAGAATTTCTGAAAGACAGTGAATAGAGAAGACCATGGCGCTACATTTCCTAGGTTCATTTTAGAAAACAATTGCACTTTAAAAAGAAAGGCATGTAAAAAATGATTTTTTTTTAAAGAAAATTCTCTTTAAGTGAGATATGATGTCTATGTGATGTGCCAATGCTGCCTGAATGATTTGGGCTGATAGTTACCATTACACATTGAGTATCTCCTCAATGTGTCCATGCTGATGATTTTAAAAACGTGAAAGGAGCAGAAAAAACCTGCAGGAGCAGAACAGAAAGGGCAGGAAGGGGAGTTGAGCAGACACTTACACTCATGGGGTTTAGTACAGCCTGATCACAGACCCCTCGTACATGAATATTTTAAAAATAGTTATCTCTTTTATATGCCATTAGTTAAGAGGTACTACTGGAAGCGTGCGTTGAGACAAAAGGGTGGCTCTAGTCCAGCCTATTTGTGAGAGAAGGCTTTTCTTGTCAGCTTGTGGGGA
The DNA here is from genome assembly GCF_030936135.1 of Gavia stellata. Lineage (NCBI taxonomy): Eukaryota > Metazoa > Chordata > Aves > Gaviiformes > Gaviidae > Gavia > Gavia stellata. The sequence continues at coordinate 39,035,269 of NC_082602.1, forward strand.
ATTTACCCCAGTGATCTTTGGAAATTCAATTTCCAAAATCTATATCCTATTTGCTCCCTCGCAAAGCAGCGCTGGCGTTCTTCAGCACCCGCCGAAATACAAATGTAATGTTCGATGTGCACTTTAAGAGCAGCTGTACCCCTGCGCAGCTGAAGCTGTGCCTTAGACCTAAATGAGATAACTTTTCTCATAAAGCATATGAACTAGTTGCAGCTAAGTTGGACTTAAAAAGAGGATTTAAAAAAATTTTTTTTTTTTTTTTTGGCTGGTGCCTGCTTAGGATGGGGACAGTGCATAGGAACTTAGTGAAAAAATTTGCGCTTGCTCAGCTCCTTTTTGTATTGGTCAGGTCTAAGTTTCAGTGATGCTGCATGACTCTTTGCTGTAAAAGGGAATTTTAATATTCTTCTTGGTTCCAGTAAGATTCATTAGGGCATCTATGTATTTGCTTTTTGAAGATGCTAACTGAAGTGGTATAAAACCTGAGTGTTGTGATAGATTTTTCTACATAGAAAATAGAAAACCATTCAGGAAATTATGTTTTAAAAAGGGCAAACTTTAAAAATAAAAAGTTCAAAATGTGCCTTGGTTGAGCTTTTTAAAATATGACACATCCTCTAAATATGTCACATTTATTTTTGTAATATTATAAATAAAAAGTTGAGTGAGAAAATAATCTCTTTGCTGTATTTGGGAGCACAGCCTCTGCCAGCAAAGGTCTCTGTAAATAGCAGAGGTCAAAACTGCTTGGGATCTCTCCACCACCAGCCTGAAACGAAGAAATACATTTTTATGTGTACATTACATAAAACATATATAGGTATTCCTCCATGTATAATAAATCCGACTGACTGTGATATGCCAAGCAGATGCCAAAAAATTCAGGGAAAAATATCTCTCTGTTAAACCCCTTGGCTATTGTTTCTTAATGCTGACATATAGCTATATGTACTTTAAGGTTAAGTATTTTGGCCTGGGAATTTTCTGACGAAGACTTTTGGACCAAAACCCTACAGTTTATTAAAGTGGGTTTTTCGTGAGAAGAGGCCAGTTTTGATAAATCTTCTCACTTAAGCAGAGAGTTTAAGTTGTCTAAAGGTCCTTTTTCTAGGTTGCAATAGAATTTTGGCTTCAAAATAACTTTCTATCTTTTGGTTTAATACTGTTAATTTGTAGGAAAATGAAAAGAAATAGTCTTGGACAAAAGGAAATTAGATTTTATTTTCCCTTTGTAGACTCTTCCTATGTTGTTTTCTGAATTTCACAATGGCACAGGAAATGGTACTAAAGGTGTAGGGAAGAATTGGTCTCTGCTTCTCCAGCCTTTGTTCTTATTTAGGACTTAGGAATTTTTTTCGTTTAGTCACTTTTTAAACTCAAAAAACATCCCTAAGTAGCTTTAAATGAGTTTCCATTTGGTGCAAGTTCCACACAGTTTTGGTCTGAAGTCATACGTTATTTTGTATTGCTCTGTCATTTTTATTTGACTACATAGCCCACCAATTACCCGTCGCATCGCTGAGTTTTTCTGCTTCTGTTTCATTCAGCCGAACTTTCTGATGTCCCCCCAGAGAAGTGGCATGAAGATAAATTGTGGGCCAGTGAGGTGTCACCCCTCGCTGTGCCAAAAGCCCTCTCACTCCAATGATTTCAGAAGGAAAAATGAACAGAATGTGGTCACAACTGGGCCAAATACATTTAAATTGGTAAAAAGCGGAAATCGTGGGGAAAAAATATTGTGCTAACTTCCTACCTCCAGTGCCCTCGTGTATCTGTGCTTTTCATTTTAGATGCTCAGAGCATCGCTATCATCAGAAGGGGAAGAGGAGCTGCTCCTCTGTATTTTCTCTTTAAAATATTGGTGCTAATGGTAATAATATTTGGTACATATAGAACACTACAGTGATAGTATTGTGTATTCAAGCTATTTGTGATACCAGCCTGCGAGCAGTTGCACAGGAGATGGATGGAGAAGTGGCACATGCCACCGAAATGCAAGTGGTGAAGGGCTTCCTGGGGCACCTCTGAGCCCTGCGGAGAAGCGGCTTCTGGACACTTGTCCACACCGTTTGCGCTTACTTAACTTCTCCCAAATTGTGGTTGGTATAATCAAGTTACCTTAAAATGCATTTAAACTGCTAATGCACTGGGTCATTGATTTTAATAATGTTCCCACTACTACGTTTAATTGTTGTACAAGCTGTTATTTAAGAGCACAGTTTGGATGGCGGGATGTAATAACGCCTTCCTAGATCGTAATAAATGAAACAACCCGGTAATGGTCTGTGCGAGACTTTAGCAAAGAGGTTTTTACAGTGGGGAGAGAGGCCAGCTGAGTGCGTGCATGGAGCGTGCACCCCGAGCTTGGTGGTGAGGTGTGATGTCAAGTGACAAGTGCGTGACACTACAGCCCCCTGGACATTGGTGGTCTTCACTGGTAGTTACAAGGGGAAACCAAAACCAAGTGAAATGAAACTATGCTGAAAAAACCCAAATAGAAACAGTGCTACCAAAATATTATCAAGGCCTTCATAGGTGCTTCAGCATTGCTTCTGTACGTGGCAGGATGGGACTGGCCCTGGAGGCGGCCGGAGAGGGACGCTCCATCTCGGGAAGAATGGCGCATGGAGCTAACAGGAGGAGGACCAGCAGGAGCCGTGTCTGCCTTCCCCTTCTCCTAGCTGGTACCAGTCAAGACATTCCTCTTTTCTCTCTTGCTTCACATCACCCTGATTTTTGAGAAAATCCTGCTCATCTGCCTTGTTTCTCAGACACCTCAGAAGGGAAAGTGTTTTAACGTGCTGGCACTGCTGGAAGAGGCTGAAAAGGGGTACAGTGGAAAATGTCAGCTATGAATTCTTTTGAAAATTAGCTATTTCAGATAACCAAGGAGATGGTGTTTGAGTACCAGGGAGCTTGACGGACTCAGTTGTTGCTGTATTTTGTTTTGTCTATGCTGACTGTGTTGATTTATTTATTTTTTTTTCCCACGGAGGTTTTACATCCAGTAAGTTTGGTGGCGGTTGCTGCTCGAAAGAGTTTGTTTTGAAATTTGTTTTACTTTGCGTAAAGGGATTTGCAAAGGATTTTTATTTTCTTGCATGACAATGGTTTAGATGAGGTCTGGTTTTGATGCTGACACTGCAGTAGGAGGAGCAGAAACGAAATGCTGTGGGAAGGGGAGGGGTGGAAGAAAGCGCATCCTTTCCGCCTTCTCCTTTGTAGTTTCTATTTTTTGCCCCATCTTGAGAAAGATTAATTCTAATTTATGCACCTTCAGGGTCAGCTGGTGATTAACTTGGCTTTGCTCTGGGACTGTCGGCAAGCGGGGGGTTATCCCAGTCCTGGTGCAGATGGGGCACCCCGCACCGCCCAGGGTGCCGGGGGTGTCCAGGGTGCTCCCCGAGCAGCTGAGCCTCATGTTGAGCAGCCACCTCTGCTCTGCCCACGGAAAGCCAGATGCCGTTTATCCCACAGAGTTCTCATGGTTTTGTTTTAATTTTCCTATTCCACCGGGAAGCGCGATACAATATATGTATGACATGAGCCTCTTTGTATTTCTAGATTAGAGCAATATCGTAGGAACAAGAGGGGATCGATGTTTTCATGAACAGACTCCGCATCTTACAGAGGTACAAAGGTGAGGCCAAACAGTTTTAGTATAAACAGCTCTATGCTCTCCTGAGATACCGGGCATGGCTGAAAAGTAAGATATTTCTCACACACCGTGTGAAAAGAGGCATTTTAAAAAATTGCTCTGCTCATAGCTTAGGAAATGCTCAGTGAGAGTGTAAAGACAGGGGCCAAGGGCACACCATGAGCGTGGGTCTGCAAGCCCGCTCCTGAACCCTGCTTTCACGCCCATCATTGTCCTTCCTACCTCTAATTTTCTTCCTCAAGAAATTTCTTTTTGACTATTTCATCTTCCTCGCCTTTGATGTAACCACGCCAAACCCAGACTTGACCTAGTGTGTTTAAGTTTTCATTAGAATAAATCCATTCCTCTTCAGTGACTTTTACCCAATCTAAACGTTCAGCTTTTTCCAAGTCCTCCTTCATCTCATTCTGAAATTTATTATCAATACGGGTTGGTTACACGGACTCAATCTCTGGCTACGTATGTGTGTTTGCTGCTGTATGCGAGACCCTGTGTGATAACTTCTGTGCTTATTCATATAGAGAGAAGAGAGAGAGGATGGGTGAGCTTGCACTGTATTTCATTAATGAATAGAGGTGCTGAAGCACGCTGAAATATTCTCGGAAAGGCATTTTTCTGGTCTTTTGTATTTTTAATCTTAAAATAAGCTGTATCCCACCAAGCAACTGTCATCCATCCCGGCTCATGCTTGCAGCAGCTGGTGGCTCCGGGAGAACATCCCGTGCGCAGGGAGAGCGCCCGGGTGTGCATGGTCCTCGCTGCTAGTTATCTGGAATTACACAAATTATTTTAAAACATATGTCAATAGGCTTTTAAGTAAGCAGATTCTGTTGTGATTAATTAATCATACATTTTCTCAACTTCAAATGAACTTTTTAATGAAACGTATTCATTATTTTTTTTTGGCTGTTTGTTTTTATACATCTGCATACTGCTTAGTTTGAACATATTAATTATAATAAATAAAAAATAAGGAAAGCAGCAGGTGTTCTTTTATGTATTCTACAAAGAATCTTATTCTTTAAATTTTACCAGATTATTTTATTCCTGCTGTTTCACACCGTGGGTTTCACAACAGAAATATTTTCTTTTATTCGCATGGGACATTTTCTTGTTGGCAATTTGAAGGCTGTCATGGTTTGTGGAGAAGAAAACATACTTGTAATGTCTCTTTGCTGGTCTATGACTGATTTTACATGGACTCAGGAGTGAGTTTTAAATAAGTGGATTCCCCCACAATATTCTGGGTAAGGTACAAAGGGAAGCGTGGGGTTTTTTCCTCCCAATTTCACTTGCAGGGACTGTGTTTGGGAGTGGTTATTTGTATTAGGCTGGGTTTTTTTGGAGGAGAACAGGTGAGTTACATGTTTCTGTGTTTCACAATTTTGGGTTTTGATTCTGAAGGGCTCACTCTTCTGAGCATTTGAAAAGATGAGTGCAAAGATAAGAGGCGAATATATTATTATTAATAGTAATAATAATAATTTACTTGTAAAGAAGCTTTCTCATGCTCTCCCTGACTCCGGGAGCCGGGACATAGGGAGCAGCCATCGTGGCTGAGGGGTGCAGTGAGGCAGGGGTGGGTGGTGCAAGAGAGGTCCCTGTTTCTTGTCCATCACCCCCTGGGGAACATGAGTCCCTGGGTGGTACCTGAGAGAGGGCAGCAAAAATGCAGCTAATGATATTAAACAATTTCTTCCAGTTCGCAAGTTGTTTATCGCATCCAGGGGAAGAGGAGGATCCACATTTAGGTACTTTGGTGGGGGCTCAGCCTGGGGCTGTTGGGCTGCAGTGTTGCCTGAACAAAGTCTTCTCCCCCCACCTTTTATTTCCTTGTTATTTTTTAAAAAATAAATTAAAAATCCACAAACAAAAAACTCCATCCAACACAGTTAAAAAGGAAGAGTAGGCGTCAACTTTAACTACATCCTGACTGAAAACTCTCCTTCTTTTTATTATTATTCCTTTTTTTTTTATTTTTTTTTTTTATTAAAAGCAAGCTTGGATGCAAGTGACTGGCATGGAAAGCTAAAAAGCAACTTGAAAGTTTTGGAGAATTATTTTTGTACATTTCAAACGTGAAGCGAGGATTATAAACAGTTTAAAAGCTTTACCATTTCAACGTTATCCATCAGAGGCCCCTCCGAATGCCCAGATGAATACGGGAGTGGACAAGGTTCTGGTTCCTTTCAGCGAGCTGCCTCGACCTTCTGGGTTTTTCCTCAGGCATTGATGTTTGGTGCATATGAAAGGATTTCTCCAGGGGTTTTTCCAAGGGTTTTGCAGGAAGTAAAGTAGATTGGGTGAAGTAAGAATACAGACTTAAGTTCTTTCTGTGTTTTTGGTGGTAGAGAACTGACTTCTGCATTATCTCACAAACACATAGGAAACATAAAAAGGGGAAATTATGCAGAAAAACATAAATTATGTAGATGCTGGAAAGCCTATGCAAAACATGATATGTGCACATAATAGCATATTTCCCTAGGGTCTAATTGCATCCTTTGGGTACCTTTTGAAGCATCTGAATATTCAGAAGAAAGCAAATTTATTGTAATTTACAAAATATCAGAAAAAATAAGGTTGATAAAATGATGTATGTTGTAATGGAAACTCACTCTTCAGTCTTTTTCTCAAAGTTGACCAAAGACTAAAATGTAATAAATTGGAGCTGCCGTTAAGCGGGGGATAGGGCTGCTTCCCCCCGGCCCGTCAGCCCCTTTCCCCTTGCAGCTGTGGTACTTTTCAAGATGCTTTTTTTGGCAGGTCCTCAGCGCCAACCCGTGCAAGGAGAACTGCGGGGCTGCTGCGGTGGATAATAAATGGCTCGTGCGCCATTTATTTTCTTTTCAGTAGCTGAGATTTAGTCAGGGTAGAGAAGCCCTGTGACAGTCCCTCAGAGTGGCTCTAAGTGGACATGATGGGGGAGGTCCGGTGTCAGAAGGACTCATCATGATATCTGGTCTCCCACCGAAACTCCTCCCGAGCCCCACTGAGCAAATTGACAGATATTTCTTTGCATCAAGAAACAGGTAATCTGCAGATAATCAAAATGCTCCTGGACCAATTACAGCTGCCCTCAGTGATCTCTTCCCCGTTGGGATGAATATGTAAGCTTTTGGGAAACTTGTGATCAGTCACCAAAACCTAAATATATTCATCTGTCTTTGAAACAGCTTCGCCGCTTTGAACTCAAGAGTCAGGAGGTAAAGTAAAACAATCAGAAATTCTTGCTGAGCCACATTTTAACATTTTTCTAGAGTCAGGAGGTTATCGTAGCTGCTCCTCACTAACTGTTCCCTCATCAAAGGCAGAGTCAAATGCCCTAACCACCTCTCACTGGGCTCCCCTTCCAAGTTGCAAGGATTATCAGCAGCTTCCTGACACTGCCGCTGGGGAATACAGACTATTCCTTTTGCAGTGCCTCGATTGGATGGAGACTTGAGTAATTACTTTCGATTATTGGTGTCTAAATATAGATGTTCGTATTTCAGGTCAGCCATATGTAGGCAGTTGGTATGGAGAACAAACTCTTTTGAAGAGTGAGCTATCAGTAGGTTTAAGAGTGCTCCTTCAAGATTTTACCAGGAAAATTTACATTTGCCATCCACATCCTTGATCAGTATGTTGATCCATTGCTGTGATGGGTCCTGAGCAGGGCACAAAAGCACCGGATTCTGTGGATGTTGTACCACTCGAATCATAGTCCATCGTGCTCTGTTATGAATACATAAACCAATCTTTTTGACAGCAACACTGGTCTGAGACCCGAACACAGACAGGGGCAGAACGGTTGAGATTCAGCATGTTGTCTCTTGTGGAGCCAGTTTGATGGGAATCTGGCTGTTGACCTTAACGCGGAGAAATTTGGGGCCTCCATGACAAATAGAGAGCTCTTGGATGGGGCCACTGGGATTTGCCATCTCCATTACTTGTCTCGCCTTCCTGCAGAAATCAGTGTTGAGTGGGCTGCCTTTGGGGACCCCCTGCTCCCACCCCTTACGGGTGCAGCTGAGACCTCCTCTGGGGCATGCAGCACCACTCTGAGTCCCAGCCTGGTGGCACAGCCTTGTATGGCTGTGTGGGATCCAGGTGAAGCATCGAGATGCCTTCACGGTGTCCACGCTGTGCTATTACTTGCTTCACCTTGCTTCGTTCTGGCCACCTTGTATTCATAAACATGTGTCCAAGCTTCCCCACGCTTGGAATTTAAATACATATACGCCCTGCAAAGATCTGTTGTTGGTTAGTACTGTATTGTCAGCTGTCCTGCCAGCCTTTTTATCTTCTGATTAGCTTTGAAATCATTGAAGCCGGTGAAGATTCGTTTGTTATCTTGGTTCTCGAAGGATTAGAAATCCAGTGATAGCACAAATGTGCTGTGAGGCAAGTACCCATTTGTAAGATAGATGATGATTGCTTGTCGATACTAAGAAAAAGAGCTTTGTCAAATCTGAAGTTGTCTTCTTTTTTAATAAAAAATATTATTTTGATTTTTTATGCTCTGAAAAAATTGTAAGGCTGCTAGCAGTAGACAAAGAAAAAAAAAAACACAACTACCCCAAAACCCAAGGTGACTCAGATGTTTGTTTGTTTGCTTTTGAGGTATGCAAGAAATTATTTTTTTTTCAGAACAAAAGCTGTCAAGGGAAGGAAAATACTTCTTTTATGATAAGCTCATGCAGGTTTACAGGAATTTTCTTTCTTTAATGAGCAAAGGTGTAATCTGCTTCATTGCCCGCTTTCTCTAATCATCTCCCTGAGATGGAGCTCTCCATTGCAAGCACAGGAGCCAGTGCAAGACCTAGTGGGACTTGACTTGATGTTGGGCAGACTTTAGGAGTTGGGAACCTTACTTTGGAACAAATATTTGGCCACAACATGCGGGTATGCATGCACACCCAAAGCCACCTACAATTGCTATGTATTTATGTAGAGATATTTTTTTCAAAGCATCCTAGGACTGGGTTAATGCATTATCCAGGGCAGAAATGAGGTGGCTGGAGATATTTGCACAGCCAGTGTTGTCTTGGTATGGTACTGTGTGAAGGCTCTGTTAACACTTTATATTTTCTGCTCTTCTTTGATACATACACTGTAATTTTAATAGGTAAACCCATGGAGAGATGCTCTGTAAATAGACTATGGATGTTAATCCATACCTTAAAGAGAGGATGTGTGTGTCAATAGTGTCTAAGAAGGAGACAGCATAAAAACCATTGTGTAAAAAATTTGTATGTAACTATATATCTGTTAAATAATTTCTAACAAAAAATATTTAAATTCCTTGGAGTGAAATTGCATACTAAACCTGAGATTTGTCAAGACACGTTTGATAGAATGAGAGGAAATGGCCTCAAGTTGCGCCAGGGGAGGTTCAGACTGGATATTAGGAAAAATTTCTTTACTGAGAGAGTGGAGAAACACTGGAATAAGCTGCCCAGGGAGGTGGTGGAGTCACCATCCCTGGAGGTGTTCAAGGAACGTGTGGATGTGGCACTGCGGGACGTGGTTTAGTGGGCATGGTGGGGTTGGGTTGATGGTTGGACTTGATGATCTTAGAGGTCTTTTCCAACCGTAGTGATTCTGTGACACATTTAGTGAGAGAGTCTTTGCTCAGGGCAGGGGCTTGTTTTGGCTCCCCCCTTCCCCCCTGCACCCCTGGGGGCATAATGGCAACTCGTATAGCTTCTTTCCTGCCATGAATGGAGCCCTGTTTCCTGGGGCACTCAGGGGAGCAGAGCTCAGTCCAAATGTGCGCTGAGCTGCAGCCAGGATGTGGCCAGCCTGTGCTCGGGGCACGCTACAGCATGAGATGGATTTGGTCCTCTTGGAGCAGATGATGTTCTGTTCTTTGTTAACTAACTGCCTTTATGTATCTGAAGGTGACAGCCTCCAGATTAAACTGTGCTAGTTCCTCCATGACATCCAGTGAAGAAACTGAGCTAGGTGTGAAACCACATGCTGCACCACCGCTCTCCCAAAAATCAGTGTTTTCCTGGAGGCCCCTGAAGAAGTGGGAAACAAAAGAGTGTAACTTTCTAAGTGAGCACATACCCTTACATTGAATCACGGTATGACTTTGTCTCCATCACCCCCTGTTTCTTCTAACCCTCCCCTCCCTGTGTTTTTCCATGCTGTAAAAATAGGAGCCAGGTTCTTTACGACCCAGAGGGAGCCGGGTCTTTCCGCTTGTTTGCTCTGCAAAGACTTAGCGTGCTTTTGGCCACTGTGAAATAACTCAGACCAACGAGTGAGGGTGGCTGGAGCTGGCTCTGTGTAGCTATTGCTCTGCATTTCCCTTTGCAAAGCTTTCATCGGAGAATCTTTCTTCTGTAAGTGGTGTAATAGGACAAGGAACACAGATTTGTGATTTCTGTCTTCAAGAACTTTAAAAATATGCAATCTCAGTAAGGGCTGCACAGTGACCATATGTGAGCTTGGTGTGAAAAATGAAGAGTCTTTTGAGTAATGTGGTTTTTGTTTATTTAAGAGGAAAAATACTCCTAACTCATTCTAATACCAGCTTTGACCTTTCCTCCCTGGGAGGGAATAGATAAGCAAATGGGAAAACTGGGGGTGTGGGAAGGAGGGATGAGAAAGGAGAGGTATTGACTTTAAGCACAACTCTGTCATATGAGTGTCCATCTGTCCATCCATCTGTGAATATATTGTAATTATTAATAATATAAATGATGTCATGAGTTCTTGGCAAGAGCATAGGGCCCCTGGGACAGCTCTGGAGCAGGTCGAAGGAAATAATAGTGGCTGTGCACATAGCTAGGGGTCCATTTGGCTCACTGGGCCTCAGGTTTTCAGTGCCAAACCGCTCTCTGTGGAAGGGCGAGAGTACACTGGGTCTGTGCAAGAGCTTCCAGGGAGGTCAGGCTGGCGCTCTCCTCGGAGGAGCACCGTTAGCAGGGGAACACCGAGTGCGCGGTCAGAAAACACATAACTTAAAAAGCACATGGTCTCTCTCAACCCTTTCCAACCCTGCCACCAGCCAAGGAACTTCAGTTTTATAGTTTCACACGTCTTCATTTTTGTAGATTTAACAGGACCAGCAGCGTTGTTGTGGATTAACTGGGAGTTAAAAAAGCATTTGTGCGGTCCCCTTTCTGCTAAAAGGATATAGCATGAAATACTCCTCGCGCTTCTGAGGACTGGGTTAACAGCCTGCCCTTGCAGTCCTGGTCTACGTATGTGTGCCCTGAGAGAGATGACAGCACCAGATTCCAGATAAATTACACATCAGCTCTTCCCCTGGCTTTGGACATTTAATGGTGCTTGGAAGTGAGCATTCGAGAAATAGCAGGACCCATAATCCAGGACATTTACAGTAGCTGTCCCAGAAAATGGGTTCTGGGCTGACCTCCTCCGTGCTGGGAGAATGGGGTAGTGCTGGGCTGTCACAGAGGAGCCACCTCATGTCCAGGGACCTGCTCCCCCAGCACAAGCTGTGAAGCAGCTGTGTGTGCCCAAGGCAGGTCCTGGGTCCTCTCTGAAGCCTGGTCCATCAACGTCTTGGTATCCTGCCTGAGCCAGGCAGGATAGTGCCAGCTGATAGGCACACCTACTGTAATCACATCTCCTGTAATCCTAAAGAATTTCTGGGGAAACAGCTGAGGAAATGGTTGCTCCTTAGAGCCATTATATTGATGATTTATTGGTTTTCATACTCTCATCTCAGTCCAAATGGATCTCACCAAGCTGATGGGAATCTTCAACTATTATTAAAATGATTGGGATTGAGTTTTCATGCCATCTGCATCTCTTTGCATCTCCTCTTTGTGGCATGGAGAATAGACATTTCATGTGTCCCTCTACCATGAATTCCAGAAAGCTGTGGAAAAAACACACATTGTCCTAAAAGCAGGCCAAATACGTTCCTTAGTCTTGTTTTTTCCAAGATGTCTCAATCCATGTGTACTACTTTTCAAGCCTTTGGACATTTGTTCTCATTCATAACAGGCAATTGGGCTCTGTGTAAAATTAATTTACCACTGCTAAAGCCAAGTACCTCATTTTAAGGTGGTCTGTTTTAGACAAATTTTTAAAGTAAAATACTTTGCCAGCTGTGGCCTCATTTGGGCAATGAAGACTTCACCTCTGTTCCCATGAGCTGAATGTGGTGTGGGTGTGACGAGAGGCTCAGGGAGCCCTTGGTGGGTATGTGCGTGCCTCCTGGGACCCTTGGCTGATTCAGGCTTTTTAGGATTTTGGGATGGGACAAAAGTTTGGAAGAAGCCTCTGAACCTGGCAAAATCAGACGACAAAATCTGGAGCCTTCTTTTGATGTGAGGGACCTGAATAGTGCTGCAGTGTCTGCTGGCAGGTCAGAGCTGTGTGTGCAATTTTGGACTTGCAGCAAATGGAGCGAAGAACTGTGTCCTCCCAGGGACCAGGTGCCCATTTTTGTGTTTCATTTCTAACCTAAGCTCTTCTTGCTGGATTCTGAGTGGAAACGGAGAATGTGGAGAGGTTCATTCCAGTTTGATGGGCTTGCTTAGCACCTGGAGCTAGGAATCTTCTTACAGGATTCATGGGTTTTATACATTAAGAAGAAGGAATGAATGGCAAATGCAAATGGTCCAAGTGATCAAGTTTAAAAAATCGGATAGAAGCAGCTGAGCCTGAAGCTTGGACAGGTTCAGCTACTAGCTCTTCAGAAAACAGCCAAGAAAGTGTTTAAGCCCAGGATACTGTGTAAGTGATGCAGAATGGCTCCAGTGCAGTGTGGCAACAAAAAACCCACAGCACCAAGGAGGTGTAAGACATATGTAGGTGCGTGAGGTGATGGAGTTGGGATGTACTTACTCAGTGTTTTAGTAAGCAGGAAAATGCTAACAAACAAAGAAGAATTTTGCAACAGACGGGCTGGACTCCTGAGAAGAGAGATGAGAGTACTGAATGTCATGAGGAGAGGAGAGGCCTGAAAATAGTTGGGCAATACTTGAGAGGTGCAGTTGTAAAGAAAAGTCGTTAGTCCAGAAGAGTGGCCACCCTTGAAAGCAATACAAGGAGATCAAGAACAGAAGGAGCTTAGGTAGACTGGCAAGAATGACTTGCTGACAGCACGATCTTTTAAGACTTGTAGTTTCTTAAGGGAGTCTATCATTTGTGCCATTTAAAACTAAGCCTCTGCTTTTTGCCCCATTTATAAAACAAGAGTGGATGAAGCAAGATTAAAATCTGCTGTAAGGATGAGAACTTTAACTGATGGTTAAAGGGTTTTGATAAACAAATAAGCATTTTCTTATTTACAAGGTATGAATCGGTAGAGGGAAAGGATGCAAAATGCAATTTTGTGGTGTTTTCTACACAGATATGGATAACCAGCCTGATTAGAGAAGTCTTGCAATATTTCTTCCTGTGAAAGGTCACTGTCACCTTTGTTCAATATTGTCTGGTGGAGGAGAGGGAACAGGGCTGAGAAAAAGGGGACAGCATAGAAGGGTAGCAGGATTCATACCTGCACGTCTAATTTTCCTATCCTGGGTGCATCTGCACTTGAAACTCATAAGGTAATAGCAAGGCACAGGGATTCAGACTGAATGAATTAGTATCTGTATTCCAAAACAGCATAACAGGGAAGCTTCTCATCAGTGATACATATTACAGGGACTGAAAAATCCCTGCTGCATCAGTGCCTATACGCTCAAGATTAATGCAAAGTAAAAGATCACTCTCTACCCCCACCACCCACACATCTGCTGACCACCCTCCTCTGCTCCGGCTTCAGCAGGCTGCGTGGCTCCATGCGTGGTGAGAGGATGGTTATGATTAATCGGGTACCGTAGGAGATGCTGAACATTTGTGGCCCCACGGAGCCTGCGGTTGCTGGTGACTGCAGTGAGGACTGGGGGGAGAAGGCTATCTGTTGCCAGATAGAAATAGCAAGCAAAAGAACCCCACCAAACTGAAAAAAGAAAAAAAAAAAGAAAAGGATGTTTCTGTGAAACTCACAGGAAGTAAAAAATCCGTAGCTTTGCAGAGCTCTGCTCCCAGTATTATTCTTTGTGATTAGGCTAATGAGCCCTGACTCTTACAGGTATAGTATGCTGTGATACCCACAGGGGTTGGGATCTTCATCAGACAATTAGGTGTCTCCCTCTGTGCGGGCATTTTATAATAAATAATCAGTAGTCTTAATACAGTTTTGAAGCTGGTCAGAGTAGTCATTAGCCTGCACAGCTCAGAAGTTCAGCTAAATTCACTTACTCAGAGTTGTTTGCAATATCTCACCTGGTAATGAATGTAAATGTTCTATTAAAGTAAATGTTTAGATTTCTTGAATACATTTAGGTTTTTTTTTTTTTCACTTAAAAAAAATATGCCTCGATGCATGAAGATGACTTTTATTGGGATTCTGGTGCCATGCTCTCCCGTGTGATATTGGCTCACATCTGGCAGTGTTTGGTACGTGTTACGGTGAGGAAGACTTGGTGCCCAGCGGTGTGTCAGTTAGCAGGGCTGTTGCCCCTTTCTTCACAAATGCATGCAGAAAATAGGCACAAAGAGGAATATGGCCATACCTTGCATGGAAAAGATAAAATGCAAATCCTCCAGATTTATTTCTGACTTTTTTTCAAGATTTCCATCTGGTTTAGCAGCATTTTTGTTGTGGTCTCCTCTTGTGCTGGGCCCAGCTGGCCTGCCCTGCCGTGTCCTGGTGATATACAGCGAAGGGTGGTGTTCTCAGCAGTAACCCACCCTGCCAAGCGCAGGATGCATTTGGCCAGGTCTCAGCCCTGCAATATTTCTGATAATTTCTTACTCCCCGCTAAATTCGTAGAAAGCATTTCAAAACTCATCTGTCAAAAGCATCAACACTGCTCAGATAACTGTTTTAATTTTATTTAATCGCTTCTAGCAGCGCATCTTCTTGGGTGATTGATCGTGGCCTCTCTGTCGCAGAGTGCTTGGGAGAAGGTACTAAATGATAGCGTTGGCCAAACACTTGGACTGTAACACTTGGACTGTAATGAAACTGGTTCCTGACCCACAAAACTGATTTGCCAAAGATAAATCCCCTTTTAGTTGAAAAGCCAGACCGAACAGATGTCTTGCACGGTGCCCTGTAAATAAGCATCGTGCAGCTCCGGTAGCTCACAATAAGCTGCGGACTCCAAAAGCTGTTTCTAGATATGACAAACGCAGGGTGTTCCCTCCTTGAGTTACAGCCGGCATCACACAATTAGATTTGGGATATGGGAAGCTTGGGCCTACTATAGATAAGAGGGGTCATTGTTCCCTTGTTAGGCATAATATGCAGTGTTCAAACCCTATAACTTTAGGCATTTAAAATCGGTCTCTGAGTTAAGCACTTTGGCTCCTGGTTTGTCAGCAGAGAGGATTAATTTAGGAACCTATCATGCACCACTGATTAAAAACAGAGGCTGGGGGCCTAGCAGGGACACCTGTGGGCATTCCCATTATAGCTCCTTTACCGGACAGGACCATCTTTGTCCCTTCTGATTGGGAGGACAAAAAAAAGACAAGAGGAAAGAAAAAGAGAAGCAGCGTTTCATGGCATCAAAGATGGAAACCAATGGTTTGCCACGTTGCCTTGCAGCGGGGACGAGTTTGTGCAGGAAGGGAGGAAGGTGAAACCACCCTGATGGAGCAGCTGCTGGTGGGAAGCACACAGGAGCTAGGGCTGGTTTTCCTCCGTCGGCCTCGGCCGCAGGGCATCAGCCATGGGACCACAGACGCAGACCCCGGTGGAGCTCCTCTCCTGCTCTAATGGTTTTTTTCTTGTTTCCAAAACCAACGGGAAGGTGTTGGAAACTCCAAGGTGTGCTGCTGCATAGGGAGCACGTGTGCTGTATTGGGAACAGCACGGTGCGAGGTTTGCAGTTGGGCGATGCTGAGCCGCCCGTTTTGCTGCCGTGTTGTTAAGTCATACCAAATGTCTTGCCGGGCTTGGGGCTTGGATGAAAGGCAATTGCCTGAAGCTTAATCCGGTTAAAGCAGAGGTTTTTTATGGTGATTTGAGAAGAAGTGGAGCGCGGCGGCAGAGGTGATGGCTGCTTTCCTCGCTGGGGACTGCTTCCTTACCGCTGCGCCTTGGGTTTGAGCCAGGGCATGCAGACCCTGGGGGGAGCGAGAGAGGCAGCACATGGTGCTGGGAGAGGACGGGGAATCGACTCCAGGATTTCTTTCCCTTCTGGCTGCATCTTACACTTAAAAGCACTTGATAATTTTGGTGTTAGCAAAACTTGACAAACGGATTTGGTTATCTCTTTGGGTAACGATGCATAGCCAGATTTCTTAGATACTTCTTTTCCCATTCCCTGTATGTTACAAATTGCTCTAATGTCACATAAGGGATTGGAAGGGAAACTTCGGCTCCATTCATATCAGTATTGTTGCTAGGAAACCTCTCCCTTTGACAATGTATGTTGAGCATGTCTGTATTTGCCTTTGGCTCTCCGAAGGACAAAAATCACCATGTGGCGCTGGGGGGGGTGGGTGGAAAATAATTTGAAAATTACTTTAAATCTTTAAACTGTGCCAAATGATGTTCTGGATTGCAGATGCCAGTGCTTCTGGTTTTGTACCGTTTGCTACGGGAGCAGATGAGGCACGGTTCGACCCTTCCATGCTTCATGTGCTTTAAAGTCAGGCTGTATTCTTCGTGTCCCCTTCTGCTACCTGCGCTGGCTGGGGGCTGCCGTGCCATATGGGAGAGGGACCCGGAGTGCTTGCACGTAGTTACCATTCAGGGGGAAGCCAGCTCTTGGTATCCACGCGTGAGTGCGTTGCACGTATTCTCTGGCTTTCAGAAGAAAGCTGCTTGATTTACAGAGTTTTGTTTGGTGGGAAAGAGAAGGCTTCTTGATTGTCTATCTGTCTGTCTTTCTGTCTTTTTTCCCTTCTTTTTCTCTGAATTTCAAGACATTAATTTGAAAAATATTCTAAATATCAATTGTGTGGGCATATAGGCATGTTAGATTTATACTGTGGTTGCTTTTAATAGGGTTAGAGAAATAAGAAAGGATTTGGAAACTATTTTGCTTTCTTTCAAAGAACTGAGAGGAGTGAAGTCTTAATTCTCTAAAAACTGACTTCATATTTTTCACACAAAGTAGCATGCTTTTTCTTTTTTCTTGCCCTGGCTGAAAATCCTGCAGCGTGGAATTTTTTTGCATGCAGTAGTTGCTGCCAAACACTTCGGATGAAGTGTTGCACATCAGTGTTGACCCCTGGTCAACACAGAAGGGGAAAGTCTGGTCTTGTGGCCAGGAGATTACAATTAAGTGTTTAATGTTGCAACGTTTGCTGCACAATAGACAAATCTGTGCCTCAAGACAGTATACTGGATGCAGAAAACATGGACTATCCCCATACAGTCTCCAGTGCAAGCACCCACCATGGGACCAAAGAGCTGATAAATTGATCATTATGTTAAAGAAAGAATTTGTTAAATAAGAAAACTAGTGAAAATCCTAATTCTTGATTTGCAGTTGGCAGTAATAAAACCTCAGGTTGAATAAAATGTATTGTGGGTTTCTTTGAGGGGTTGTGATTTCAATTTCCCACTCTGTGTTATACACAGCAAAGAATAAAAGGCAAGTGGCAGCCTAAACTGCTAGTGCGGGCCGATGGCTCTCTGCTTTATCCTCAGCTGACTCTATTGTCTGAAGTGTACGTGGGAGTGAATGGGGGAGCAGCTCAACGCCGCTGGTCCTGCTGCTATTTGTGCTGTTAATGGTATGTGCATCCAGTGCCAAGAGTTTTCCCAGGACAAAGAAATGTTAATGAAACATCCCAGTGAATCCTAACCCCTGAAAAGCAGCTCAGAATTAAGCCAGCACCTCCCGGTCGCCCCCAGCCCTCGGCCCTAGCCGTGCTGTACCCTCTGCCTCCCTCCCAGGGGCTGAGCCCTGCTCCGGGCAGAAACCCTTTGTCCCCGGCCCCTGCTCCTATTCCCTCCCCTGTAGGTACCTCATTACCCATCACACCACCTCCTATCTTCCTATTAACTCTTCTCTTGGCTTTTCACACCCCTAATATCATGGCTATTTATTTCATGTTAAATTATTTTTATTAAAGCAGCATCTGGGTCCCCTTGTCTTGCATATCCATATGACCCTTCAGAGCTAAAAGATGCAGAAGCAGGATAAAGGAAAGATTCCTATCTCTGTTTCGAGGAGGAGAAATGAAGGCTTAGGCACAGGAATCAGGTTGCCCAGCATCACTCTTGCTGTCTAGGAGGGCTCAGATCTGCAGTGTTCCAGGCCAGCAGCACCAGTGACTCCCAGGTGGACCCACATGCTGCTTCTAGGGTGCAGCCCCAGACCTGCTTATTGCTCCTAGAGGAAGAGGAGTAGTAATACCACTAGTAATTATTATTAGTAATACTACTAATAATGTAGATTTCCTTTTCCTGCTATCTACCTCTAAAGGTCCAGTAAAGAGGAGTTGGTTTTCTTGAAGACATTTGTCTCTCCTTGTATACAGTGAAGGTGTTCCCACAACTCTGGACCTGTCTCTGCCCAGCCTTGCTCATGGTGCTCATAGAGGTGTGATTTTTGAGGGCCCTCTGAACACAGAGAGTTTTCTAAATTTGTAACAATTACCACCTCACCTGTGCTAAATACCTCTTCTGCTGTTGTACTACATGAATTTGCAGGTTATTCCCGTGCCCTTCCAATGTCTACTTTCTGCCTTGGGAGCAAGCTACAGGTGTGCAACACAAGAGCAGATGAAAATGTGATTTTTGAGGAGTGTGATGACAGTTCAATATCCATAATGCATTTGTCTTGAGATAAACTGGTGAATCTGCTAACTCTTCAGGCAATTATTAGAGTTTCTAGAGGTATTTTATCAGATCAGCCTTTATATTGTCTGCAAAGATCAGGAAGGACTCGTGACAATACTGGGGAGGGGATAAAGTCTGGTTCCTCACATCAAGGTTTTATATGCACAAAAGATGCATAAAATCCATTGTCTCTTGAACTATTACTCCATACGTTAAATAGGGAGTGTTATGGGTGATGCATTTTGAGAAGGAGGCTCCTGACCTACATTTCTGCACTGGAACTTGCCCATGGGTATTTCCACTTCAGGCTACCTGAAGGTTCAATATATTTAGTTTCTTGGCATCTGCTTTCAAGTTTTACATAGACCTGAGTTCTATTTAATTAATATTTTAAGCCTGTGCCTCTGCCTTGACGAGAAAACAATCCTTTCCAAATGCTGCAAATGTGTTACTTTTATTTGAAATTGCATCTGAACAAATGGCTCAGCGCACATGAATCTCTTCTGTTTCCGAGCTTTTTGTAGCGCTCCATCTTCAGCAACTTTGGCATAGAAGCTCTATACATGAGATTTAATTCGCCAAACTCATCTGCCTATGGTAGCATCTCCGTTGCCCCGACTACCCTTGCAGAGCATTTGCTACTGAAACCAGTGAGATACTTATGTTTTAGCAACCCTTTGAAGATGGTCATTATTAGAATGTATCATCATGGATGAAGTATCCTGATTTTAATCTGCCTGTGGATATTTACTTCATGTAATGACAGTATGCGCCCTGTAAATAGCATACTGCATCTCAGGAAATGAAAGATGTTTTGAATAAATAAATAACGGCTTGCTGACTACTCAGTCTCCTGGCTTTGGTAATGTACTGTGTAAGAGAAAGTAAATAGAAATCTCCTCTGGGCGTTTCCAAACATCAAAATGCCCTCTGCATTTTGTTGTGGTTAAGTACACAACCCCATGAGAAGCCTTGAGACCCCTGTTTAGATGGCCTTGCAAATGAATATCACAGATATTTTGGTAATCATAGCTATTGCGAGGAAACATAAATTGCTGTTGGAGGTAGGTTTTTTTTTTTTAATGTAAAATTCTGGCAATGCAAAGGATGTGTTTAAAACCTGTGACTTCTAGTTGCTTAATGATAATTTATGTTACTGGGAGCCTCAGAGGGACATGCGTATTTGGGGGGCTGTGGGTGACTTTTGACAAACATTATCTTCTGCTTGAATTTTAAACGCTGTGACATGCAATGACCGCATGATGTTGTGTTGAGCCATGCGACAGGGTGACCCTGGCCTGGGCTCTAATACACACTGATGCATGTGCCATGCTGCATGAGGACCCCGGAAAACAGGGCAGCCCTCATGAGAGGGTAGGTTGAGAGCATTGGCCATCCTTGTAAAATCATCTCTGATTCCAAAATTAACCTGAGCTTTAGCTGAAAAGTTGTGTTTGTGGAAGGAAAAGACTAGAAACAGTGAATCCTGGTGGTTTTGGGACGGTATTTAGCTTAGCTTGATGTGGCCAGCTTGGGTGGAGACCGGCATTATACATGAAGAAATATAACGCCTCCCACTGAGACCAAACACAGAGGCACGACCGGTTTGCAAATCCTGTCGCTGAATCATTTTCACAAACTATGGCTTAGGTAAAAGACAGAAATCTATCAAATGTTGTACAGATTAACTTATCACCTAGTTAAATGGGCTGTCAGTCTGGGCTGCCTGTGCTTGGCAGGGTGAATTCAAATGCATGTAAATTTCCCTGGTGGCTGACGAGCGACGATGGTGGAGCTGTCAACTGATGACATGTGAAAATACATTAACATTGTTTAAAATATATTTGAAAGGGATAGCTCATATTTTGATAACATTTTCACAGGCAAATGATTTGTATGAGATCTGAAATACTGACCACATAATTTATGCCGGGAAGATTTTTTTTGAACGGTAACTCTTCAGATATGTTTTGCGCTTAAAGGACGCCCCCAAACAATTAACAATTACCACACAAACCGGTTCAAGTCCCATGTGCCACCATTGTGCGGAGTCACTGTTCCGATAGCCTCACTTGTCACTTCTACTTGATCTTACCAAAAGTGATTAGAAACTTCAAAAGAACCAATTACACAGGCCATTGTGTCATAGACCTAGCGCTTTCTTTTAAGCCTCGTGCTCCTCCCTGCGTTTGGACTCTCCGTCTTTAATTTCTCGTATTTGCAAGACAGATTTCTTGACTTAATGAGAACATCAGAAAACAGAAATACTAAAAGCTCCACACTACTTAGCTTTCCCTAACTCGTTCTTTTAGGGCTTAGTGACTTCATAAATGCCCCCTCCATTAACACACACGTGGTTTGTGATGGTCACTTCATGTGTTTCCAGTTACACCAGCTACCGTTTTGATAAGTGGCCTTGAAAGGTAGAAGAAAGATGCAGCTCACTGTAGGGAAAGGTCGTAGGATGTGAACAAGTGTTGACTGAGCTGTGTGATAAGAAAAACATTTGAAGCATGTGATTCAAAATTCATCCTTTAGTCTCGAATCTTCAGGGGTGAAAGGGGAGAACTTAGCACAGTCTAAAAACAGCAGATCTCACAGTTCAGCAGTCAACCATGGCGTCTGATACATGAAAAAAATTACTTATGCTGTCAGCTTCCATTATTTACATGATCTTTCTATGGTTGACTCGTGGCTGTGGATGTGCAATTCAGCTAGAAAAAATGCATATTTACACAGATGGGTGCTGGCATGTGACCAGGGCTTAAGCAAAATGCATGGGTAGAGGTAGAAATCAAATACAGAGAGTGGTGGATCTGTTTTTGAGGGGTTTGGTTACAAGGTGCAAATGTTTACAGATGCTTATAAGTACAAAGTGCTCTCCTGGAAATGGTGATTCTTAGGAAGAGGAAGGTATTGCAAACAGCTTTGGGTGTTTGCTCTCCCTGACTGTGTACCAGCTTTCGGAAGATGCTTCAGGGCATCTCTACCTCTTGCTTTATTTGGAAACTAGTAGCAAGGACAAACATGATGGAAGTGTGGTCAGAAAAGTCTGACAATAAGACTAAAAAAATCTTTTTATAGAATAGTGGAAATTGAATGTTAGGGTGTAAATGTAGTGCCTGGGATGTGGGAGAAGAGACCCGCTGTTACTCCTTCAGAGAAGCGTCTTATGATGAGGAAGAGACAGAAATGTCAGGACAGAGGTCCTTTCCTTTCTCATTCCCTACTTCCTCTTTGCTGCTGTGGATCGTGCATTGGAATGAACTGTTTCCACCATAACCGGGATTACAGTATTAATAAGTCAGTGGAAATTTATCAGTAAACTTATTTTCTTTTGCGCATTATAAAGGCGGGTTGGTGGATTCTGGGTATAACCACTTACCTTGGAAACCCCTCGGAGTGGAAACCGGGACATAAGAGATGAAATCCCTAGCCTTTCCAGTGACCATATGACACTCTCATAAATCCCTCCCGCCGTCGCTGGCTGTTTCTGGGATTTACCTTTTGAATGCCACCATCGCTCTGTGCAGAAGGGCTATAAAGCATTTCAGTAATGTGCTGACTCGGTTCCTGCTGAGAAGTGTACGGAGAGGCAGTCCTCTAGCACTGGCAACCTGAACCTAGAGAAAGTGTAGATGATGGGAAAGCTTACGAGGTTTCAAACTGGAAAGGAGCTTCTGTTACAAAGTGTATATAAAGCTTGGCAGTTTACCATGATTATCTTAATACCGAATAGTAAGACGAAGTTTTTGTCATGACGTCAATGGTGTGAGGCAACATCTTCTCTACCGAGCTTTCAATGTAAGTAGAAATCTTTGACCTGTTTTTGATCTACGAAGTTCAAACACCGGTAACATGTCAGGAGCATGGACCTCGGTGCTGCAGAGCACAGGTAATGGAGAAAAGGAGAGATGAAGGCAGGGAAGGAAGGAACGAGGGGATGGGGCCATGCCATCAGAGAGACCTCCAAGAAGGGCAACAGGCTCTCTGTTGATATTAGTGGCCTGTGGTTAACTTGCAACAACATGTATTTCACATTAAAACACTATAAAATATTTGTAGGTGTGTTTGCGCCTTTCTTTAGGGTGTGACTCTCCCTCCCTCAAGGAGGAGAAATGTCCTCGTGGGTTGCCAGGTATTTAACACGTGGAATAGGTACATAAAATCCATTTAACTTGTTAGTGAATCAATTGCATTTCTCTTGGGGTTGGTGTGATGTGCAAACCCTTTCCCTCCAAAAGTATGTTGCTGCTGTAGTTACGCACATTTTCCCTCTGCTGCTTGCTAGCCTGGTTAAACTCCATTTAGTTTTACAAACTGGGAAAAAAGAGCTTAGAAACTCTTGCTTATGTGGAGGCATTTCCTTATGAGAAAGAAGAATAAAAACCACATAGTTTTTGTACTGCTAAGTAGAACTAGGCTTCCCAGAGAGAATTCATTCGGTAGATGTTCTTGTATTGAGGGGGAAAAACCCCCACGAACCAGCCTGTGGTCGCTTTTAACAATTCAGAAGCATCCGATCATAGATGCACTAACCTGAAACAGTTAACAGCAAAGCAAGCCGCGCAAAAGAAAATGAATACAGAAAACTCAATGCCTCAACTTTAAGCACGCCAGCTCACAAGCCACTGTCAGCACATCCCTTTTTCAACAGGTCAGCCCTGCCAGAAGCAGTATATAAGCAAGGAGGGCGAGTGACAGTAAGGCTGTAATATAAAGGGGCCTCCGCCCCCCTCTGCATACTTCTGCTAATTGCTTTTCCCGTTACAAGGCCAGTTCCACCCCTCGGTGTATAAATTATTCTTGTTTTGTGCAGCCACGAATGTCAAGTCATTGTGCTACTTTGCTTTATCACTTCTGTCCACTTACAGCTGTTTCTGACTGTCTGATGCTCCCTTCGCCGCCCTCTCTCCTCTTCGGAGCGGTTTGTGCTGCTCCCAGGTGCCTGGGAAGAGCTGCTGCAAGGGGGAAAGTCCACTTTTCCTCTGTGGAAAACTGGCTTCTTGAACTAAGCCCATCTCTGAAGCACTTTTCCATGTTCCTGTGCTTTTTTCCATGCCCATCCCCTTACAGGGAGGAGAAAACGCTCTGCCCAGTGCAGGCAGAGGAGCGGGCAGCATTGCTCTGCCGTGGGGCTGTTTGTGACGGATACATCCTAGAGATCATCCCTTCTGCACCCGTTTTGTACCAAACGCGGCTCTTGGGAAGGACAAGACATTTCAGTTCGTGTTCACTCTCAGTTATGAAAATTACGTCACTTGGTCTCCTCTGTTGTTTTTAAACCTATTCCCTACTCGACTTTTTTCAGGACTGGCTCCCGCTAACCCCATCATGGGAAGGTCTCCGCTGAAGTCTTATGACTTTGAGCACTAGTTGTGTTTTTTGCTGAACAGGCTGCCCAGGTGTATTCAGTGCTTGGTACAACAAAGCCCAGATGCTGTCTGGGATATCTCAGATGAACCACTTACTTTAACTAGATTCTTTGCCCAGGTATGGAAATTTTGTTGTATTTGATTTTTTTTTCATTTTTTTTTCCCCTTTTTTTCCTTCAGGATTATTATAGATAATAAAGTAGGATGCAAAAGTCTTCATTAAAAATGCATTTTGTAAAATTGAAACTTAAGTGTCAGATTTTTCTAGCAGTCTGTCAAATACTTGACAATTAAAATAGTTGCTTTTAAAAATTTAATGAGACACAATAAGGACTAAATGCACAAGAAGCTTGTTCATTCTTAGGATAAAGCAGAAACATAACAAGTCCATTATATTTCCTTACAGAAACGTCCCATTTGTAAAATATGCTATAATCTATTTTTAATTAAATTAGTATATGCAATTTATTACCTGAACTATATTTATTAATATTTAATATTTAATTTCAAATTAATTAACTAAGTGAAAGAGTACTCAGCTGTACAGAAGAGACTCACAAAACAGCAAGCACCCTGCACCAGCTGAAGGAAACACGCTTCTGCGGCAGGTAAACCTGGTGTGCGCAGCTGGCCTGTGCTTGAAGGGAACGATGGCAAAAGAAAAATATACAGCAGAAGTTTTGGGCACCATCACCCTTCCGTATGGAAGCGTGGACTATCTCAGGAGGTGAATGCCTCACGTTCATATATGCATAAACTTGGGAAGTAGTTTCTGATATTTCATCTCTAACATTAGCCTATGTGACTGTAGGAGCATCCCGTGCAACCAAGACCCGACCTCCCAAGGTTGCATCTTCCATCCCTTTTCTGGGTAGTTTGCCCCATACGTGTGCTGTGGGAAACTGGGCTTTACGTTTCCCTAATACGGGCTTTCTGCCCTCTCCTATGTGCTTTGATGAGCACATAAGTAGGGAGCAACTTTGACATTTAAAGTATGACCCCTGAGTTAGCACCCAGCCTGTCATCGTGCACCTTGTCGGGCTGTTGGCAAACACTAGCAGACATTGCTGCATAGGTTACATTTGGGTCATGTTTTCAAGGTTTTCTTCACCATTATGACAGCTGGAGAGTAATGGTTGTTTTATAATTTGTGAGTGCCTGGAGACCCCAAAGTTGGGGCATCCTCTCTCGAAGGCACGGGCGACTCTGCCCTGTCTCTCTTGGTACACGGCCAGTTTTCTTGCCCCTGTTCTCTATTTCTTGACTTGGGTGACCTTCTAACACAACTAGCTTCTGGTTTGGGGAGTGCTTAAGCCCTATTGGGCTCTCGGGTGAATCTCTTAAAGAACCTCTTATTTTTTCTTTCAGTTTGGCACTTAACCGGTTTCAGTAATGCACTCTTTGTGAAGGTGACTAAATAGATATCTTGTTTTCAGCCATATATAATTCGACAGGAACTGCACCAATGGGGAGATGTGGAAGTATAACGGAATGCTTTCTCATTTACGCGGATAATTTGCAGAGACTGCTAGTCCTCTGTTGGTTTAAACCAAACTTCGATGTGGGTTGTTTTGGTTTGGGGTTTTTTTCCCCTCAAGAATATGATTTTATATTAATTAATTTGGGGTTGTCCAAAGGCGTATGTAAATTCTATACGATTAGTTGAAAAAGGCACCTTTCTGGGGAAGAGAAAGGGCAATCCACTGTGACAGAGCTCAGACAGTTGCAGTATTTCAATCAGCATGGGCGTGCTACCCATTAGTACAAAACCAAAATAAAAACCCTAGGAACGGTGAGTTTCTGCTTACAATCTGTTTAGTTTGGGAAAACAAATGAAAGAAAGAAGTAATGTAATGCTCAGTTTAATAATTCAACATCCTCCCTTCCCAGGATGCACAAGGTGGTTGTACAAAAAACATTTGTTAAACAAAAGTGACCATTAATAATCCAAACTTGTTCCCTTTTTGGCTGATTTTCATGCAGACCCATCCCCACCATAAAAGAGCTGTAAGAGGAAGCTTGTCTTTATTTATTAATTCAGACTGACTTCAGAAAGCGCTCCCCAAACCACCAGTGATGCCTTCTGACAGGCTCCTAATCTTTGCCCGCTGCTGCAAGGAGCAGCATTACAACAGCTTGTCATTAGTCCTGGCACTCTCCGCCG